>NW_026623328.1:1469731-1554215 GCF_030028575.1 Malurus melanocephalus | reverse complement strand
TTACCCGAGGGTAGAACAAGCCCCAGGTGAATCAGGGCCTCATGGCAGATCACCCCAAATTACAGGGGATTCTGCATGACCCCTGCCCTTTGGGAAGTGGAGTGCCCAGGAGGGAGGGTGGCATTCATGGTGAGTTTATCTTGGGCTTCTCACTGCAGCTGGGCAGACRTTTTCCATCCCGCTGATCTTGAGGACTCTTGATTTGCCTTTGTCCCTGATGTTAAACTGTTCAGCAGGCTCWCAACAGCCTCTGCTGTCAGGAACTTCATTTTATAGGAACAGATTTCATGAGGAGAATGCCATGCACACACCCAATCTGCCACTTTCTCTCCTAATCCCAATTCAAATAAGATTTTCTGATAACCTCTGTCATRCATCTGTGAGTGTTTGTTCCTGGGGGGGATTTGGAGCCTGGCAGCCACAGTTTGAGTGTTAGGCTTGTCTGGATGTGGCCTGGAGATGGAGCAGGAAATCCACTGCCATTTCACAGCTTTATTTGTTGAATGGAAACCAGGGAATCGATATCATGTATTCAAGAGCAAGAAAAATGGCATTTACAGCAGGGTGTAATTTTTTTTTATGGTCCCAATCATTCCTTTGTTTGCAATTTTAACTTAATATATTCATGATACCTTGAAATAGGGGTATGCAAGGAGATGGGGGGGTTGAAATTGCTTTTGTGGTTGTTTCTGGCTTATATAAATGTATATATTCTGTAAAGATCAAAAGTGACTCAAAAAGAAGATTTGGAAGAGGTTATTCATCGAATTTTTTTTTTTTTTTTTGCAATACATTGCAGAGGGGGAAGAGAAATGTCAAGCTTGTTCTCTCAGACTTGGGTTTTGTTCAGCTTTCTTGTTTTCACAAGATACCTTATTTTTACCAAAATTTCTAATAAGCCCCTGGAGTAAAGTATATACTAACAAAAGTAATGTTGAGTGTTTCAATAAAAATCTCTCCTGCTAGCTCATCACAGATGCAGAAACTCTGGTTATTCCATTAATTCCCCTGAGAGATTCCAGGACACCTTTTCAAGAGCGGATCTACATTTTTTATATACTATTAATTGAAATATTTGGATTTTCTTTAAATCTTTTTAGGTCTGCATTGTTTTTAATTTTTTATTTGCATATAAAATTTATGAAGTTAGATTATGATAATGCCATTCTCAGTGGTTCTAAAAATACTTTTTAAGTCTTGCCTTGCATGATTTGTCAACTCAGATTATTACATTTGCATCTTTTTTTCTAGAGCCTGTGCAATTAAAACCACTTTAATTCATCTACGTTTCATGATGCAGTTAAATGGAGAAGATAAGCCCATTTGTTCATGGCAATTTTGAAATCCTGCTTAATACTGTTATTTAAACCAAAGACATTCTCCTAGGATTGAAAGTGTGGGAAGAAAATGGCAAATCCCAGTGTGGAAGCTGTAGAAGTCTTGTCAAAGTCAGAGTGCTTGAGAAATTTTAAATGGCCTTGTTTAGTTAAACAAGGAATTAGGAATTTGCTTAGGGAAGACGTGGGCTGGAGGTTGTATAAAACAGAATCAGAAAGGTCATGGGAGATGACAGCAGGGCCTGGATGTGATTGATAGTTGAAGGCAGTTCTTGTGCATATCTGGAGAAGGTTATTTCCAGTATTGCTGTAACTCTGGGCAGATTTTAGAAAGTTCAGTTCATGTCACAGATTCTTCAAATTTATGCACATCCAGACATTATTTGGTGGCAGTTGAAGCAGCAACATAAAGACAATGTTTGTAATGTTATAAACAGGAAAGCAGAAGTGGTGTTCCTCGAATATTTTGTGTTCATACTTGAGGTAATATTTCTTTATTAAAAATGTTTTATTAAATGATTTGGAGAAATCTGGAGGAGATTTCTCTGGTAAWCCCCAAAAGTGAAGATTGTGCCATTCTTGTGTGATGAGGTGAATGCTTCTGCAGAAACAATTTGGAGAAGAAAAATATCAGAAGCAATGGAAGGCCCAGGATTTGTGCCRTTTTTCAGCAGTGCTGGCATCTGCCCTGTGCTGCAGCAGGATCTGTCCCATCAGGATAGACAGTGGGGTTGGCAGTAGGGTTATCTGTACACAGAAGGGAACAAAGATCTTTTAGGGGGGTTAGAGAGAAATCTGGAAACTGAAGCAGCACTATGCACAAGCTAATGAAGAGAATTTGCAAAGCATGCTATATTCAAAACCTTGTAGTAATAGTATCATGTTTAAAGAAAATTACTCAAACTTTGCTACTTCACCAACATTCCTCCTTCCCTTAGCACTCCCCTCGCTTATCTCTTGCCAAGAGCTGCTGAAAGGAAATACTTTTCTGCCTTTCTCTTGTTTCTGTCAGTAATAATGGTGAGCCTGAACTCTTCTGTAGTGGCAACCAGTATTTGAGTAAATTGTGGTTTTTGTCAGATAAATCGAATTGGTAATATTTTTCTTGATTCCCAAAACCCTCATTTATCTTCCCATTAAAAATATATCTATTCTCAGATTTCCATTCTTCCCTTTCAATCTGTAAAGCATAGCATGTGATGTGGTTTCTGTGTTGATTTTCAAGATAATTTTTAGCTTATCAAAGACCTTCTGTCTCAACAACTTTGAAACAAAGATTTTTGGAATAGATGAGAAAGTGCAGCTGCCAGATTAACAGACACAAAAAACTGGAAGGGGAGGATCTTGCAGATGGYTCTAATAAAACTGGGCAAAACAGCAAACGGGGGCGGGGGGAGAGTGGGTKGAAATTCAAATTGCAATCCCAGTGCAAGTTTTGGGGTTGGTTTGTGAAAGAAAGTTGCATAAACAGTCATTTGAGGGTTTGGGATTGGGGGCAGTTTATTGTTGCTTTCAGTTTTTCCTTCTCTATCCCTGTGTCTGTGCTGCTACCTGAGCTTGTGTTGCTGTGCCAAGAGCCCTCCTCTGGCAAGCCACAGTCAAACATTCATAGCATTTTGGGGAATGTGAAATACCAGCAAAAGTCTTGATTTTCAGTGGTTGTTGAGAGAAGAAAATGTGCTTGTTAGAGCACAGAGCAGTAAAAATGGAGCAGACTTGTGTTGCCTCATTGTTYCTGCCATCCCATAGCCAGAAAGGCATTTTGGCCCAGCCTTGATAAACCCTGTGTTCCTTTGAGAAGTTTGCTCTAYATGATTCATTCATAAGCATGGGTGACCAGTAGTGCCTTCTGTCTTTTCAGCTAATTTTCTCCTCTTATTAAATGGTATTAGGTGTGTAATATTAGGCCAACAATTAAAGAATGAAAATTGCAGAGATGCAGCTGAGGGCCTGGATAGTCTCTGATGGTCTCAAATTCAATCACTGCTTCTTGACATGATCATTTGGGTTCTTTGGTGGTTCTTCTGGCCAGAAAATACTATTGTCATCTCATTTCCAAAGCCAAAGCAATAAAATCTTTATTTTTTACTTTCTCTTGCTAATCWTTCCCTTTTTCAATGAAAGCAAGAGTTTTTGAGAGCACACAGGCTTTCAGCTTACACGGCAGCCCTTGGGGATGTGTCTTCATCTTGCTGTGTCAAAAGCTTTTCCAATCAGTAGTTGGGGAGTAGCAAACCCTTCAAATGCGTGAGTAACAGATACTTGTTTTATTTAAGAGTCCTTAAGCATGAGTAAGTCATTAAGTACTTCCTTTCTCCCCATGAATCAGTTCTATTTTAAACAGTCATCTTGTATTTAGTATTTTAAAGGAGTATAAGAAGTTTTGATTTTTAAACTCTGTTTTGGAGTCTCTTGTGTACCTCTGTGAATTTSTATTAAAAATGTATCTGTTGAGGGCTGCAGATTCCCTGAACTGATGCAATCCCTGTCCCTACCTCCTTCAAGAGTGGATATATTCTGGGTACAGCATTTCTTTGCCAAGGTGATAGTTTTAAAGTGAAGAAGTTACTGCTCTGCAAACAGAGCACATCTCTCTTCATTACCTGGGCAATGGGTGGGTAATGCCACCTCAAAATGCCACCTGAGTGGCCTCTCCAGGGCTCAACAACAACAAGAGCAGCGTGCCCTTGTGCTGCTCTGGGAGCTCCTGTGCCAGGTGATCTCTGCAGCCTCTTTGAAAAAGCTCATGTGTGGGGGGTCTGTGGAATTCCAGTGAAAGGGATCCCAAGGTTTAATGGAATGCTCTGGTTGTGGATATTGATCCTGTGATGCTGTCATGCTTTGCTGATTCAGTCAATTTGGAAAGAATCTGTTTCCCCTCTCTTTAGTGTATCATGCAAAAAGGATAACGGACATGAATATTTATAATTAGGTATTTTTGCAGGGGTTT
This sequence comes from Malurus melanocephalus, assembly GCF_030028575.1. Lineage (NCBI taxonomy): Eukaryota > Metazoa > Chordata > Aves > Passeriformes > Maluridae > Malurus > Malurus melanocephalus. Next base: position 1,549,928 of record NW_026623328.1, on the reverse strand, counting down.
GTGTCCAAGATACAACATGCTGAGACATTAAAGAGCTCGAGTGTTGCCAGAATCCTCCAGCYTGGCAAATCTGACAGCCAGTTGAAGGCAAAGACAAGCTTTTATCACAAAATCAGGCCGTGTACTGAATGCTAAAGCATCAGCAATTGTTCAGAGCTCGGGAAGAGTTCACTTGCAATAAATATGAATAGGAAAAACCTTTCCCAAATGATGCTTTGTTTCCTTGTGGATTTGCTTCCGGTTTTGCCTCCTTACACAGTGAGCAGTCATAATTCAGCTGGTGGGGTTTGACACAGAGTTCCTGTTCCTCACCTTGTGAGGAGGTGCCCCTTTATTCCTGCCTGTCAGTCACACTGAAGGACAGGGAGCTGCTCCCTGCCTTGGCAGCTCTGGAAAGTCGGGATGTTTGCAGCAGGGGCTGTGATTCATTTGTTCAGCATTCCTCGCCCTTTGTGCTGTGAGGACAGCTCGGAGGGACCGAGTCACATGGCAATTCCTTTCATGCAGAGCTTCTGCCTGAGCCTCTGCTGAAAGCCAAGGGAAAAATGGAGAGGGACTCATCTACAGCTTCATTTACTCCATCCACCCTAATTGCCTCATCAGAGCAGCAGCTAAAAAGAAGGATTGCACATCATCTTTATCAATTAACTTAAATTTTTTTTAAATTAATCTGTAGTGCTGGGCACTGAACAGAAGTGAATATGGAGTGGTTTGATTCTTTTCTTTGAGTGGTAGATTGTGTTTTTGAAGTCCCCKTGCTGCTTTATGAGTACAATGACAATTGTATCTATGATCTCTGTACCACCTGTTGCCTTAGCTACCATTTAATGTGCAAWATGCTTATGTTGGAGATAAAATGTTTTCTGGGGCACCTATAAAACACCTCAGTGATCCTCACGAGCCCCAGGAGCACCAGATTTATACACAGCTGTGCCAGTGAATCTCTGCCATCTCCAGCTGGGCCGGAGCTGTTGGAGTGCAGCTCCACAAGCAAAGGCAAATGGCAAAGCAGAGCCCTTTGCTACTGCTGGGCAAAGCCTRCAGAATTTCAGGACAGAAATCCAAATGCCTGCATGCAGCTAAAATTAAAGAATGTGTGTAAGTGTTGATGTTTCATTATATAGGTAAAGCTCCAGCAATGTTTTGCTGGTTTGGTGCTCCCTACAGAGAGGTGCCCACAATCAGGGCCATGGCAAACACTAAAGGAGGAGAAATCCACACCCCACCCCTCTAGCCAGCTGCTTCAACTGGAGCATCCTGCCTGAATCCAAAGTTGCCAGTCCCTCGCTCTTCTAGCCAGAAAGACATTTTGGAAGGGGGTAAAATTTTATACAAACACWTCTCCTTATGGAGAGACTTTAAATAATCTTTCCATGCAGCTGTTCCATGCCATGAAGTGTTGGCTGATTTTTCTGTTCTTCAGGGCTGTGTTCTCTTATTTCAAAGAACTTGGTAAAATGCAAAAAAAAAAAAAAATTGCTGCTGAGTGAGGTTCTCAAAACTACTGAGGATGGTGGTGTACTGAGGATGGTCTCTCAACATTCCTTTGGGAGCTTTTGCAATGCTCAGTTCTCATTCCTTTTCTTCTCCTGCATCCTATTTCTAGCTAAGCCCATCTGCAGAAGCACATCGATTGATAACACTTGGGTTAGAAGATTCAATCTTCTCCATCCAGAGTCAGCTTTTCACTCACCTCTAATATCTCCATTTAGACAATGAGCCACAAGTTGAAGTTTAATTTGGTGGCTATTCCCTTACCTGCCTACAGTTCGAGGGTTTTCACCCTTCTCATTAAGTCCATTTGCAAGTATATAATGTGTGTTTGCTGTTAGGATGGTTCTTATTCACCTCCYCCTTGTTGTTACTCATCTGCAGTTATTTCAGTATCTTCCTTTCAAATGTCCTGAAAAGTCTTTTTGTGGTGATAATCGTTGTCAAGGCATTTTGATGGTGCTGCTCAGCAGGCTGTGTTTGCTTTGCACAGAAGTTTAAGTGCTTTGCTCCTTGTTATTTGTGGTTTCCCTTATACAAATAGTTTGTGTTTGCTTTCGCTCTGCCAACTTTRTCACCCACAAATGTGTTCACACTTGAAGTCACAGAAGCAGAATGTCAGAGGAGGGAAAAAATAAAACCCCAAAAGAACTGATCAGTGCTTTCTCCTTGAGTAATTCCTAAGTTCCTTTTCCTAGGAAAAGTCCTTAATTCTTCCAGGAGGTTCTACAGGCTGTTCCTTCAGCCCATTTTCATTGCAAAGCTGCAGCTTGGCTCTTGGGCAGATAAAATTAAAGGAAGGCTGCAGCAGTGTGCTCCTGGGAAATGGGAATGTTAAGGATGGGGACAATAGTTTGGTGTGCCAGCTCTGCAGCCAGAATTCTGAAAAGAATTCAAGTGTCTTTTTATGTAGCTCTCAAGGTGTTTAAGAGATCAGGAGGTTACTCAAGAACAAAAATTAACAATAAATCAGATCTGAAATTTGTTTGAAATAACTTTGTTGTCTGTCTTTCACAGAAAATGTTGCTGCCCTGACCAGCAGTCATGAAGAGAAGGGGGTGAAGCGAATTTGTCTGGACAAGTCAGAAGTTTTGAGATTTCCAGCAGGATTTATTGCCAGTGGCTGCAGGAGGTTTTGCCAAGCCAGCCATTGACGTGAGAATGGGTTCAGTGCCTCAGACTTAAGTGGTAACTCAAATTTCTGTCATTTTATTTCCAATACAGTACCGTAGGATCATTCATGTGGATTATAGAGGGTAATGTTTTACTACTGCCAGATTTTAAATAGAGGAATCTTACAAGAGCCAAATGTGATTTTGTGAGCTTCATTTGTTAGCAAAAAGCTGGATTTTTAGTATCTGCTGGCATATTCAGAGATTTCTTCCCGTGGGTTCATCACATCTCTTCATCACTGAAAAACAAAATTAGATTTTGCTGTTTCTTTCTACCCAACGCCCAGCAAAACTGCAGTTTGGAATAGGTTCTACAAGCAGCTCTGATCCTGGTTTTAGTTCTATGTTTAGTGTTTTGTGTGACTCCTGAAACATGCGGAAAGATTCACTTACATGGCACACGAGGAAGTTTGTTCTTTTCTGCTATCATTCAGTATTTCCTCAAAAATCTTTTTCTCTTTTTGTCTTTTCTTTGCTGTTCTTGCTTATCTTGTTTGCTGCCTTATGTCATTCATAAGTGGGTATTAAACATCTGAAATACTTCTATATCTGTTCCTAAGGTCACTGTACTAGTCAGGAATACAAAACTTTGCTACTTTTTGAAGTTAAATTGGGAGCAAGAAGATCCCCAGCCCTTTCTGACTGTCCGTTTTGGGCTCTGCCTTTGCAAAAATGTGGAACTGGCCACTAAAACCAGAAGAGGGGTACAGGGGAATTAGCACATCTTTCATGCCACTTGTTTCCATGTCTTTTGAGAAGAGAGAGCRAAAGAAGGTGTTTGTGCTCTCCTCAAAGCCTCCCTGAACCTGAGCACAATAGAATCTGCCTTAGTTTGAAAGCTGTAATGGAACAGCATATATCAAAAATGACATCTCGCCCCGTTTCTTTCATTTGTCATGAATAAAACAAAGGAAATCTGTAATGTGTTGTGGTTTGTTTGAAATGATTCTTTCTCGKTCTACCCTCTTGTTTTTTAGAGGGAGAGTGAACAGATCTGACAGTAGTTTTGTGACTTTCAGTAGAAAAATTAGTCCTGCATTTCTGAACCTCACAAACATACCTGTCCTTATTAACCAACCCAGGCAGGGTATTCATTCCACCCCTGTGTTATAGGCTGTGTTAGTGGAGAACAGTCAGTGCCCTAAAGGGATTCTATCCTAATTTCTGTGGGATTAAGGGTGGATTAATGGTCAGCATTAATGTGGCAGTTCTGTCTGAAATTCACCCTGAGGTTCTTGTTTCTCATATGAGAGCACAGTCAGACCAGCACTAAGGAGCCTCCCAACCAAGAACTGAGAGCTCAGCCATGCATCAGGTGCTCAGGAGGCTGCCAGGTTCTTCCCTCACTGAATTCCCATCTTTAGGAGTTGTCTGGTTCRTTGCCAGAGTTGTTTCTATATTGTGTCAGTGTCTTCTGTCTTCTGCTGCATTGGCAGGAAGAGAGGGCTTACAGATTCCATCTGCAATGGTGACAAATGAAGCTCAAAAAGAACTTAAAAATGTTTTTCTTCTTTCAAGTTTTCAGATTTACTGTGCTCTCATTTATGCCTTTTCTCTGTTGTTCCCTGCAGCCCGTTCTCTTTGAGGGTGTGCACAGATCCTTAGATCTGATTCACTCACGTGTCTAATGAGAACAAGAAAGACAGTTCCAGCTCTTGTCTGTTTTGCAAAAGTTTTGGAGCTGGAGCACTTCAGTGGGATTTCAGGTTTTGTAGGGCACTTTGGAGCCAGAAATATAAGCAGCACAAGTGAAAAAGCAACGCTAGTCACAAACTCTTGCCCATTCTGACAACACACCACCTTGGCTTATCCTTATGCAGCGGGTCAGGAGAAGATACAGACAGGCTGTAACGACCATCGTTTTAGAGGAAACATTTCTAGAAAACCAGAAGGTGATTTTTATCTGTTCCCTTGTATATCCCTGGCTGGCAGAGCAACTTCTTCAYGCCTTTGACAAAACACACCAACTGTAAATTGCCAGGGATTAGGGTTTCATCTGAGGAAAGAAGGTTCCCATRATTGTTTCTGCATTTAAATTACTATTATTTAGCTGATAAAAGTGACAATCAGAGGCCCAGGAACAGGGAGTAYGATGTGTAGCTGAGGGAAGTGCTGGGTGGGAGGAGGCCTGGGAAGAGCCAGGGGTTGCTGCTGTGGGCAGATAAATCTCCTTCCTGCTGGAGATGCTGTGGAGTGGCCTAGGTGGGAACTGAGTGCACATATTCATTCTGTCTCTGAGAACAGCTGGAGGATGTTGCCTGGGAGGTGCTCTTGGCTCAGGGATTTTAAATGGGAGGGTTTTCTCTCAGCTTGAGAACACATTTTTTCCGCTTGACTCACTGACTGAAATCTGAATGAGTGATAAAATTTCTAAAAGTAATGTCGAATTGGTTGGAATAATAAAAAGTGCATTTATCATCAGGAAGGAAGAGCAAAATAAGGGGAAAGGTTCAATGAAGAGGAAGTCACCACCTTCCCAGTAACAATGGGAGGCTGTGGGCAGCTAACACACCTCAGCCTGCCTGGCTCTCCAGCCTCACAGCAAGCTGCCAGCAGAGAGGATCCTGAAACCCTCCTCAGGCTCCTGTCCCATGTGCAGGACCCACTCACACCCTGTGGGACACTTCCCATTGGAAAAGCCCCACACTGGAAGGTGTTTGCATAGGTTACCTCACCATACACAACTCCAGCCTGTGTGTGCATGAAAGGAAGCTGCCCCCTGACTCCTGCAGAACCCAGTTTTTTCCAGGAACAACACCAGCCTTTGTTGCTTCTCTTTTGCTTGGCACACAGAACAAGGAAGAATAGAAAATACTGGCTGAAGAGGAGCCTGTTGTGATCGATGTGCTCTGTAGATAAAGTGAGGTATCTGCAGGGGCAGGGTGGGGCTAGTGGCTTAGATGGATTTTCAGATAATAACCATAATAATATTCTTTTAATGATCTTACATTTCTGTGCTGCATATTTCTATACATTTCTATTGCTTTGTGCATTCCAGAACARTTTTCCAAGCTCCAACAGTTGTATCAGCTTCTGAATACTTGCACTTTGGAGAAGCACAGAGGACTTGCTGTGTGGGTTCCCTGTGCAGAACAGGCTGGCTGCCTTCCCTGTCATGGCTGAGGAATCRTGGAATTAGGGGTCTAAAACAGGGAACAGATAGAGGAACATTTTCACTGCAGTTACATATGAACTAAAGAAAGATTCAAAATCTTTCAGCTGGATTTTCAGCTGTATCTCAGAAGTAACTGAAGATACTCATATGAGGATTTGTTTGGGCTCAGGGGTAAGGAAACAAGACTTGGTTCTTCCTCCAGACCTGGCTTGCTCGTTTGTCAGGTCCAACCAGGCTTTTCCAGCTGAGGTTGAAATGGCTGATTCAAAATGGAAACATTGACAGACTAAGCAACAATAACTTAATAATATTTATTCCATGTTCCTATATGCACTTCTTTCCAGAGGGCAGTTCAGATTTTTCACACTTGAGGTAGTCTCTGTTTTCATTTAGGCTTAAATCTGAAATCTGCCCATCACAGGTGTGTTAAAAATACAGTTCTTGTCAGTTTGGCTGATAGAAGGCAGCTGATGCTGTTTGCTGAATTCATAYTGGTGTGATGGCTGGAAATTTCAAATAAACAGGACAAAATGGAAAAATCATCTCATAAGTGTGYGAGGCTCCAAACCAATCCTGCTCTTCATTTTGGAYATATTCCTGGAAGTTCCRAACAACTCTGCTGCTGGGTGTCTCRTAGCTCTKTTTGTGGTGGGATGGCAGATGGGTTACTGTGGGAGCAGGGAATTTTCTGTGATTGAGAGGTGAGAGGCCTGCCTATGGTGAGATCTCTTTTCATTTGCTCAATGTTTTAACAAATTCACCTTCCTGAATTTCTGTCATGTGAAACTGGTGTATTTTACGCTGTCATTTCATTTATCAGCTGCTCAGCTGGTGATAATTACATTGTATTTCTCATGCTGGGTCCTTTCATTTTTCTTGAGTCTGTTATTATGTGATGTGGCCTTGGCAAGRAGCACATTTCCATTCTTTCAAAAAAAGCCCAAAACTTAAAAAAAAACCAAAAACCTCTGCATACAGTTTAGATCCTGCTAATTAAGAAAACTATGAACTTCTAGGTGAAAAAGATAATGAACACACTTGAACCTGCTGCAAGCAATAATCATTTCCATGGAAGTCCTACTGTTCCCAGGTTCTGCACAGTGTTGGATTCCTTTAGGTGCAACAGCATCCACCTCAAACAGGGAGTTGCTGCAGCAACAGTTCTTATGCCCCTTTAACACAAAATAATTGGAGCTTCGGAGGCTTCTCAGATTGAAAAGGTTTCTTCAATTTATCCAGAATGCAACTTTTCCTTTCAAACATCCATTTCCSTGGGGTTGGACTAGATGACCTCCAGAGGGTCCCTTCAACCCTAAGGATTCTGTGATTCCTTCACTCTCCCCAGGATAACTGAAAATGCACTCAGAACCAACTGCTGATGGTGCAGAATCTTTCTTCCTTTGTTCTTCCAAAGCAGCAGTTCTTTGAGCCCAATCATCACTATCTTAAATACAAACTTTAGCATATATATATTTTTAAGCAGAAATACTTCACAAACAAATAGGCAGGGCTTTAAAGAGATTTCAAAATAGTTCCAAAAATACCTGCCTTGTTTTCTTTTTCAGCCTTGTCTTATGTATCATTCTTTATATAGAGTTAGCCTACTTTTTTTGCTAAGCTTTTATTTTYGTTCTGTTGCTTTCCATTTCTGGTAATATAAATTCTGTGCATTCTCTTGGGGAAAACTGCAGGTTACACTTTAACTTGCACTGTGGTGGCAGTGCTTTGTGATTTATATTACAGTGGCATTCCAAAGATATTTCACAAAATTCAGACTTTTCCTACTGAACGAGTATGGTAGGCTATGTGCAAACATAACTGGGATTGTTTATTTTTCCATACTAGATAARAAGGTGGAAGGACAAATAAAATACAAAATGAAAAGAATCCCTATTCCGGATTCTTTAGATTCCTGCCTCCCCACCCAGATTTTTTGAGAGCRCTGCAGGCTATTAAGATGCATGTTGGTTATCTGCTGTATAGCCCTATCCAAGATCTAACAATTACTGATTAGTTATGTTCTCTTTTACTGTGCTGCATTGCTTTTCTTATTAACATCTTTACCAARTTAAAATATTTCAAATTTTTCACAGTGATTTTTTTAATTAGTAGTTTGAAATAAAACTCCTACTTGATAACAAGCAGTGACACAGGGATTCTCCTATCAGTGCAGCTGCAAACCAGTCAGAGGGATTGAATCTCTCCAAAAATCCCAGGTTTTAGGGAAAGCAGTGCTGAAAATGGAACTGASACAGACAACTTTCTCTTATTGGTGCTTACTTCCTCTTTCAGTTTTTTTGCTGCGAGCACAGTTCAGGTACCTCACAGTTTAAACAGGTACTGTGTTACAGCAAGAGCAGTGTGTTAGCAGTTCTGACTTACAGACATTTCAGGCTTCTTGGGCACTCTCTGCTGTCCTCTCCTGTCATAATTTCAGGATAAGTGACTTTTGGCATGGTGCTGTTTGCTTTCAACATCCCTGTAAAGCTCACTGAGGAGGATACATACCCCACCAGTTTCAAGCTGCCACACCATGAGAAATAAACTCATTAGTATTACTACACTAATGGCCACTAGAACAGTTTGGGGTGTATTTTACTACATCAGTCTTGTGCTTTCAGAGTTTAGGGCTTTGAGTGAGTGAATTTGCAAGTATTAAATGAATCAAAATTTAAGAGTTTGCCTTAATAATGAAAAAGACGTTTCTTCTGTAGCTAAAGAAAGATTGCACCGCGCTCATTGAAGGAAAATAAGCCTTGTCTGTGTGTTACTGATTTTCAAGAGTTTAGCTGATAATATCCATTAAGCTYGATGCTGGTGATGGATACAAAAATTAACCTTGAATATCTGAGCGGTGGTGACATAGTGGAGTCTTGCATCAGTCAGTATTCAGTTAATTATCTAAGTATCAGTGCAAAGAGAGCAGGCTCCAGCTGGCTGTAATTAGGGCTGAATTGTTCCATGCCTTCAAGACAATTTTTACATTCATGGGATCTGCAGCTTTCTGTTGTCCTCATTTCCTGCAACATAAAAGCACTTGTATGTCAAAGAATGAAAGGGGGCAGATAGTGAGAGAGGCTGTGCGGATAAATCTCATTAAAATCCTTGACAGTCTGGCTGAGAAATAGGCATTGCAAGTTCTAAATAAATTTCTGAAAAAAATTAAAAGGGAAAACAACCCCCAGGAGCCATAGACAGAAAGTGTTATTTCAACTGACTGGAAAAAAAGGTGGATCTTTAGAAAGCACTGTGGGTTCTATAAAAGCTGRAACGTGCTCTGTAAATTTTGTCTTAATGAGAGACCACCAGCCTGTGCAGGAGGAAAGTGGGATGGCAAATCAGGAGTGGTGTGACAGAACAGTCGATGAGGAGCCATGGGATCCAGCACTGCAAATGCCGTGGGTCACAGCCCCTTAGTTCAGCTCAGCCTCTGCCTTTGCCCAGCACTGCTCTTGGCTCCTCGGTGTGTCCTGGCTCTGGGAGATGCTCCTCAGCTCCCTTCRGTTCTCAGGTCATCATGACCTGGGCAGCCTCTTGTTACCAGCCTCTGTTTCAACTCCTGAGCAAGACTGGCAAGTTTTCAAATGATTCCTCTATTTGGAGAAGAAGCAGCCTTTTGTTTAGTTTGCATGTAAAKTCCACGTTGGTATTTCAGTGGGATCCAGTGCAGAAGGTCTGTGCCAAGAACTGGGGCAGAATGAGCCTGAGAGCTTCAGATCTGTTCAGGTCATGATGCTACACAAAACGGGTAAAATCAAATCCCAAAATCTCTGCTGAAATCTCCACTGACACTTCTTGGGGTGCAGCAGCCTCCCTGCTCCTCATGGCCTGGCAGCCTTGTCCCCCTGGGCTGAGTGTTGGTGCTGAGGTTCAGCAGCCCCTTCAGCTGGGTTTGCTGCAGTTGGAAAGCTGGGACTGTTCAGAGGTGTCAGGAGAAGTGGTGAGGGTATATGAAGATGAGAATGACCATCAAATTTAAGCTTTCAAATGTCCTATAAGCATAAGGGGTTAAAGAAGGTTAACAAAACCAGTAGCTGATAAGGAAAAATGCACAAGTTAAAYTCCTTCTTAATTAAATGCAAGTTAAATATTGTCATAAATGTATTTTTCTGTTCAGATTGGTCCATTCAGACAGGCATCTCCAGCAGTGGCTTTGCAGATACCTGAGCTGCATTCAGCAAATGCTTTTGCCACATGGGCATAGAGCTGCAAGTATTGAGCTGTCTGAGCCATCATCCTGCAGTGCCCTGGCACTGGGTGAACACAGACAAGCTGTGTGTCAGAGCACCTCAGTGCTCACACCCAAGAAAATAATTTTATTTTTTATGCTGAAGTAAACTTTGTCAGTTTTGTGCGCTTGATTATTAAYAGGAATTAATGCTTTGCTTATTAGACAAGAATGCTTTACTTACTGATCTGCTTCTGTGGACTGAATACAGAATTTAGAATTCTGATACAGMATTTAGAATCACAGATTCTGTTTATTGACTGAAACAAAGTCTCTTAATCCTCAGTATGTAGCTAATTTGCTTCAAACTTTCCTATGAGAGCTATGCAAAACCAGCTGGACAGATAAGAAACTGATAGCCAATGTGTATGACAAACCTGTTGGAGCTCCAGCAGAGAAGCACCGAGCTAAACTAGTATCACAGGGTTTGATATTAGTTATTCAGTCTAGTGCCCAGCTGTGAGCAAGGGGAATTGATAAACTGTTCTCCCCATCACAGAATCAGAGAAYAGCACTTAGTAGCCAAAGGAAAGGGAGGCAGAGGGGAAGTAATTCAAGTCCCTTCCTCCCCACAAAAGTTCCCTTTCCTCAGTTYTGATTTCCAGCAGGGGACTTTGCTGCAGGGCCCTGTGAGTCCCGGTGTTGGCAGCATGGCTGGGCAGTGCCACTGAGGTTAAGCAGTCAAGCAGAGGGACTGACAGGTTCCTCTGTGTTTGCAGGACACACAGCCACAATCTCCATTTTGCATGTTTGTATTTCAGTGGTTTGCAGCCAATCTAAAGATACTGGAAATTAAGAGAATTCAGTTAGGATGACAAAATGGTAAAGGTACAACTTGCAACAAAATCCAGGAGCTCCTCAGAACCTCCTCTGTTTTGTGGTTTGGGAGGTGATTAATCCCAGGCACCCTACATTCCCAAGTGCCTCACCTCATACAGAAGTTCAAGCCTGTGTCTATGTTGCAACTTCAGCATAAGGGATAATGGTTCCTAATTGTTGAGTTGCACATTGAGTGCAGTAAGTGCTGACCTCTCTCTGCAGCACTGTGCCACAGAAGGAATGGCTTTCGTGTTGAAACCTGATTGGAGTAGCTGTAATGCTTCATGCATCATTTTAATGGCTCTCTCAAAAAGCCTGGTATCTCGGTATGTCATTATCTCAGACTCTGCAGTTGTTGTTTCTTATTTAAATGTCCTATCTCACTTGAGATTTAATGTAATTAGAACCAGCCTGTGGAAAAATCTTTTTCTATTATGTCTTAGCTATTGTTCCAGTCAAGATGGTAAAGCAAATCAAACAGGATATAATGAAAATGATAAAACCATTTGCAAGAGGCAGTTTTCCTGAGGGAAGCAAAAGGCAGCAGCACTTTTCATTTTGCTTTGTAATTCTAAACATGGTRTGGGCCTTGAGTGACTCCACTGAGACTTGTCCAATACACCTGAGAGCAGAGACAGGTACAGCTGGCAGGAATGTGCCTTGACTGATCCAACAGGGACCCAGAAGCACCAGAGCAATAAACTCCTTGCACTGTTATTGCTCTGTCCCAGTCTGCTCAGCCAGCACTGGGTCTGCTTGCCAGCCTGGKGGTGTGAAGGAGCTGGGCCTGCAGCAATAAACATCTTAGATTGTTATTTTTACCTCGAGCTGTAGCATCCAGAATGGGGACGTCCATCCAGAGTGTGGTGTCTGCAGAGGTACTCGTACCCAAAACCTTGTTGTAACTCATGTTCCTGGTGCTGAAGGGTAGGGAAAAGAMTGTCCAAGGCTTTCTTGGGCTGGCTTGGAGGTCACATCACAGCAAGGCAAGAGCCCTCACTGCTGTCTGCTGGGTGATTTCTGAGCAGTCCAGGTGTTATTGCTCCACATCTCTTTGCTTTTCTATTAGGTTTATAATTTGATGTCAAAGCTGTTTTGCAACATCTTTTCTCTTTCATGCACAAGCCACTTGTGAGCAGGCTTTTGTACTGTCAGCATGTATTACAGAAATCTATATCAATTCTCAGCASTATTGATAAACTTTAGGTCTGAGAGGGTTGATCAAGGGCTGTGTGCCATGGAGAGGCCTCGACATGCAGTGCTTGCACGGGATGCTGGCAGGGCTCTCAGTGTCACTGTTTCAGTTCCCAGCAGCTGGGGGGGATGGATCGAGTGTCTGGTGCACAAAGCCTCTCCACCAGGCAGCCTTGCTTGGCTGCTGCTCTGCTGCTGGCTTTACCTGGGACAGTGGGCTTTGATGTGCAGAGTGCAGCCAGCTGAATCTAGCTTCACACCAGTGTCAGAAGCAACACATCAGTCTTGTTTTTTAAAAGCCAATCATGTGAAAATTCAAAGGATCAAAATTCAAGTAATTCAGATGATCAAAGAAATCATTAGTTTAATACCTGCAAACTATTGTAAAACTTTAGATGTAATGAAACAAAAAGATACCTGACAATATTCTCTTTTTTGTAGGTTTCTGGGTTTGGTGCTGACTAATTTATAGATCACCTCTGCAAAAGTCTGCCTTTTCTGTTGCCTTGGTCTCTTTGGAATTGAAGAAATTGTAGTTTCTTCTTCTCCCCTTCTGCCTGTTCCTTTCTTGTAAAGAAATGATTAAATACTCAGAGTACAAATGCTGCACATTAATATTTATAAGAACTTTTATAACATTTAGAGAGGCAATGCTTCATGGCTGTCTCCTTCTGAATGCACATAAGAAAGTGCCATAATTTCTTCGAAGCTGCACTGAGTCCTTATTTGCTACTGGGTTGGCAGGAGCTGGAGGCTCCTCAGGGCTGCAGTCGTTGATGATGACAAAACACAGAGATCATTGGGGTGTTTCCTACTTTTCTGTTAAAGCACTTGGCTGGTATTTAATATCTCAYAAGAATACATTTTTCATGCATCATTTACATTTAAGTTGCAGAAAATTGCTAGGTAGGAATCTTGTTACTGTCATTGGATAAATACCTGATTCCTGTGTTGATACTTTGGTCTCGGAAGAAGCAGAGTTAAATGTCTTCTGCTTGGAATASTGACACTGTGGGACGATTGAGTGGCCCTGGAGCACACTCTGCAGAGCACTTGGAGGGTCCTCCTGTTAATGCACAAGTGGTTTAGCCTCCACTTCTCTGCATATTGTCTCTCTGTAGCAGGGCATCCTGCGCATACCTAATTGCGTGTGGAATGCCTSAGAGTGTTGTCACACACCCACTTCTAAAAAGCAAATGGAAAGTAGTAGCTCTTAATAGCAGATTTATCCCCTTGACATCCTGAAAGAATTTTGATCAGATTATGCATGAGAGGAGAAAGAAGAAAGGCTTTAGGAATAAGCAAAAGGGAGAGRGGGTAGAGTTGTGATTTGTCAAAGCTGAAGATCATTTTAGAACTGGGTTTGGAAGTTCCTTGCTCATAACATTATTACAACCTCTCCCCTTCTCCCCTATAAAATAATTGCCATAAATTGCATGCTCTCATGTCCACCAGGTTACTATAGGAATTGAAGACCTAAAGTGTGTTTCTTTAGAACCTGGAGTGCATTATCTGGGTTGGAAGGTACCTGTTGGAACTCTGTTCATKATGTGTGGGTCTGTGTGACATGATGACCATTTCAAAGAGGGGGGTGGGGAAATGCTCCCAGTGCTGGGCTGGCACAACAAGCCCCTGTGAGGGCAGAATGGAATCATTCCCAAAGCCATTGCTGTGGGCAAAGCCCTGGGATCTCCCGTGGAGAGGTGAACGGAAAGCTCTGGCTGGGTCTTAGCACATCCTTCCCAGGATGCTCTGACAGACTGATTTCTCTCTGATAGGCTTCAGGCATTCCAGAGGTTTACATCTTTTCACTGGATAAGCTGGCTGAGTTAATTCTTCCTGGAATTCATTAACAGTATAATTTTTCTCTTTTGTAATCATATTTTCTCCATTTTAAGCTCCCTTTTATCTGGTCACACTTTTTTAAGCTTTCTGCCTGTGATGTCTTCTGTAGATTTCMATCTGAAGATCTCTGAATATACCAATGTATTTAATACTTGTGATTTTTCCCCTTTTGTGTGCGTGTTTATAAATATGTATCATTTATACTTCTCTGCTACTGCAGTATGCAAGCTATCAGGCGTATTTTTAAAGAAGGCACTATTTATGTGRCTTTAACCCCTGAACTACTATACTTAGCTTTCAGATAGTGATTTTGATTTTCTTCCTAGATGTTCTGGGCACAGTCATTAGAATTATTTTCATAATTAGCAAAGGACAACTGGAAGAGACTGTCAACAAACAGTTTACATTTCAATTAGAGCTGTACACTTGTGGTATTACATTTATCACTAAATATTACCAGAATAATATTGCAATAATGCACTCAGTTGCACTTTAGTTGTGCAAAACTTTCAAGCCTGATGAGTGGTCTCTGAGCATGTGAGAGTCAGAATTTGCTTACCTCTGTAAGAAAAGCGTGTGCCCACCAGAGAACTCTTGGAGTGTGTTTAGCAGCAGGAGTAATGCTGGATCTTGGGATAATGCTCGCGTCTTTGCATCCACAAGGAAACAAATCTATTGTCTGCATTGTCATACAGCAGCTCATCAAATCCACCCAAACAGATTAAAAAACCTGTAGTTCTTTGACAATAATAACTGCAAGAGTTTTCAAATCACATTTTTCACAGGGGAGATTGAAATTGGACTTCAAAAAAAATTAGCGTGACAGCTCTTCCTAATTTATTTCTTTGCGCTGAATTTTTAGAGTGTAAAAATGAAGTGTGCACCAGGGAGCACCTAGGCATAGCAAGTGGTAAAATTCCAGGGACCTTTAGAGACTTGCATTTTTCACCAGATCCTGGCACGTTAAAGGTTCATGGAGATTTGACGCAGAATTTATTTCATTACTTTTACAGAGTSTCAAACTCAAGTCTTCCATGATACCCTATGAAACAAAACCCCTCACTCGAGTAGGTAACTTGCTGCCAGAATTTTGTATCTCACTGAAAACCAGTGACTGCAGAGACCCCATTGCTGACACGGAGACACTGGGCAGGGGGAGGGGTCTGCCTTTTCCTCCTTTAGCTCAGACATTAATGATGCTGCTGCCTCACTTCAGCAGGCAGCCATCTCATTATCTCTGTGAAGTCTCCTCTGCCCTTTTCCTTTCCAGTTCTTCTTTCTTCGAGTTTAGCAAGTAATTAAAAGAGTACAGTGGCTGAGGAGTGAAAACGGAATTTTTCCAAATGCTGTTCCTTGTAAAATGTAATACATCGCCCACACATCCCAGGGCAGTGATTGAAGATCTCGTCACATTTGTCTTACTTGAGATTTAAGTAAAATCATCTGCTGAGCATTTCAGTCTATCCATGTGCATTACAATTCATCCAGGCTCCTCTGAAAAGAAAAATGGGAAAATAAGACACGGTTAATGTACCGCTCTTTATGTGGAGAGAACAGATTTAACATAGGACATTAGAGATATAGGCTCCAGTCTATCTCCTGACTACACAGTGCTAATTAGCGTTATGAGCCCATCCTTTTGTTCAGCATGTTGGATTATCTGGGCCTTGGAAGAGCTCTGGGCTGGAGCAGAGTGTGCTGTGTTGGGGCTGCCTGGTGTTTGGCACTGCGTGGGGCTGGCAGCAGAGCAGGAGCAGCGCTGGGCTGGACTGKGCTGCTTGGGCACCTCTGTCCTGACCCTGCAGGGAAGGGAAGGGAAGAGACTCCTCCTCAGAGCCCTGCAGGGTTTGTGCCCCAAACAAACCGTGCTTTGGCACAGCTGCAGGTGAAAGGAAGTTGTGCAGAGCTGCTCCTTACATCACTGTGTTCCAGGAAATGCCGTCAGCTTTCTGTGTCTCTCCACTTTTCCCTTTGTCTTCCTGTTCCTGCAGTACCATATGGAAGTAAGGAAATTCCTTCGCTCTCTAAAGAAAGAAAGGAGAAACAAATACTTTTATGTAGCAAAACTTCTTGCATTAATGAGTATTTAGAGGACCTGCACAGAACAGAACAGATCTGCTTCACCTTCTCAGCACTGCTGTATGAAGCAACCCAGGGGCCAACCCCACACCTGTATCCAGGCAGCTGATAAATCTCCTATTATTGTACTTCACCAGTTTTGATTTTTTGTTTTTTACATACTGCATTTTGGCATCCAAACACTAGTCTTCTGTCTTTATTGAGTTTGACATACTGCAATTTCTTTCAAAATTAAGGCTTTGGGATCCCTGTTAACATACCAGGTTTCAACAAACAGCTTTATAAAATAGCTGATTTTAAAAAGCTGAGTGATTGTCAGATGAGAAATKATTTGTACTTGAAACAGTCATAGAAGGTGAAGTTAGTAGTGACTCATTTTCTGGTATTTCTCAAAATCACTGAAATTAAAAAAGAAATTTAACATTTTATCTTTATTCAAATCAGACTGGTTTTTCTGTTGTATAACTGTTAGATACTATTGCAAACAAAAGGCTTGCTTTTTAAAACAGCTTTAAAATAAAAGCCAAATTCATTAAGTTTGCAAAATCATGTGTTTTCCTCGTGCCTATGTGCATCATCTTTGTAAATGCTGGATTTTAGTAAGGTATAAATAGGTAACTTGGTTAACAAATATACAAAAGGCTAAATTAACWTTTTAATCTAGTCTGTTGTAATTTCATACTTCAGTGTTGTTATTGAGAAACCAAAATGATGAAAATGCACTCTCTGTTCTGTGGGTTAGGCCTGGCTGTAGGTGAAAGGTCTGAAACCTATTGTAGGTAGGAGGCTGTTACTGAGTAGGATGTTTTGTATTAATCTTTGTCCTAAGATTAGTCCGGGTTTTTTATTAGCAGCCCATAAGAAAATGTAAATAGGGAGAGCAGGAGATTTGAAGACACAGATATGCACTGGCTGGACTGGAAAAAAAAGATTGAGCAAATACATTGTTTATTATGTACAACTGTAAGCTGGGAATAAAAGAGTTTAGGCCAGGCTTGCCTGATTGCATTGAGAGAAGTGAAGATCCTCAAAAGCTTGTGGAAGGCGTGAGCCCACCATTATCATGAGTTCTGGATGACAGTCTGGACTGAAAAAGGCAGTGCCTGGAYTCCATGTGGAGGGATCTATTTCAGGAGTGGAAGGGTTGTTGTGTTGTGTTTGTCTCCAGTGGGAAGCTCCAGGAACTCTGTGTTGTCTCTGGAGAGCAGCAGCCCAATGGTGCCGCTGACAATTCACAAAAGTCACCAGTGGTTAAAGGTCTGGGCACCTTCTTTTCCAGAGAAGGCTACAGAGCTCCGCTGATTCATATTTTGATTTTAAAATAGCTAATTAGAACCAATAGTGCTTCCCAAGTAYGGGGGCAAAAGCGATGAGTAACGCRGTGTTGATGGCTGTCATGGTTACCATGGCAACCCACGGCCACCATTTGGGATCCYATCCCCTGTTTACATAACCATCACATAACATATGCCACCACAACTAATTAAGCCAARGTTGAGCCCATAACCTTGAAATCTGCCGTACATCCTTTCATTCTGTGTAAATTGCAAGGTTAAGCACTCCAGAGAGTGTGGGGTCTGGTCTGTGAGCACCTTGGGGAGCCCTGGCATCAGCTTCACCTTGGTGTGCAGAGTGGAGGTGAAGCAGCAGCAAAGGGAGCCTGCTCTGCATTCTGAGCAGTTTTCCTCATACAGAGCAATTTGGTGCTGTCTCCTGTCCACAGTGCAGGGACTGAGCCCGGGACCTCAGCACGGAGCACTGRGCAGGGTTTGGCTGCTGCTGTGCARCTTCATGCTGCTTATGTGGATACTGKCTCAGATTGGTTCTTGTTATAAACAATTTACTTCCAAATGCTGCAGTGCTGCACAMGGCAGGAATAAACCTCCCTCAAGACCCTCCAAGAGGGCAATACCAGCAGCCTTTGCCATTTCACTCGGGCTGGCAGTGACAGAAGGTAATTGCCGTGGGCTCGGTGCGGTTCCTGGTGTGGGCTTGTAGCAACCCTGTTTGCTAATAAAGTATTCTGTCATAAAAACCTCGTTTGAAAGGCAAGGAATTCAGATGAGCGTGGTTCTGCTTTTACCTTCACATCCCTGTGGATTGGTATTGAGTCATCTCAGCAGTACAAGAGTAGAAAATTCACATTGTGGTTTTTTTCTGGCTGCAAAAAGCTTTGCATTCTCAGGATTCTGTCAGGCACAAGTAGCAAAATTTATGTTTGGCAATCAGCTCCTTTAGGAAAACATTTCTATCTGTAAAGAATAACTAAAGAAAGGGAATTCAATGTTGGTGTTGATTTTCTTTCTCTTTCCTTTGCTAGAGCTCGTTTGCTGTGTTTCAGCTTTGCAGTTTCCTGCTGTGTCCTGATCCAGGAGCGAGCAGTGGCTGTGCTGCAAGCTGGGCATTTGCAGGTATGATCAGCAGCTCTCCATCACAGCCKSTRTGGGCTGGCCTGGCTGGGCAGGGGTGGCAGGAGCAGCTGCAGGGTGTGCCAGGCTGGCCTCTGTGAGAAGCTGGGCATTTGCAGGTATTGATCAGCAGCTCTCCATCACAGCCTGTATGGGCTGGCCTGGCTGGGCAGGGGTGGCAGGAGCAGCTGCAGGGTGTGCCAGGCTGGCCTCTGTGAGAAGCTGGGCATTTGCAGGTATGATCAGCAGCTCTTCATCACAGCCTGTATGGGCTGGCCTGGCTGGGCAGGGGTGGCAGGAGCAGCTGCAGGGTGTGCCAGGCTGGCTCTGTGATAAGTCACCTCTGGTTTTTGGGTGGCCGGATGCTGCTGGCTGCTCCTGCTGCCCACACAGCACATGGGCTCCTGGGGCAGGTTTTTCCTGCTGCAGTCAGCCTGCTCAGGAGCAGCAAGAGATTCCTGCTTCCCCTTTGCTCCTGTTACAGCGCTGGCTAAAAATTATAGTGGTTTACATACTTGATAGGTTTAAATATCTGTCTGAAAATGCAGGGTGTTTCTTCTGTCATGGAATAAATAGAGCAAATTCCCCAGCTGCAAAAACCAGTCATTGACTGAACAGATAAAAACTAACATGGAATTTCTATTGCGTTTCCTTTCTGATTCTGTCCTTGATTAYATCTAATGATGCCTTCACTGCACAGCTCTTCCATGTGTGGATTATTTTAAAGAAAGGAATCAGATTCTGGGAACTAAAATAAATTACTGGGGTTTTGTTAAGATTTTTTTTCTGGCCTACATCTTGTCTCTTTCGGTAGCCTAAAAAGCAGAATATTGACTGTTAGATGCCCTGTGTTTGGCTGTTAGTCCTTTCCTGTCACCATGGAGGGAAGCAGCTGCATCACGGAGCCCCCACGATGTGCCTGGAACACTGGGGTGTTGTGGACTGGCAGGCACAACACTTAATCATCAGAATAAGAAAAAAATCAATTCTTATTATGTATGCTAAAAGCATCCAATTCCAGTACCTCCTAATTCCTTTTCAGAATTTCATCTATGCTGGTGCTTTTTATCCCTAATAACATTCTTATCAGTGGTGGCTTGCCATTTTATGAGGATGGATTTTAGGCAAAGCATAAGGCGAATAAGCAAAGAAATTATCTGTTGTAAACTTCAACACTAGTAAACATTAATATTTTTAACCTTTGGCTTGGAGCTCATCACTCATTTCATTGCTCTGGCTTACAACTGCAGATTAAAATTTCTTACATTCATCTTGCCTGGTGAAGTAGCTTATTGGGATGAATAAACGACATCCTAATTAGAAGAGTAGCCCGAGTGAGAGTAAGCTGCTGGAACCAGCTTTGATGGTCAAAAAATTACCTGTAGCTAGTTTCTCAAGATTATCAAAGAGGCCCTCAAATTAGAATGTCTGTCTTTGATCATGGATGTGAGGAATGAGGCAAAATGAGTGCACCAAGCAGATGGCAGTGGGAGGAGATGGTTGCWGTGGAATGGGAAACTGGAGGAGTTTTTACAAAGATTCAGGCCCTTTCCAGGCATTGCTCTATCACATAGTGAATGAGATAGCAATATAGGGCTTAATTTTATTTATATTTTCCACCATAACCTAGTAATGTATGTGTCTTCAAAAGTTAAATTGATAGGTTAGTTTCAGARAAAAATCCCTTTTCTATCATTCCTCTGTAGCCTTACCCTGATTTTTCTATCCTGTGGTGTGACAAGCTTCAAACAGAACTAATCTTTACTGAGACTTTCACTTGGCCTCCTTATCATGGCAAYTGCCCCTGCCTGCCTTATGCATTTGCACAGATCCCTGTGTGACAGTCCCTTGGCCCAGGTACCTCACAGCCTGAGCCCCCATTGCCCAATATCAAACATGGCCATGCAGTCACAAAAAGTATCAATGAAGACAAGGACTGAGTTACAWGTCTGGGAAAATTAAGTGACAAAGTGTGGGAGGAGGAGAGAAAGGGCTGACCTTGCGTTTAGGGGATAATGGGGTGTCTGTTCTCGTACCATTTGGTTATTTTGCTGTATCAAACTAAAACCACTGAGAATAAAGAGCAGGAGCAGAACCAGTCAGGCCCAGCCCCAGCAGTGCCCTGCCCTTCACGCTGCCCAAACTTAATGGACAGCACAGCAATGATCTGTTAGGGAGCAAATCCTCTTCTSCACTGAAATGGTTAATACTTATTGTGGCACTGAAATTGGGAGCTTTGGGTTTACCCCACCTAATACAACTGTCAGTGTATACATTATCATGTAAAAATGTCTGGTTGTTCCTCTGAATCCTTTGACCCCTTGATCTCAATGCCAGCTTGTTTCAGGAAGCRTTTTATGTGGAATACTTTTCTTTTKKGCATGTAAATATGCTGCATTGAGTTTATTGCTTTTTTTTGAGATAGACACTTAAATGGGAACACCCAGTCTGTCTTCTCTGTGTGACGGATCATTTAATATACTATTATATTATTTTATTTGTCTCAATTCTGAACTAAACTATCCTAATCTTTTTGTTTCACTGAAAGGATGAAAAGCTTTCCATATTAAAATATTCTTGTGGCTGTTTTATGCAGCATTTCTTCCTGAGATGTCATAAATAGAACTGAGCACAATACTCAGTAAATCATGTCATTGATTTTCTCACACAGAAAGCATGTAATCTGCTGGTTGCCTGGCGTATTCTGTGGCACCGTTTGCATGTCCTGCAGTTAGGAATTGGTAAGAACTTAAAGGCTTAAAATGAAATTGTGCCATTTCTTTTTTGCCCATTGGTTTGGTAGGAAGAGCAGGTTTCCTTCCCAGAAGTCATGATRAAAGCACATCCTGCTCACCCTGTGCTACCCTGATGGCTGGTTCTGATAAGGGAATGTATCATTTTGCATAGCTCAGCCACCCGGTTCCTGAATTTCTCCACAGTTCTCCATTCAGCCCAGCCCTGCTATGCTTTTGTCGTAATTTATCTGTTATTTTTAGTACCTCTTTTTTTTATAATGGCTTAACTGAATTCTGCCARGTCTTTATTTAATGACTCCAAAGGCTTCCATGGGATTGAGACCACTGTTGGGTGGACCCCCGTGTTGGAGCAGCCTCCTCCCTTGGCTGTGAACCAGCACCTCCCTCCTGAGTTACCTGCCCTGACACCACAGCATCTCTTTGGCTACTTTTTGCTCAGATCTTTCCCTTCCTTCCAAATGCTATTTTGTATTTTGCTACCCACAGGTTATTTGCTCTGCCAAAATGGGTTTGGGGGGTGCTTTGGCACTTGTGGGTTTTGCTGCATCAGGGGTTCAGCACTAAGATCTTTGGGGCCAGGGGCTGCAGCAGYWCAAGGGGAGAGGTTTTAGTAAGCASAAATTGTAGAATTGCTKRACTCCACCATCCAGTGATGATCTCCACTATTTTCCTTCTCAAGCTGTGCTCAGCAGAAGGAGAACAACAATTGTTACTGGGTTTCTGACTATGTTTCTCGGGTATTGCTTTTTTTGTTTGTTGTGAGCACATTCTGGAGAGATTTGGTAAAGGTCATTCTTCTCCACATGAGTGTTTGCATGTGCTTAAACAAAAGGGAAAAAAGATCAAAGGGCAGCATTTCAAGTGAGCCCAGGAAGGGTAAATCAAAGATAATTAGATTGGTCAAGATACACTCATACAGGTGCATTTTAATATGCTGTGAAAGGCTTAATTCTCATCGTTTTCCTTAAATAGAGGGGAGGGAAACTGAAATGCACTGCAATTGAGGATTTTTTTTTTTTAAATTATTATTATTATTGTGCTTTTTCATGTCAGCTGATGGATTTACCCTTAATTTGCTGCTGGGTCTTGGAATGTTGTACAACCAATTTTAGAAGGCAAAGTAAACAATTTATAGTCTGGCTTACCTCACTTCTAAAAAAGTGAAAAATAAAAATTAATTTAATTTTACCCATGTAAATAAAAAGTATTCCTAAAGAATATACTGTGCAGCACTATCTGAATGATCATTATTATAAGAGCATACGTATGTCTAAATGGTCCATATAAATTTGGAGTTCTGTTAATGCTAAAAGTTGACTTTTTTCCCCCAAAAGAAAAAATATCTCCAATTCAGAATGTAAAGAATTTTTATTACTGGGACTCAGAAGAGTTCATATTCAAATACCTGCCTTGGCTTGGGCCTCAGCACTACGGGGCAAAGCTTGGCCTTATTACAGCTTTGTGTGTTGCCAGTGTGATGATGCAGAAKCTATTTAGATTACCTGGGCAGATCCTGAGGATATTCCTTGCCTTTTCCTTGCTCTGTGGCATTATCTCTTTGGGTTAGGTAAATTGCAAAGAAATGCCTGTTTTCTTCTGAAGWGTTACAGATTGTCTAGCCCTGGGCAGGCTTTTGCTCCAGTTCGTYGGTTATTTCTATCATGTTTTAGGGAAGAAAAAAAATCCCTATATTTAAGGGATTCCTTCACTTAGTATTATGAAATATTTATGTCATTTGAACTCTTTTTAAATGAGACAATACAGTRTGAGATATTAAAGCAGGAAAAAACCTATCTGCAGCAAGATAAAAGTTTTCTTTTTAACAGAAATGATAATGCCTAGCACTTACAGAAATGTCCATCTGTTCTCTCTGCCAGTCACAGCTCTGGCTTGGTACAGCAATGAGCTGATATTTAGCAAATACCCTGCACTTTGGGAATACAGTGGCARCAGTTCATAGTGCTACTTGCTATTCTTTAGTTTCATGGATTTTCCTGGCATACCTTGAGTCAAGTGAGTGCTTGACACTCTTTGGGAGCATTTCCACAGCCTATTGCCACCCAAGCAGCATTTCCATGTATGAAGTTGAAGAGTTTCTATCTTTGAACCAGTCTCTTTAAAAGTTTATGATGACATTACAATTTCAAAGAAACAGAAATCAAATACTGGCAAAGAAAAACCATCTCTTTACTCCTGCTATGTGAGACTTGCACTATCGTTTATGATGATCAGTGACTGTCCAGATGCCTGTAAGTGGTTCAGACAAACCACAAAGCCATGGTGGTTTTGTGGCCTTTAGGCACTCCCATCTAGGAAACCCAGGTTGGATTCCCACTGCTGATTTTTTCATGCCTGGCAGTGGTGAGAGGTTTGTGGTTGTGCAGCAGCACTCRATTGGACTGGTGCTGAAGGAGGCTGATCAATGCAGTTTATTCTGCAGCATAAAGATTGCAGCCCCGTTGTCAGGGACAGCAGCATTAAAGGTGAATGTTTTTCCTTGGAGGAGAACAAACCCAAGGAAACCTGTGCCACTATGTGGTGATCCCACAGGAGACCAGAGGGTGCTGGTTACCAGCTCAGGAAAATCCCAGCCRTTCACTGGGGGCAGTTTTTGCAGCACACAGCATTGCAAACACATGTCTAATAGGTGCATTCATTTTCATCTGCTCGTTCATTGAGCAGGCCTGATTAATTAGTGCGTGTCACCATCTGGTACTTACTGAGACTATTCATTTTTAAAATGTTGAAATTGTAGGGAATGTTGCACACCAATTAAGTTCCTTTTAATTGGATTATTTTAGTATAAAGTATTACTGGAGAAGGCCTTCATTGTGATTCAGCCAGCATGCATGCAAAGGAGACCTGCCAGCCTGAAATTACCTAGAACAAAGGCAAAATGCCTGAAATGCATGTTTATTATTATCTTCATGCACTCAGCAGAGATGATGTCAACAAATAAAGGAGCCACAGAAACACTTCTGCATTGCTGTGCAAGGTTCAGCTTCCTGACACGAGGATATCTCAGCTGATCCCTGCTTCATCTCTGCACTGCAACTCCAAATCTGTCATCTCCCTCTGACCTGAAAACCAAAATAGGCTTTTGCTTTCCTGACTGCTTGATAGCAACTCAACAGGGCCAGGCCAACCCCTCCTGTGCACAGTACTGTACCTACTGAAATGAGGAGCATTAATCTCATTTACACAAGGAATGATTTGGCCTTTAAGGCTGATAAATTATCTGTGCTGACTCAACCATTTAGTGAATGRAGTATCACGATGTGTTGGGAGCAGAAGTTGTCTGTCTGTACTTGCTCCTGACACTGACTCACTGGGTGAATTTTAGTTCCTGAACGTCACTGCACTGCAGTTCCCTGTATAAATTGGGAATAGTTCTGTTTATCAACTTACATAAAAGGCTTTGAGATACAGGGATGAAATGCAGACTGTTGATGTTACATATTTGCTATTAATATTTCCTTTACAAGTCTAATGCTGTTTTGTAAGTAACATCTACGGTTGTCACTGGCTTGATTTTGCGTAGATTGAGTGTCATCAAGTAAGTTTTGTCATCTGAAGCAATCATTTCAGAAGAGCCCAGAGCTCTGCAGGGTGCACATTCCTGTTCCTTAGCAGGTACATTGGCTGTCAGTGAAAGCAGGGAAGTTAGGGAACAAAAGACACCTGATCACCAGCAGCTGAGGAGATCTGAGRTGTGACTGCCTGGATCTCTCCTTGCCCTGCTTTGTTTTGGCAACAGTGTRGGAATCCAGCAATGAACAATGTCGGTGATTTTTTTTCTGTGTTTGTGMGCGTTTTCAGTCCCTTCGATGGCCTCTGCTGCCCCCTGCCAAGCTGCAGCTGCTGGTGAAGCCATGAGAGCAGCAGCTTACYGGAAGATTTCATTTCTCTTATCACTCCTAATTACTCTCACCATAATTACCACTCATAATAGGGAATCTGTAGTTGAAAAAGTAATTTTTTTTAAGGAGAGCAAAGCAGTAGACAGATTGCTTCTAGTTGTACAGCAAGGAAGAAACGGTCATTTTTTTTAGAATGCAAATACTTGCTTTGACATATAAAGGTCACTATGGATTTAATTTGAAATCGCGTAGGAGTGTTTGTGATTTCAAAGTACAAAAGTAGCACAGTGTTGGAATTGTTTTGGTTGTTTTCTTAAAATCCATTTCCTCTGGTTGGAAGGTGGCTGTTTCCTCTGTGCTGCAGCTGCAGCAGTGTCAGGGCATGGGACAGGAACTGCTCGTCCTGCTGTGCCYGAGCCAGTTGGAAACCCAGCTGGGATTCACAGACCCGGGAACTCAGTGGCTCTTCTGTTCCAGCTCTCACAAATCATCCTGGGGATCAAGGCAATGCTCAGACCACTTCTATTGGCTGTTGGAGAGCAAAAGAGCTGAAGTATCTAAACATGGCTTACATATATTCTGTGTACAGGTTACACATCTGCCTTACACACTCAGCAGGTGTGTGGTGGTTAAGGTGAATTGCTGCAGCACTGCTGGCATTTGGGAGGGCTGTTTTAGGATTATCAGAGAGCTGTAGTTGTTRCTCTGCTGGAGAACTGTGGTTCTGCTGAGTTTCCTGCAGTTGCCATTCTCATRTTGAGTGTAACCCTCCTTTGGCTCAGAGGAAGTGTCAGAGCCATAGAGGGTGCACAGAGTTTGTGACACAGCCAGTGCTAACACACCAGGATGGAGCCATGGGAATTTGGGCAATGCAGAGCTTGCCCAGTGCTCCCCTGTTCCTACAGAAAAYGCTTAGCCTGGAACACCATAAAGCTGTCTGCCTTGGGATGGGATTCCACTGCAAGTGCAGCTTATGCAGTTTCAGAGAAATAAGATCACAYGGGTAAATCATAAAACCCACACACAAGCACTAACCCTTTTGTTTAAATTGGTTGTTTAGAGCTTTTATGTAATGGAGAAATATATTTTCCAAGAAAGCTTTTAGTTTAGATTCCCATTAGTGTAACTTTACTCCTTTTATTTGTTAAACATATGAAAAGAGGGAGCTAACCAGAGTATAAAATTCTTGTACATGCTCTCTCTCTCTGGTTTTCGGACAATTATTTCTTAATGTAATTTTTCTGTTTACAATATATGGCCTTGCAAAGTGTTGAAGCAACAAATCTTGAGAGACATCAAGAAACATACAAAGGCATTTCACTCTGTATATGTAAAATAAAGTCTAAAAGTTGGGGCAGATCTCAATCTGGCAGACTTTCTATCTCTTAGGTCATACAGAGAAAGCTTTTGGCACTGTTTTTTTGGCAAAAAGCTTTGTCTGGAAACATATTTAGTCAGCATATGAAATCTGATAGCCCTGGTAGCACGGCTGTGTCTGAAGACACTAATAGAGTTAGGCTTCAGCCCCATCTGCTGTTGGATCGGGATTGCTCTGTTGGTTTGCCAGCACAGGACAGCTCTTGCCAAAACACAGAGCGGGACGTGAGGAGCCTGACAAACCCCTGGCAGTGTCAGCTCTCCTCATGATGCTKTTGTTTGCCCTGCTGATAAAAGCCACTGGTGCCCGTGGTGAATTCCAGCACAGCCTCCCTGCTGCTCCCACCACGGGCTCTTGGGGAGCTGCATCTGTACCTGCAGGGGGTCACCAGTGCCAATGTACCTGGATGGGCTGCAAGGATATTTGCACCCCAAGGCTTGGAAGAATAGCGAGTTACTGATTTCCAGTGCCTGTGTTTACAGAAGTAGTGGCCATAGAGATTCTTTCACCTCAGTAAAATGTCTCCAATAATGTGAGTTATGCAACAGTGACGAAGGGAACAGACTTGCAGATTTGGCTCAGAAGGCTTAAAATCTTCAGGCATTAATTCATGAAACTCTCAAATCCTGGATACTCCGGTGACTATAAAGCACAGCAGATTTGTGTTTGATTTTTACTTAAGGCTGATCATTTCAGGAAATAAAAAGATTCACTTTGAAAGAGATTTTCAGTTCTTTCTCTGTTGTTATTTCTGGAGGGTTAGGTAGAAAAGCTACATGTGAAACAAATCAGGGACTAAAAATCCTTAGCTTTGTTTTGAGGATATCAGACTGTTTTATTGCCACTGTGGTAAGCAAAAGGAGAAAAAAAACAATGACTTTCTAGAAAGATTTCCACTGTATTTTTATCTGACTTTTCCAGGACATCAGAACAGCCTATCTGTTCAGCCAAAATACCTCTCCAGTTATCATTTGACTCTGATGAAAAAAGTGCTAAAATGGCAGAGTTTGGAATTGCTTGAATGTATTTTCTCACTTAAGCTGAGCTTGTTCACATTCAAAGCTAAAACAAATTATCTCAATTGCATTTAGGAGAGTAAACATACTCTTACTTTTCTGTCTCATGTTTGAGTAGTTATGGTGAAAGCATAATGTGCGGTAATCTTCGGGTTTATGTCCTCTTCCTGCATTTGTTTTATTGGACAAAATTAAAGGTCAATGGTCCTGAACTAGTCAAGAGAATTACTCTAAATTTGCAGTCATTGCCATTTCTCCCTCTGCTTTCAGTAACGTAGGGCTTAGCTGCCAAAGTTTTAATTCTTTATGTGTGAGAAGGATGATACTTGCAATTTGGTTTTGCATTTCAGTTATACAGTTTTTTTTTAATTTATGTAAAAAGAATGAAGACRTCAGCAAAAGGCTACTCGCTCCTTCCAAGCTGTCCCTAATGTGGAAAATATAATGATCAAGCASATTTTTCCCCATTCTTATCCTCTTTCTGTTTTGTGTTCTTCCAGCATGATCACTGCTCAGAGGAGTGTCTGTACCACATGAGCGGAGTGGAAGCCCATGGATGAGACTCTTACCATGCACTGAGCAGCACGGCATCAAGCGCCGAGCTCTGGGAAAATGTCTGCTTGCAACACTTTCACTGAGCACGTCTGGAAACCYGGCGAATGTAAGAACTGCTTCAAGCCCAAGAGCTTGCACCAGYTACCCCCAGTGTCAGAAAAAAAGCCCCTCTCGCATGGAAACGTGAAACCCAATGCAAACCAAAGCAGCAGCCAGCGTGGGAGGAATACCGGCAGCTTCCGCCCGCCTGTGGCCAAGAAGCCCACGATAGCTGTGAAACCCACCATGATGGTGGCAGATGGGCAGGGGCTGTGTGGAGAGCTCACCGTGCTGGATCAGTGYGAGAACAAACCCCTGCCTGCGGGCTGGAACCGCAACAAGGCGGTCTTGAACAAAAAACCACTGAACAATAATAACGAGGAGGAGATCGAAGGTTACAGCCATGTTCCCAGGCCTTAYGGCAACAGCGAGGGCGTGGGGAAGATACCAAATAACAATAATAATGGACTGACAGAAGTTTTGAAGGAGATTGCGGGTTTGGATACCACACCTCAGCTCACTGGAAATGAAACRAACTCAAGAGAAACCTTCTTGGGAAGGATAAACAGTTGTTACAAAAAATCATTAGAAAGGAAGATCCCTCCGAGCTGCATGGTGGGTGGAATGAAGGATTCACAGAGTAAGCATGTTATTCTGAGTGGAAGCACTGAAGTCATAAGTAATGAAGGTGGACGTTTCTGTTATCCAGAGTTCTCTAGTGGAGATGAGAGTGAGGATGACACGTTTTTTGGCAGCATGCAGGAAGAGCACGAGAGCTGGGATGAAAGTGATGAAGAGTTGTTAGCAATGGAAATCCGCATGAGGGGCCAACCTCGCTTTGCTAATTTCAGAGCTAACACCCTGTCYCCTGTTCCATTCTGTGTGGACAAAAAATGGAATACTGTGCCCCTTCGGAACAAGTCTCTCCAGCGGATCTGTGCAGTGGATTATGAYGACAGTTATGATGAAATTTTAAATGGTTACGGGGAAGAGACTGTGATTCTTTATGGGCAAGAGAGTATGCAGAGCATGGTATCTTCTGATTCTACATCTCCTGATTCTTCTTTGACGGAAGAGTCTCGTTCTGGGACAACCAGCAGTTCTTCCCAGAAGCTCTGTAATGGAGGGTTATCTCCTAGCACTCCTCAGGACCTCAAACTGATTGAACCAGAATATGAAAGTCTTTGYGACAATCAGCAAGTGAAGGATGTGCCAAAAGCTCCCAGAAATGCTCTGAAAAGTCCAGAAACKCACAAGGCAGTCCTTGCGCTTCGCCTGGAGGAGAAGGATGGCAAAATTGCTGTGCAGACTGATACGCAAGAGAATAAAAGYTCTCCAGATGTTGCTGGTCAAGCCGTAACTATTAATTTGGTGCCTGTGGAGGAGCAAGCTAAACCTTACAGAGTGGTGAACATGGAACAGCCAGTGTGCAAGCCATACACCGTAGTGGATGTATCAGCTGCCATGACCAATGAATGTAAAGAGAATCAGGCTGAAACCTCAGAAACCAAAAAGGCAGCATCTAACCCAAGCTCCCCAGTAACCCCAGGCACACCTATTGGATCCTCTGCAGCATCACCTGTGCGTGTACACACTAACCTGAAGAAATCCAGTGCAATCCGATACCAAGAAGTGTGGACTTCTAGTACTAGTCCAAGACAGAAGATACCTAAGGTGGAGCTGATCGGAAGCAGCTCAGGACCTTCTGTTCCTCCCAGGAAGACAAGCCACAAGTCAGCTCCCACTTCACCTACAGCTACAAACATTGCTTCAAAAACGATCCCAGTTAAGTCTCCCAATTTATCTGAGATAAAGTTCAACAGCTACAACAATGCTGGCATGCCACCTTTTCCTATTATCATTCACGATGAGCCCACTTACGCCAAGAGTTCCAAAAATGCTATTAAAGTTCCTATTGTAATCAATCCAAATGCTTATGATAACCTGGCAATCTATAAAAGTTTTCTGGGGACTAGTGGGGAGCTGTCCATCAAAGATAAAACTACAAGTGTGATAAGCCATACCTATGAAGAAATAGAAACGGAAAGTAAAGTGAGCGAAGCCATAGGCAGCAAACCCACTGAGTTGTCCCAAGCAAAAGGGGTGGCCAATAGCTCTGAGTGCAGGCTGGGCTCCGTGGCTCAAAAGGTCCAAGAGTTCAACAGCTGCCTTGGTAAAACTCAGAAATCCCCACAGAGAAGTCACAGTGCTGACCACAGCTCCCCATCCAGAGTTCAAAAGGCAATGCAAGAACCTGCAGCAAAAGCAGACGTTACCCCGGAGGGTTCTGTTTGCAGTGGCAGAGAGAACGCAAGCACGGTGCTCTCGCAGATTGTGGCTTCTATCCAGCCTCCACAGTCTCCTCCAGAAACACCTCAGGCTGCTCCCAAGTCCTGTAGCGTAGAAGAGCTGTATTCCTTACCCCCYGAGGGAGACGCTACTAAAAACACCTTGGTACGACCCAAATCTCTGTTTACATCACAGCCTGAAGTGGAGTCCTCCAAGACAGTGGAAAACACTGCCATGAAAATGCAGAAAGATCCACTTTCACAGCCTGTTGCCACTCCCTCTCCAAAGCCAGCACGAGCCACCCCGAGTGCCACGAGTCCCCAGGCAGAGCAGGCACCGCCGTTCCCCCCTCCACGCTCCACCTCCTCTCCCTACCATGCCAGTAACCTGCTGCAAAGGCATTTCAGCAATTGGGCCAAACCCAACAGCCCCACCAGGTCCACAGAAGCCGAGTCCATCCTGCACTCGGAGGGGCGGCGTCCCGACGCCAAACCCAAACGCTGGATATCGTTCAAGAGCTTCTTCCGCCGAAGGAAAGCTGACGATGAGGAAGAGAGAGAGAAGGACAGGGAGAAAGGGAAGTTGGTGGGTCTGGATGGAACTGTTATCCACATGCTGCCCCCTCCCCCRGTGCAGCGGCACCACTGGTTCAGCGAGGCCAAGTCGGACTCCAGCGAGAAGCCGTCGATCGTTTTCATGTACAGGTGTGAACCAGCACAAGCSGAGCCCAAGGCTGAGCTCCCTCCCAGGGGTGGGGTGGAGTCTGCTATTGCAGAGGCACTGGCAAAAGACAAAGGAGAGACGCAGGAAAAGCCTCCAGATARCTCGGAACAGAACATAGTGAGCCATTCCTCACCACCTCAGGCTCCCAAGAAAATCCCCAGGTACCACTCAGCTTTTTTACTCACTTACTTAGTTGTAAACTATCCTGTATATGCTGCTGAAAAGGGAGAGACTAAGGAGTTTTATTRCATYAWTGCAWTTTTTTCWAAGTATATTTATTTTAGGTAACTTAGAACATATTTTAATATCTGTTATGTTAGATATCAGAAAATATGTATATCATTTACTAGAAGCAGTATATTATATTTAGAGTTTGTCTTGCAGGTTCACTAATATGTTATGTTCCATTGAATCAGATCCATTCTCCTCAATTTCTACTTCAAGAAAGTATTTCTGTGTTATGGGAAACTTCAGAATTTCTCAGCAGAAATAGAAGGCAACTATTGAGAAATACAATAGAAATTAAAAGATCTGTGACTCATGCAAGGTGCTGTACTAACTTTACTTCACATGTCCAAGCATACAACAGATGCTAATTAATTACACTGCAACATCACTGCAGCASTCCCAAAATAAACCTTGTAAAAAAGCAATAAGAATTAGAGTACCTATAAGATRGTCTTATCTCTGTCTTGCAAGGCCYTTAGCAGTGACTCTGCTTTGTCCCATGGCAGTATTGGATCCAGCAGAGCTGGTCACAACAACACTTGCAGTCARTCACATGGGCACAGAATGAATTCCCTGGGTGCTGACCACAGCTGTGGATGTCTTAGAATTTGTCTTCCAATGTTACTACACAAACCAGTTCCAAAGTAGACTCAAACTTGATTTAATTCATTATTACAACAACCTAATGGTAGGAAAATAAAAATCTTGTAAAGTGKGAGCCCCAGAAAATGTATCAAAACAGTGGTTTTTGGTTTTCATTCTCCAAGAAAACTGAAGTGTTTTTTTTTTAGCTAAAACAGTTTTAAACTAATAGAAATCTCTGTGTAAGTAYAGTTAGAGCTTGCTGTAAACTGACTGCCACTTCTCCTAAAGTAAAATAACTTGGTTTTCTTTATCCATTGTCTATACAAGAAAATTGCTAGAGGAACCTTTGATAGGAGTGCAGTCTCTCTAGATTTACCCTAAATTAATTGGTGAGCAGTAGCTACCTTTAGAGGGCAAATTAAAGGATTGGAGGAGCTTGTGCTCTCAATCGCCTTTACAAGAACCTGTTTATTTCTCCTGTCTCCAGGGGAAGCTGGAGAAAGTGAGGTTGATTTTGGTTACAGTGCTATCAGGAGATTCCCTTGCTCCCACCTCTCAGTGCCCTGCTCCTGTGCTGGCAGGACATTGCTGTGCTCTGGTGAGCACATTCCAAGTGAGAAAGGACTTTGCAGTCAGTGTTGAGCCCACATCAAGTGGCTGATGTGACAGGGGGTGAGGCAGGAAGGAGCATCTGCTTATCGGAGTGCTCAGAGGGCAGAAGAGCCTGGCAGGGATTCTTGCACTGCCCTGGAGATGGTGCTGTTGGAATGTGTCATGTTCTTGCACTGTGACTGGGATACCTTCTGCCCTTCCTTTCACTTATTCCAAAAAGAATGCTTACTCTTTAGTTTTCTTCAAGTCACAGTKATATTGGTTAAAACGGTATCTCAGAATTTCCCCTGGTGAAAACTGGAATTTTCCAAGTGTTAGAATTGGAATTTCTTCCTTCTGACAAAATTGTTCCCTGGTTTCTACAAAGAAATTGGTGCTGAGTTGTGGGAGCACTGGACAGTGGGTAGCTTTATCCTCCAGGTCTTAGGTTATCTTGATGCCTTGAGTTACTTGKGTGAAACCTTATAGTGCCAAAAAAATTGAAGGGTTTTTTATTGTTGTTGAGGGGGTTTGGCTTTTGTTTTTAATACCCTGGTGGGTGAGAATCAAGATTTCCAAATTCCATTTTTGCACAAGCAGGAGGCATAACCCATGAGAAGCTATGCTTGTTTTGTGTTAATTCTCCAGGTGTTAGTACAAGGTTRGCTGTAATTCAGGCTAAAATATGTGCATGAAAAAGATGTTTAGAATATTCAGTTAAGCCTGCAGAGGCTTAGAGAAGAATGGAAGACCTGAAGATACCAATCAGTGAATGGGACACTTCCCTAATTCTGAATGCCAAGAACAGCAAGCTCTCTGGAAAAACAAACTGATGACCTGGAAAATGAAATAAGCTTTAAAAATGTCAGATTACTGGGGGGTCTTGAAAGCAAATTAAATGATGATACAGTATTTCCTACTTTGCAATGGATTACAAAGCTGCTAAAGATTGATAACACAACCACAAAACGGCTGAAGGTATTTCAAGTTATYACTRGAAAGGTCAGKTTTCTCTTTGAACAGCACTTGCAAAATAGTCAGTTTTTTGGAAAGCTGAAAATGATCTCTCTGTTAYACAAAGGAACTTGGTTTTGGTTTCTCAGTGTGATTGTTTGATGCCAGGAYGCACATATGCTGGTTCAAAGGAGTTAGCAAATACTGATGTATTAAATTTACCAAAAATTTGTAGAYAGATTAATTTTTGCTAAAAATCAGCAGTCATGTCACCTTTATCATTAATTAGAATGCGAACACCCGTAGTTCATGAAGCAGCAGTTGTTCTCAGGCAAAACCTAAAATTGACCTACAAGATAACATGATTTTTGTGGCCTGAGTCACTGTAATTGATGAAGGTGGTACAGCACAGTGTGCAATCCACTCATCACAAGCWAAATAAAAAGATCCTTCAAAGGCTTTGTTATCTTACAGATCAGAGTGTTGCTACTGGAGTTTCACAAGATAAAGGCTTCTCCTCTCCTTCATTGAGATATCACTGCTCATACCCAGCAGCAGCTTGTTAGATTGAGACATTTCCTAAAAGCAAAGTGCAGCACAGTGTCCTGCTGCTTCCTTGGCTGTCTTCACAAAGCACATCAGAGCTGAACTAATCTGATCTGGGCACAGCCATCTCCATTTCAGTTACAGCTTAAACTCAAGAGTTTCCTTTCACAGYTACAAGTCAGCCATAACTTTCATTTATGGCATCTTTGGGCCGGTCTTGGATGAAGTGAGGATAAAACTCTCTTTTTCCTGAAATACTACCTTCAGGTAGTGTGGTCTGTACATTCATTTTGTTCCAGTTCAGATAAGAAAGCATTTATTCATAGCTAAATTTGTGATTACCAATCTATTTCCTAAGATTGTGTTAATTTTTGCAAAAGGATTTGAGCCTGTAACTGATAGATCCAAGCTCTGTTTAGAGGAATATGAGTGTTGTGAGAGATCACTGAGTAGAAACAATGGGAATCACTGTTCTTC
This sequence comes from Malurus melanocephalus, assembly GCF_030028575.1. Lineage (NCBI taxonomy): Eukaryota > Metazoa > Chordata > Aves > Passeriformes > Maluridae > Malurus > Malurus melanocephalus. The sequence goes on along the minus strand of NW_026623328.1, from coordinate 1,515,580 downwards.
AAAAATGTAGTCATACATTAAGATCAGGATTTAATGCAGAGACAGGCAGAAATAACCTCCACTGCCACATTCCACTTTGGCATTGTCACTGAGCTAGTCCTGCAGATTCCACAGCTGCTTCACAAACTGCTTGGGAAGAYAACAAACTTTGTCAAATCACAGTAGAGCTCTGTTTAAACCAAAGTCCTTCCCAGTTTGGAGGGCCTCTGGTATGACTCTTAAGGTGAGGTTCTCACATGAATCCAAAACTTTTTAGGCCCAAGTAAATTGATGAGAATTCAAGGATGTCATAAATGAAATTTCTTGCTCGAGCAAGTCTACTGAAATGGGAGAAATTCTCCTGGAAAAGTTAAGGTGGATCAGCTCTYCCTTCTTGTCTAATCTGTGCTGGGGTTTTTTTATCTAGGTATCGGTGAGCTTTATCTACCTTACTCAGCAGTGCTTAGCAATGCTTTAAAAGCATTAACCAATCTATCTTACACTATTTCATAAATTAAAATTTTGTGAGATTTTTTCTCTAGAACATTTTTCCAATTCTAACAGAACTGGAAATTCTGCATGTGCATTAAGCAGTAAGTTTGGTAACATTTTATGCGAGAGCTTGTAAACACCAAGGACTGTTAAAGATCCAAGTAGGAGGGACTTTACCATTTATTATTTTATAAATTTAGATTAAGAAATGGTAAATCATGTATTATTGTTCTTAACTCTTCTAATACAATCTGTAAAATAGAAAGATTGAGAACTTAAAATGGATAAAGAAAAATATCTTCTTTATAATGCACAGTTAATCTGTGAAACTCATTGCCATTAAGTTTCAGTGACACTAAAGAGCTTAGCAGGATGTCTTTACTGGATTATCAAATGTACTCCCTTTATCCGTGCAAACATCGCATTATACAAGATCTAAAAAAAAAAAATTCTCTTGCTTTAGGACTAAGCCAGCTTCTCAATAATCAGAATTAGGAATGAACTTTATAGCTTAGTTGTTTCAGGTTGTTATTTGAGAAGTTTGTTTCACTCTCCTCTTCAGTGACTCTTTCTGGTGGTGAGGACGGACTGGATTGAAGGAGCCACTGGAATGTTTTCYGTATCCATAGTGCCCTCTGATTGAAACCTGGGCACTGGTTGCCTATGCTCARTGTTTTGCAGGAATAAAGTGGTCTGTGTTCTGAGGAGAAGTTCCTGGGTAAGGTGGCCTCTGACCTCCCTCCCACCATTAATCTCTGCATTTTTCCTCAAGCATTATTCAGTCAGTTTAGGCTTTATATTGGCTTTATTAGCTTAAAAGTGCAGGGCCTAAGGGCATCTCAAAGYACTCTCTTTGAAACTAATATAGCTACAAATTCCACAGTTGGTTTTTTGTGTGTGTAAAACTGAGTCATCTTCCTTGTCTTGTGGAACTGTACAGCTGCCATTGMTCGCTGCTGTGTTGATGTCCACTCAGGGAAGGGATCAGAGTCTCTGCTGCCTCTAAGGCCACATCAGCTTTTCCCTGTTTCTGTCACTAATTCCTGCCAGGGATTTATGTTCTGTCTTGCACAGAGCTGTGCTCCCTGGCCTTGACCTCTGGATCTGACCCTAATTCAGGAATACACTCTCACAATCACTTCTTATAAGCATTCCACTTTATCTCCCTCATATTCATTGCTGTTTATTAATCATTCTAATTGAGCAGGCGTGCTCTGAATAGAGGAGAACACAGGTCACACAAGAGCTCTGATTCCAGTTGTCCTCACCAACATTAACACGCTGTGCAGGCAGCTTTCTGGATTCTGCTGTTCCCAAAAGACCGAGGCGAGTTAGTCCATATAATCTTTTGGCTATCCTCCAAAACCTGTGGAGGAGGAGAGCCTGAAGGAAAGAGTTAGAGGCATTTGTCCCTGCAGAAAAATAACTTTTAAAACAGTTTTGAGCCTGTGCACATGTGAATGACAAGTATCTGAATTCAGTGGGATGTTGTCTGAAGAACAGTCATTTTTATGGCGAATTTTTTTGCTCCACATATTCACAGCTTCTTAGGAAAACACACGTGTTCTCAGCATGAAGAGGGATGCTCCCTCCACTGAGTAGTTGTTTAGTTTCAGCCATTTGTACCCGAGGAGCAGAGTTCCCCAAGATAATTAATTTCTATGAAGTTTGATTTTGAAATAAAAAAGGGAAGAGAAAAAGACTTGGACAGAGGAGGCTGCGCCCACTATGGTAGATGCTAAATATGTGCTCTTATGCAAGGCACCAAAGAATCCATCCTGGCAAAATATCTATAAATATCCCAAATAAGGAGATAGCTTTAAGTATGACTTGCTACCAACAAGCAGATAGAAAGTTATTCAAAATCAGGCTTTAATGGTTCTAATCTGAGAGGACTGCCTGTTTATCAGCTGCTCTTCTTTCCTCCATCACCAGTCATTTTAACTGTTTAGTTCATGAAGCAACTGGGGCTTTGGTTCTTGCAGCTCCCTGAGTGAGGATGGTTCCCYTTTTTGTTCCTCCTGTGTCCTGCCAGTGCCAGTGAAGGGGTTGACATTTGCACTGTGTACATAAGCTTGTTCTCTCTGTCCTCAGCGTTAAGATACTGGGAAGCATTTCCCCACGGATTTCATGACCTGACTTCTGATTGCTGTGGTTTAAAATGTATTCTTTTGAGGCACTGAATACAGATTTGAGATACTCTCTCTTACTCTTAACAATAGGTTAGTGTTATTTCCTCAAGCTCCTCTGGAGACTCCTCAGTGCTTTTCCTGGAGCACTGGCCATGACTAAGGCCATAGCCGTCATACCAGAGCAGTGATGTAGCAGCCCGTGGCCGGGCAGGGAGGCAGTGCAAGAGTTAAGAAGGCAGGGCTGGATCTGCCGGGCTTCCTGGGGCCTTGGCAGGGCCCAGCCCCCGAAGGTAAACACTAAGGTGCAGTAGGTGTATCACTCTGTGCAGAGTTCAGCCCTCTTGCTCACAGCTTGCACAACTTGTAGCACACCAGAACACTGTGGAATCAATGGCTCGCCAGAGTTTCAAGACATGATTAAAAGACTCAAGAAGGCCCTGAAAGAATTTCCTTTAATGGGGAATTGTGTGAGTGAGTACAGTGGGTGAGTTGGTATTTTTTTCTTTCTTCCTTTCTAGCTGTTRGTTTACTTTGGCAAAATGCTTCTGAGCTTAGGTTTAGTGTATGTGCTTGCATGTGTCTGGTTTGGAGAATGAGTATGTTCTTACCTCACCAAGTCATACTAAAAAGTTACTTTTGAGATGTGATAATTCCTGGTTTGTGGCAATGACAGAACTGTAAAGCTATTAGAACCTATTTCTTCTTAAAGAAACATTCCTGTTGAGGAATGCAGGTATGTATATTATTTACAGTAACTACAAGTTTTCAGTTAAATTATCTTGAGAGCCTTGTYACTGCTTTAATTTTATGTCTGCTTAACTCTGAAATTACAGAGTTTAACTCTTTAATGTGGATATATTTATGGCACATGGAATGTTCTTCACACCATTCCTATGCATGGTACTAAAAATGAACAAAAAAATGTTACGCTGATTAAAGATTACATCTTTTTGAACTGACGCCATTTTTTCTCTTTTACTAACAAGTTCTAATGAGTTTGGTTTGTGTCAGCCTGCAGTTAAAATTAATGAGTCTGAGCAGAAACAGCATGTGCACACTGCAGCATCCTGGGTCTTGTCATGCAGAGCAATGGCATGTTTTAGTCTTCGTATTTGGGGATTGCTACAAGATTGTGCCCCAGGATTTTCAGGATTTTGGCTTTGCCATTGACATATATCTATCATTTATGTTGACTCTTTGTGGAAGTTTTAAATTCTTGTCACAAAAAATAAGTACCTGTACAGATACATGATGTGCTGATTGTTTTTTAATAGAATGTGTTGCTCCTGTCCCTAATGGAAGTCACAAGTAGTTAAAATTCTTGCTGCTGTATTTGATCAGGCTGTAGTAATGAGAACTAGCAAACAGCACATATGCTCTCGAGATTTGGCCTGTAATGAGTATTTGTTTCTGCAAGTGAGAGAACATAAAGGCATGGAAATATTTTTGCTCTGACATGTTTTTGTGGCATATTATTGATAATTGCTGCTATATTTTCAGTACAATTGTGCGGTTTTATTAAATCTCAACATTTTTTCATGCATATAATGCATAATTTTTTAATAAATATATCCATGGAAACCAATTGAATGCACGATTTTCAGAGTTTTGGGCTGTAAGTCATCACAGTTTGATTAAAACTTCATAGCTAAGAGCAGGCATGGAGGAAAGTCTTCAGTGCCTTTTGCAGTTGGCCTAATGCAGATGGATTTTAACGGTGGAGAGTTTTATATGGGAAATAGATTACTGGCCTAAATGAGGTCTGTTTCCCAGAATGTCAGTTCCCAAAATCTTATGTGTATGAAAATGTATCATTGAAGCTTTATGCACTTATTGGGACTAATCACCTCTCCRTACCTTGTTACCTTTGTTTTGAAGCACAACTGTTCAGACAGGTAAAAAGCACCTTAAACTGTGCTGCTGTCCTGAGTCCCAAACACTTTAYCCAGAGTCATGCCTGCATATTTATGGGTGTGGATATTCATGGCAGTTAAGCTGTAAAACATTTTATTGTACCTTCTSTATCAAAGGCGTGAGCTATTATATCTATTATTATGATTCTGATAATAGTAACTAACATGTTACTATTTCAGTCACAAGTTGTTTCTTCTCATCAAGGAAAATAAAAACAGTAGATAATTGTTGTTAAAAAAGGAGGGTGAAAGAACTTATCTCTCGACCAGAGAGAGAAGTTTCCTGAAGATACCTAGTGCCTCACATGGCATTTGTGCCAGCAGGATCCAGTGCCCAGCGTGGCTCTCCAGGTGATGTTGTTGTGTTTGTTTCAGTCAAGTGCCTGATGACCCGACCCTGGAGGAGTTGTCCCCTCGTGTCCCCAGAGCCGTGTTTGTGAAGCAGGACAATGGGGGCAGTGCCTCTGTYATCCCGGTGTCATCCAGCCGTGGGCCGCCCGGGGAGGAAGAAAAGGAACAAGCTCCACATTCTCCTGACTTCAATGCCTGCAGTGCTACCTACAGCAACCTAGGTGAGTTGGACTCTTGCAGAAAAACATAGGAACTGGATCAGATTTTGGATGACTTTCCAGGGTGTGAAGAACCTTTTCTTCCGAACGGCTCAATACATCTTCATAAGGGTAGCTTTTAAAGCTTAACTGTTTAATATTGATTTATAGAAAATAAAGATACGTTGTCTCATTCAGAGATCACAACCGAGAAAGTGAAGATTCAACAGACTCAAAGGTTTGTTCTCCTGTAATTTAAACCAGTCTTTTAATTGCCTTTAGTGATAAACATCTCAAATTATTTTAAAATAAACACTGTTTTATCTGTTAGGAGGCACTTTTATCAATACAGGGCAAGCTACCTAATATTTTTAGAAGCAGTAAGTAGACTTCGGTATTTTTCCAAACTTCAGCAAAAGATAGGACTTTATTTTAGAGCATCAGTAACTGCTAAAGTATTTGTAACCATCTTCTGTTGGCTGAAACTGTTCTTATCCTAGTCTAAAAGTTTACTTTTGCTCCTTCCCAATGAGATATGAATGTCCTGAAGGTACTATTCAGTGATTACTGAATTCCTGACTCATTAAAGACTTACATGGATGCAGGGCTTCTCTGGAAGATAAGGGAGCAAGACAAATCAGCATCTGCTGATACCCAGTATCAGTATTATCAGCCTAATTTTCTGAAGCATTTTGTTTTGAAGTACTGTGAATTCAGGGGTACCTACAGCCAGATTTTCTAGAAGAACAAAATCTCTCATTTATTTAGGTTCCAGGGTATCTGAATACATGTTTTTGGTAACTTCTCAATCCTGTAAACACACCAACTTATTAAGCATTTGGCCAAGAGTAAACTGATTGTGTTGAGATGGCTCATGAGTACAGAGGGTTTGGCATGTCCACACAGGTTTCAGGGATCAAGGACTAAATTTTAAACCCTCAGGTGCATACATTCCTTAGACATTCAGTGATACTGTTGCATTTTTTTGCTTAAATGTGAATTAGTGGCAAGCTTATTAGTGTATTCTGTTATTAAAACATTAATTAGGTACTGTTTATAAAGCATAAAGAGAAAGAAAATCTCATCCAAGACTGATACGAGTATCTACCAAAAAACTCTTCCTCTAAGGAGGGAAACTAAAATGTATATTTTTATGGTGAATTAGTCAAAGGTTAATGAATTATTTTCAATTTACCTATATTTTCTTTATTTAGGGGCTAGCTACATGGCAGACAGAATCCAGGCAGTTGAGGTCTAGCTGCATCAGAACTACTTGTAGCATGTTAATCCCATGCAGGAAAATATCACTGAACAGGTTCCCTGAGAATTATGGAATCTCTTTCTGTGGAGATACTGACAGTSGCACTGGAGAGGATCCTGACAAGCTCCTCCAGCTGACCCTGCCCAACCATCTCGAGAGATCCCCTCTGTCAGTCCTGGCCTGTGTTAGTCCTTTTCCTAAGTTTGAATGTTCCTTTTAAAAACCATTAAAAAGTGAACCCCTTAGCATTGCATTCAAAGTCTTCTCTTCATCCTTGGGTCACTTTGAGCTTTGCTGTYTCCAAAGTAACCTTGAGGTATGAAAGAGTTAAGTTAGCTCTAGGGCTTGCCTGGCTGTGGCTGGGAGAGCTGCCTGCTGTAGGAGCAGTGCTTCCCTAAATGGGACTGAGCTCCCTGGCTGCCCTTCAAAGGCTTTCTGCTTTATTCAAGCAGCCTCACTTTCTGATTCAGATGGCAACAGAGAGATTTCTAGGTAGGGACAGAGAATAATTCCTACTTGTTCTCACATCTTGCATCACCTAGGCAGCAAATTCTTGTCTTTTGTAGAATTAACAAATCCTGGTATGTGAAACTGGGAGAAAGGATAATATAAGAAGTTACATCACATTTGACTCTTGCCTCAGTGCAATTAGARCTACATGCTACAGTTCGTAGTTTGTAAAATACATCACATGAACATCTTAAATTGCAGCGTAATGCACGATGTTCACTTTTTTAACTAATCAGATATATATTCTRTGTTTTTATTAAAAAGCAGATAATATGTCTCTACTTTGATAAATGTCTAATCYTCAATTCTGACATGTCACATGAAATGTCAAGAACAGAAAAAATTACAAGCCTTGGTAAATTGTCAACTGCAGTCAGGTAATAGTTTATATCAGGTGCTGCCCTCAAATAAATTTGGGTTGGTCATCCAAGAGACAAGCCTTACAAAACAGAGAATTCTCCTCCAGGAATCAGGTACAACATAAGAGTCAGGCTTTAATGAGATCCCACCATGATGGTAGGATAAAGTATGTTCCTGGCATTATAAATAGGAGGAAACTTCAGTAGGAGGAGAGAGGTTCTGTATATCTCATTTTTCCCCTGCAACTGCCATAGTCACATTCAAGCACTGGTGCCCACAGTTTAATGTTTTTAAAATTGTACAGGCTCTAAAGRAAAGCTTTGTAAATGCCTGGTATTGTGGCAAGCACTTCATAGGGGACTAATTCAGATCTTGAACCTGTTTAACTTATCAAAGCAAGAGTCTGGCCTGATCGTGGTGTGAGTGCTCATGTGGTGAGCAGAACTGTGATGTGGGGATACCTCTGGTACCAGCTATTTAACAAAATCCAGAGGCTGCCACTCGAATGTAGATGTAGAAACAAATGTTCCAATGTGTAAGGTAGGGCCTGGATGTTTCTTTTGTAAGGGGTTCCTTTATTGTTACAGAAGTTAATTCAGGTAAGCTGTGTAGCTTATTATAAGGAAGACAATTGACCAAATAATTAAAAGCCTTTTCTTTACAAATCTTTAAWTTTTTCTGTCTTTGTCTGAATTTGCTGGGGAAATTGACTTGATTGAATTTGCATGGCTGGAAGTAGATTAAGGTATTCTCAATGTAGTCAGGATAGTATTTCTGCCATTGAAAAAAGCATAGGTTATTTCTTTGTCAGCTATTTTTCTCTTTACATCTAAAGAAATGTGAAAAACAGGCTCTTTCTAGGCTTTGTGATTGCTAACATTGGAAAAAAATTYCCAATCAGAGCATCTGCCATGGGGCGTTGCCTCAGTCAGTGAGTTGGACMAGGGCAGTAAACAGTGCTTCAGCCAGGCTGTAAATGAGGCAGTGAGATCACTGTTGACTAAAACTGACAGTTCAGTGACAGACAGTGATTATRGCATCAGCCTGGTGCATTTTGTACAATATATCATTACCAGAGGTAATTCTCTAACATGGTGTAATGGAGGGTGGGCAGCATGGCCTGACAAGGTTAAGCTTCTCCTACCTGCATCTTACAAGAGACCTGTGCCCAGTCTCAATTATTGCTAAGGTGCATAACTAATGTTACTTAACAAATGTTAGCTTTCCTTTCTGTTGCAGATATTATCATTCTGGTAAGATTTTTATCTATTGAATGAACAACCAATGTGTAAACAGTGCAGGATTTTATGGAAATCTGTGTACAGGACCATTTTATAGAACAGTGGTGCACAWTGACATTTATTGGAATTGGGCCTGTGAAGCATGCTGGTAGCTTTTGCAGGGGTTGGAAGGTACTTGATGCATTTGTGGGGTTTTTTCATGGTTTGGTTATTTTTATCAGTCAGGATAAGTGTTTTTTAAAGAGTGATGTCAGATTTGATAGTTTCAGCAGCTAGCATAAATAGGCTGCAATGCAAAGTCTGATGACAAATCAGTTGCCAGMAAAATTAAATTTAAATACCTTTCTCAGAGGTCTTTTAAAGTTTCAGACCTCTGCATGGTGTCTRGGGACTTAAGCATTAATATTTAAATAGTGTAGTGAGATTCTATAATGGAAGATCTTAATGAACTGTAGAATTATTTAAAGCTCTCTAGAAATCTGTTGTCTGTAAAGAGTTAATTTTTTTTTTTGTAATTAAGCAGTCTGGAATCCAGTTCAAAGATCTCTGTAAGTGGTAGCCTATTGTTGTCCCTGTTCTTCAATTCTCATTTGCCTCCCAAGTGTGGCTCAGGCTGAGCTTACTGTGCTGGAGAGTCTGGGCAGTAGGTAAGGAAACAATGGTTTTAAGCATAAAAGGGGAGAAGGATAGGCAAGAAAAATAAATAAATGCTCTGCTGGTATTTCTATGCAAAAGGACATTCTTTTGCTTTTGACAGGGACAACATTTAAGACAACCTTTTTCWTGGTAGGGACTGAATTTATAAAAATGTGGACTGTGCAGTTTCCTGCCTTGCTTGGGGAAARCTGAGCTGGAAAGACTGGCCCAACGGGTATGAAAGAAATGTACAGCCTTTAGTGATAAACATTAAGAACTCAGCATAGAAACAGTGCAGACATGAAACTTTTTAACTGTATAATACAGATAGTTAGATTTCAATATGGAATATTTGTTCTTGTGGGAAGAAACTACACTGTAACACAGCATGTTACACAAACTCATTTTTCCCRGCCGAGAGTACTTGAAACAGTAACTACAGAATGACTTGTACATTCAGTTCCCTGGATCCTGCCACCCCCTCCAGACATTTGAAAAAACAACTTCTGGTTATRAAAACCTTCTCCAGTTCTGTTTGGATGTCATGGTGCCAGCAGCTATGCAAAAGCAACGCTGGTTGCAATCTCAATATTCTTTTCTATGTGAATGGCTTTTAGAGGATGGAGTCATTAAAGCAGGTAAAAAATAAGAGAATCGAGCAGTAACTCTGTCATAAATCTTACCTTTCTCAGAGAGGGCTTCTGCTGTTGCTGCTGCTCGGGATGTGCATCTTTCTCTGATTTGTTTTCTTGTTTCYCTCTAGTGCCTGTGCATCCCTGGGTTAGCAAACCCAGGCAAGGCATGGTAGCAAACTGTCTCSTGCAGTAGTGTCTCTGTCAAACCCCAGCAGCCAGGCTCTTAGAGTGGGCAAGAGGGTGAGGAGGAGAAAATAGACAAGTGATCTTTAGTACAGAATGTTGTGGGGGGGAAGTACATAGGTCACAGATTTTGTAAGAGTGAGCAGTTGTGGAAGAGGACACATGTTTGGATGAATAAGACCATTGAATACAAAGTAGAAATGAACTTGTCTCAGGATTAAGCAAAAGGCATCTGGATCAACTGTGCTTTTGACCTGGAATCATATCACACTRAAGCTCTGCAAAAGGAGCCTCCCTGAGAGAGTTCATGTAAGTGCCCAGCTGGCAYCACTGTAAGATGCTGCAACACAGCAAACACTCACTGCAATACAAAGGAGCAGTAGAGACCCCGAAGAGTTACATTTTTTAAGCAATCTTGACAGTGATTTGCAGTCTTCTCTGAATATCAGGTATGTACAAAACTGATAGAATTTCCTGCTCAAAAGTTGKTTTTTTAAACACTGGAATAGCCAGGCTTATCATTAAATCCATACAGCTCTTCTGAGAGTTTCTGGARCTTAAACAAAAGTTGGAGATAGAACTTTCATTGGTGATGTTGTCTCCTTGGAATGATTAAAGAGAATGATTGTTAAGAAAGCAGAGTGCAAGGCTCTTCTGTTTGTGGATACATATAAAAATAGGATCCTCTCTTATCTTCTGAAATTACAAAGTGTATTTCAGCATTCTAACTCAGCATTCCAAGGTTTGTACATCCTGGCCATGCGGATCCTGGGTTTTATAGCATTCATTAAAACTGTAACAACATATCTGAAAATGTAAAGCAAGCTAATATTTTTTCTTTTCACAAACTAAAAGGTGATCAGTTTTTAATTATGGATGGAAATTATGTAATTAAAATCTGAATCTGAGATCCCCCCATTTGGTTGAGCATTCTAGTTTAGTCCTGTCTTTACAAAGATTTTGTGGGCTTGGCAGTGTTAGGTTAACAGCTGGACTGTTAAGATCATTATCTTAARGGTCTTTTCCAGCCTAAATGATTTTATGATTCAGCACATAATAAACAGTCAAAYAGTTATAGTGTCTGTTCCCTTACTAGAAAAGATGCTCAGCTGCAATTATTCAGAGCMTCTATTTCAGGTCTGCTGTTTTAAACAGTCAGAGTTGGCTTTCTACCTTACACGATAGTCAGTAAATCTCCCAGGAGTAGTAGAAAGCTTATAAAATAATTTCTCTGGAAATAGTAGTTGATTATTAAGAGTGGAAAGATCTCATTGTGGTATCAGTAACAACAGTTTAATTGTTCCAGAGCAGTGAGTTGGTCATTTGTATTGTGTGTTTATTAGGTTTTTTTTTCCTCCATTACATTATTGTCATTTATTTATTCTGCATTTCCAAGGACTCTGGCACTTATAAAACATAATTGCCCTCTATAAAAGCCATCCAAAACACATGACAGGAAGTTTATCTTCCTGAATTCACACAAATGTCTGAATCTAGAATTTCCATGCTTCTGTTTACATAACCTGCCTTTTGGAATCTCTTGACAAAAGCTAGGTCAGGTTACTCTGAACATAATATTGCCAACAAAGGTACTCATGGCAAGTGAGGAAAGGAAATGCATTARARAAGTTMCAGTCAAGGGGAGAGCATGTGAATTCTAATTGCAGGRTAGAAATTATTTCTGTCAAAATATGATCCTACTCTCAAGGGCATAACACTTGTCAATCTGAGTGAAAGTTAAGCCAACTTCCTTGATTTCACTGTGTCAATCTGCTGGGGCAATCCTGACTCCCCGATGTGACCACCAGAGTATCTAAACTGTGTTATTTGTGTCTGGAAGTTTCTGGGTTCCATTCTGAAATAGGATTTTCAGCCTTTTCAGTGCATTTCCCAATTGTTTTATGGACTATTATCCACCCTTAGTTTAGCACATTTAATAAAAAGTAAGGAAAAATATTACAGTCAGAAACTGATTTCAATGTATATGCCAAGGTCAGATCAAGCCTGACTGGATGTAATGAGATATATGTGATGCTGATTTGGTCATTTACTTTCTAATTAGTTCATCTTGTCGTGTATGTATCTAGTAATTTTGAAATGTTGGGGGAGTCCTAGTCAGGGTTTTGGGGTTTTTTGCCTTAAGCTTCTTTGCAGAGTGCAAATAGGAGCAGCACATACAAAGTACTTTAATTTTCTATTACTATTATCTTATTCCACAGGACAGTCCCGAGCTGCCATGATCCCTCCGAAACAGCCCAGGCAACCCAAGGGAGCTTTGGATGATGCCATTGCCTTTGGAGGAGTGGCAGAGCAGGAGACAGTGAACAATCTGCAGCCAACACCACCTCCACTGCCAAAGAAAACAATTCTGAGAGCTAACACAGAGCCGACTCCCCGAGATCTCCAGAAGCAGGCTCTGGAGAACAACCTGTGCATCATGGCCAATCCCACCTATGACATTGACACCAACTGGGAAGCAAGCAGCGCCTGCTCCTCAGTCAGCCTGGAGCTCAAGGTCCTGGACAACGAGTCAGGAGATTCCTTGGACAGGCCGACAGAGAAACTGAGGGCAACCACCTCAGCAACCAACAGTGTTTCCAGCCTAACCACTATCAGTATTAAGGACCGGTGTTCCAACAGCATGGAGTCCCTGACAGGGAGGCGCCTCTCGCAGGCCAAGCAGGSCCGAGGCGTCCAGAAGCCACAGAGACAAGCACTTTATCGAGGCATYGAAAACAGGGAGGAGGTGGTGGGGAAAATCCGGAGCCTTCACACTGATTCACTGAAGAAGCTGGCACTTAAATGTGAAGACTTGTTCATGGCCGGGCAGAAGGACCAGCTGCGCTTCGGGGTGGACAGCTGGTCGGATTTCAGGCTCACCAGTGACAAGCCGTGCTGCGAGGCAGGCGATGCCGTTTACTACCCCGCCTCTTACGCTAAAGATCCGCTCAACAATTATGCAGTCAAGGTAAGAGGGCTTGAGAAATGGTAACCTGAGGCATCTGTGACAACAGCCATACTCTGCACCACATCCAGTAGTGAYAGGGCCTACTGCTGGCAGAAGATTCCCAAGATACAGGCTCTCCCTTCTGTCAAGACCTGTGTGTGGCACTGGAATCTGCTGTTTCATTTCATATTTTTGGTGCAGCTCCAAAATGATTGAAACAAAATCAAAACATCTTAGTCTTTACTATGGCCATTGCTTAATGACATTTTGAAGAAAAAGCTGTATTACTTTAACAYGTGTCAGCAGCTTTTTGGAAACTCGCAATAACAAAATCCTTTGATTCACCTGCATGCAGAGGAAATTAAATAATCACTCCTAATTAGGAAAGATTTCCTAAAAAATTGAAAAGTTCTCCATTTTCAGAGCCATGTAATTTTAAATGTGAATTCTAGTGCAACAGATCTTTCTGTTCCCATAAGAGGTGTTAGATTTCACCAGTGTTCATTACCAGCCTTTCAAAAGCTCAGCCTAGCCATCAGTGTTTGTCTTATAAATTCTTCAGCTAACACATTAAAGAAATAAGATTTACTAGATTTACTGCTAATATATTAATGCCTAGTTGGCAGCTATCCCATCAGATATTGTTACTTTATRGACTTTTATATAGGTAGTCCTTTCTGAGTGCTGTATTTCTGCATTTTTCAATGCTTATCTGGTAGGAAGATAGTGAGAAGGACAGCTGAGACTCATAGCACTGTCAGACTTCCTGTGTGACCTTGAGTAAATCACCAAACTTCTGACTCCTCCTTGTTGAAACCGAGATAAAACATTTATTGCCTGACATAGATGTGTGAGGTCTGAGCTGTTATTCCTTATAGTTGACATTCTCACAAGGGTGGTGCTTTACAGCAACAAAATGTTGTTACCAATTCTGCATGACTGTATATCTCACTGTTTACAAGGAAGAAATAAGAAACTGAAAGGGAAGATTAGTGCAGCTAATATGTTTTTCTGAGATCTGAAAAGGCATCTTTTTAATGCAGATATCTGCGCCTAACCATTTCATTAATTATTAAGGACTTCATATTGGATATGAAATGAAATATGGATATCTTGGGATGTCCAGTGGTACAGAGCGGCCAAGGAAGAACCAGACCGTGAATGTATCTGGCAATGAGCTCTGGCTCAGAATCAGCATCTGGCATTGCTGGCTTGGAGGGTTTTGTTGTAATACAATGATGCAAAATGGTTGCTTCTAGGGCCCAAAGTGGTATTTTTATATATAGACAAGTTTAAGTTATCACTAATGGGATACYTCTTTGCACATCACAGATGTGTGTTTAAAGAATTCCCTGACAGGCAAGACCTGTGTCATTGTTTTGTTATCTCCTGTCCTCTGAAATACATTTCCCTTGTAGAAAGCCAGTGAGAAGAAAGAACAGCAGTTAACATGGTCAAATATGTGCYAAATTTTCTTTTTTATAATTCAGGTGTCTTAAAAATAGTTCTCAGGCTAACAAGGTTTATTGCACTGTAATAGATGTGAGTGAAGTATCCACAAAATATCCTTGAGCTGGAGGTCAGCAGGAGCTGTTGTGCTGTTATGATGAGAGGAAAAGTTACTCTTGAAAATACGCCCTGGCACTTAATGTGATAGAGGAAGGTGTTTGCCCYGAGTTGATCTTTGACTTATAAGTTATCAGTCCAGGATCAGATTTGTCCAAAAGCTCATAACCACAGATTGCTGTTACATTACACAGAGATTTGGGGAATTTAACTAAGTACGCTAGTTTTTACTACCATGGGTGCTTTTTGTGTGAGCCAAATTACATAGTAATCTACCTTCAACAAATAACTTATGTCTTYCTGCCATTTTAAATCCCTTGTCCCCAAAACAGGATGGAAAARGTAGTGAGATGAAAAACTACTRGTGTGCCTATTGAATCCAAAATACMGTCTTCCTGTTATTTTGGATCAAGTCTTAGAAATACATTTTCAAAGTGTATACGGAGTCACATCTTTGGACAGTGTAAATCAATATAGCTCTTTTGAGTTTTCTAGAACTACCCAAGCAACATGGCTAACAATTCAGACAGTTTTTAAGTTTTATTATTTTAATATTAGRTCTAAGGAAAAAATGTCATAATGAGATTTTTTTAAATTATTATTCTCTTTGTAGAAAATGAGAGCTTCACCCCTAAACAGTACTAATAGTCTTGATTCATAAAATTGGCATTTTAATATTCTATCTCCAAAAATTAAATTACAAAAGCACTATTAAAATTCGGCTTTGACCATTTGACTACTGCTGAATTAAATTTAGAACRATGAACAATTTGTAGAGGTGAATGGACCCATGCACTTTTACATTCTGGTGGTTTCACCAGCAAAAGATGCTGTGATAAATTTGGTGGARAACGAGCACAACTTGTTCTGTTGGSGTGGATATAAGAGGAAACATTMAGAAGMGTGTGCTGTTTCACAGCWCTGTATGAAGCTTTTTGCTTCAACTCTCACCTAATCTGCTAGTAAACACCCTGTGCAAAAATAGCTGCAGGAAGCCATGTGGAAATTATTTTGACTGGAACATTAGTAATAAAACCAGTACATAAGTCATGATCAGAAAACTAGTTTTTCAAATGGAAAAATAAGTTCACTTTCAATAAAGGTTTCTATAAAATTCCAAACCCTGAAGTGGTTTTCTTTCACTAAGTGCAGTACCACCTTCTMAGTAGTTGGTGGATCTGGGACAATATGGAAAAACATTCCCCTGAAACCACAGTCTTATCAGTAATTCCAAGTATGTGGTGAAAAGGTTACAAGAAAGTTAAAAACAGCACAGAGCACCAGCTCTTTGTACACAGCAGATTGGATGAGTTCTGTTCTCAGGGTCCTGACACAGACCAAATAAGGCACTCATATGGCAGGGACCTCTCTTATTTAAAAAACAAATAAATAATGTGGATTACTCTGAATGAATAACAGTTAGACAATGTAACCACTCTGTCAGTGACATAAACTACTTCCACTTTCAGTATTAAATTCTCAAAGCAAACACTGCCCAATATCACAGGCTGACTCACAGAAGCCATGATTCACAGTCCACACAGAACAACAGCCATAAAACTCAGCTGRCTCTGGCCACAGGCACGTGTTGCAATGCTGTCAGGTGGGGAACAGGAATTGCAAAGGTGCAAACAGCTCAAAAGGAGCAGTTCAAATTTATTGCTTTGATTGCTGCAGGGCAGCAGAAGGTTTTCCTAGCAGTAAAACCTTAGGATTCTTGGTAAGGTTCGTGTCCCAGGTATAGAACAGCAATGCGGAAGTAAGCAGCACTGGGCTGAACTTTGCTGGCAGCTGACAATTATTTTCTAGTCACGTTTAGTTTGTCACAGTGTGCTAAGGTGGTTTTATTTGGTAATTCAGCTTCCTGGAGCTTCCTGTCAGAAGTGTTACTAAAGGCCGTCCCAGAACTTCATGCTTCAGATCAAAACAAAGCTAAGTGCATTCAACTTCCAGCCCATTCCCAGTTCAGTCACAGCASAATAGAATTCTGTATTTTGGCACATCATTAAAAAGTCAAAGCTCTATTYCAAGGCCAGATCAAGAAAATGAGGTCAATCAGAGATCAAACTGGCCTCCTTGGAAAATAAGGTTGTGCCAAAAACAAGCTATCAATTTGGGATTAGCAAGCTTTCATTCTACACAGAATTTCATTTGCTGTTGTCCCTCTGCAATACAACAAAGTGGCACAGATGGTGCAGTCTTTGTGATCTTCTGTGTTTCTCATTTTCAGCACTTGTAAATTCATTTCCCACAATATCATCGTGCTTTAAGTTCACTGACGCCYCTGTAAAATGCATAGGACAGAGTGGAAATGAGATTCCCTGCTGGGAGAGTGAGAGTCAGCTGATGGCACAGTATGCTACGGCACTSATAAAGGAAAAGGAAAAGCTAATGCAGAACATTTTGTAGAAAGTTGGAAACATTCAAATCTTACTTCTTGGGCTGGAAGTACTGAGGAAAATTGATATAGCATGATATAAAGAAACATGTTCTGTCCCTATGAACGTGACAGAGGTTTAGTTCACATGGATTCATTAAAGGAAATCTAATGAAAAGAAACAGTGCATTTCAGTGAWAAGGAAGACAGATAATTTGCATTCCTTCCTACTTGTAACTCTCCTTTTTTCTCATTGCYTTCTTGCATCATATGGGAGGGCTTTTGACCAACATTGCTTCWTCTTTTGAACAACCAGCTCTTTATCAGCTCTAGAAATAAGGCTGGCCAAGCTCTTATCAACATCTCTCAGCTGTTATCACATATCATATCTTCATGGCTCAGCTGCATGTATTTCAGGACTTACCTGAAGAGTAGCCAGATACTTACAGGGACATCAAATTACTGCACGTCTGTCTTCTAGAAATTGCTTTATGAATTCAGACAGGTGTCTGATTTGTTATCACACTCCAGGTTTGGATGCTTCCTCCAGACAGCCCAGCTTTCCCTTCCTCTTGACAATTACAAAGTGCCCAGTGTACAAATTTTAGTGTTTGTGTAGTCAGCGATTTAATCAGCCTGAAATAACCCAGCTGCCTCTTCTACTTCTCACTTCATGGTGTTTGTAAACAAAAAGCAAGAAGCAGAAAATACATCTCTAATCAGATCTCAGCTCTCTTGTCTTTGTAGATAYTGAATGAAGGTTCATGTACCCATCTGCTCTGTATTAAACGAGAGAACTGGAAATGTCCAAAAGCCATCACTACCAGCCATTTGTGGGATTAGAGATCTTTTTCCCTCTATTGGTTATATACCTTAACAGCACAATAAGGAGAGAAAATCTATTTTAATTAATGCAGTCCTTTTAGCATTGGTTTTAATCATGATACTACTTAGTACTTAATGTCTGGTTGTTGATAATTTAAATTCTGTTTTATTGATGTAAAGAGAGGAGTCTGAAACAAAAGCTTGTATTTTAGAACTGTTATTGGGGAAAGTCTGGCCCTGCTTGTGGCTTCAGACTTTAGAGTGGACACTGCTGTGAATGTTTTCATGGACACATGGAGTTAATAATGCAACTTGTTCTCCCTGGGAATTGTTCCAAGGATCATTTATATACAAAGCTCTGTTCTGCTGGATGAGATCTTAACTGGAATATTGTATTCATTACAGGGAACTACTCTTCAGGAAGATGTAATGCACGGGGAGAATCCAGAAAAGAGCAATACAAATCTGAGGATTAGAAATAAAGATAGGAGAAGTAAGGGCTGGGGATTTCCAAAAATAAGACAAAGAAGATGGGAAAAGTTACATTTTCCCTGGTTGTAAAGATGTAATGTTCAAGGATGGGAATCAGAAATCAATTTTTAGCCAATCAGCAARGAGAAGGGCTGTCACTTTAATTTGAAGTAAAATTGACTTAATAGTGGGAAGAAAACCAAAGAGAATAGAGAAATGTAAGTGTTTTGGGGTGGGTTTAGTAAATGCCGGAGAGGCATTTCTCAGGGATGACCAAACAGATGAGATTGGCCTTGCAGGCCAGTGCCACTGGCTCAGGAAAAGCATCCTCCACACCAACAGTTGGATGCCTTCAGGTGCAGGTGTGCATAGTCAGTCATTTCTACATTAGAAGCAGTCATTACTACACATCCACAGATGAAAGTGTGCTTCTGTGCTCTCACAAATCTGGGATTGGCCACACTTTMTAAAATGAGGGAACCATTTTTGAGGTACAGATTTGAACGTACAGGTCCTATSTCCAATTTTAACTGAAATACCAGTAGTAAATTTGAGAACATTCTCTGAAGTAAGGAAGAAAAAGAGGCTGCATAGAGCTAAAATTAGAAACTAGGAAAAAGTCTTGATTCCTTTGCCTTTCTGTTGGCAAGGGGAAATCCTTTTCATAAACTTTTAAAAGCCTTACATTTACCAAACTGAGAAGTGAATATTGTTTTCAGAGCACATACTTTGTAGAATATGTATTCCTAATAGAATATCARTTTTAGCTGACTGTGGCACTAGAAATCCTCTGTGAATAAAGAAATAGAGTGCAGTAGCTAAGGCCAAGTGTGCTTCACAACATTTTTTTATCAGCAAGTAAACTTGACTTTAAAATTAAACTCTTTCAGAATGAGGGTTTACTTTTTTTAATATTAGGTCCTTTAAGTATTTTTAAAAACTGAAGGCTGAATTACAACATGCTGAACCTTTTCTGCAGTTGGAATTGAGTATTCCCATGGCTGGCTGTGCAAGCAAAAGGCCATGGACTTGAAGGGCACAGAAGATGGAACAATTTTGCTTTGCTTAATAGCTCTTCTCCCAGTCACATTTGATACACACCATGTGTGTACATTCAACACATATATATGGATCTGTCTATATAGCTTTTCTAGTTCTGTCTTCTGTGCAGTATTAAGTATTTAATCAATCTGGGGACTTCAGTCTCAAAGACAATCAGCTGGCATTTTCTTTTCATATATAATTCAAAGGTTATTGCTGTATTTTTGCCRTCTTTGTTTAAACTTCTATAAACCTTGAGAGAAGGGAACAGGGGCAACACATTCCACTGAGAACTCACTTCACCTCTRACATGATAAAATACACTTGAAAATTTAAATGAGCAAGAGCCACTGTATCAACAGGGTAATTAGCAGTATTTCCTCTCATAAATAAAATTGACTAGAAAATGCATTTTCTGAATCTGTTTTGTGTGTTCATGGCCGTTAGAAACAGGCAATTAAAGTTACAGTGTACATCATAGGTAGGGAAATGTAAGTGCTTGTGAAGTATAGAAACATRCACAGTCTCAAAGACTAGAGGACAATCAAAATCTTGATACAACTTTTGTGCCTGTGTTCCTGTGATTATCTGACAATGCACTTTACTGATTAACTAGCATAAAAGATTAAATCTCCCATGAAGTTATGTTTCTTATCCACATAAGCATATAAAGTACAAAAATTTTTCGTGTGTGTGTTAATGAAAGGTAGATTTGTAACTTACCTGCAGAACAGCAGTTCTGAGAAGAGGGAAAATGAGGAACAGGAAGAAAAGTTGCTTAATGCTCACATTTAGGGCTAGGATGAGATCTGGGATTTTTGGTGGTAGTGACTGTGTATAAAAGTTCTGACTTGCACTAACCTTAGTTATCTGGCTTTCCTTGGTTTCACAGATGAGCTAAGGGAGGCTGTAACTTCATCTGGAGAGAGATGTCTTCCTCTTTTCTCTGAGCCTTGCACTTAAGACCTGTTGGTGCATTATAGCAAGTGAATATTTAGACTTTTACCATGTAAAGATTAAAACATACACTTAACCTTACATGCTTTGAATGATCTCTCTGAATTCAGTAGAACTAAGGGTAATATGCAAAGGTCAACATAGCTGAGTCTCTCTAATTTTAATCAGTAAATGCCTTAGAAAAAGAGGCCCTAACAGGATTTGTCCTGTGACTTTTGTCAGGGGTTGGAGCTGCCAGTTGTTATGGCAGCACAAACAATTAATAAGGATAATTATTATGTTGATAATRTATATATCAAGAAGGTATCTTGGGACATAAACACAGCTATCCATGGCAAAAAAAAAAACCATATGCTTTGGATCCTGACAAATGATTGAAAGCAATTAAGGTACCATGTTCTAATGATTGTCTATTCATCGCCGGAGCCAAGTCTGCCTGGCAGCAGCCTGTGCCATGCACACATACACCCSCTCCCTGCAGACACACTGCTGCAGCTCATGGATTTCAGTTTTCAGATGCAGTGGGCAAGGAGCAAACATCAGTCACTTAGCTGACAAGGTTTGACTTGTAATGCCATACTAACTCAGCCATGTGCAAGCATTTGGTCAAATTGTGTATGCATATTTCTTTGTATCCCCTATTGCTATTGATTATTTTTATCTTGTGTGAATCTTCAAGCTTCACACAAAGCTGAGAGAAGAGCATGCAATAAAATKATATGGATAAACAAGTAACTGTAAATTAACTTTGCTGTGCATTTGCCATATATCAGCTGTTATTCTGATTAAAAAACAGAATTATATTTTCCYTTGGATCATCTATGCAGAGGGAAAGATGCCTGCATGTATTGCTCTTGCTTACTCGCCAGTGAAAACTGTTTTGGTGCCTTAAGATAGTCTGCCAARGTCAGTTCATTAAAAAAATTTTAATTGCTTATGTTTAGGCCTAGACTAACATCAGATGATGTTAGTAGATGCCATCAATAAAGTACATATTAAAAAAAAGAGGATATAGAATTTAGAAATGTAATAGTTATGTCTGTTTATTTTCTTCCCCCAGATCTGTAAGAGCAAGGCTAAGGAATCGCAGCAGTATTATCACAGCCTGTCTATCCGGCAGAGCCTGGCTACCAACTTTAACATCCAACAGGACTGTGGCCATTTCCTTGCTGAAGTGCCAGTTCGTCTCCTGCCATGGGAGGATGAGGACGCACAGGATGTGGAAGAAGAAGAGCAGGAAGAAGAGGAGAAAGAAGCTGAGCAGAAGAACAGAGACACTGCTTCCAGCAGCACAGAGGATTCCCATAAAGAGAGCTCCAGCAGCCAGGGCACTATCAGCAAGCCCCGCAGCCGCGTGGTGGTGATCACACGGGAGGTCCCACACCTGACAGTGGCCGACTTCGTGCGAGAGTCCGTGCCCCGCCACACCAAGAGCCCCGATCTGTATGAGAGACAGGTCTGCCTGCTCCTCTTACAGCTGTGCCTGGGCCTGGAGCACCTGAAGCCCTATCACATCACACACTGTGACCTGCGCTTGGAGAACCTGCTGCTGGTGCACTCCAAACCGGGAGGCAGCACCCTGAGCCCCGAGGCCACAGAACCCAGTCCCAACACCGCCTGCCCAGCCAGGTTAATAGTGAGCAACTTCTCCCAGGCCAAGCAGAAGAGTCATATGGTAGATCCTGAGGTGCTACGGGATCAGTCCCGCCTGGCTCCAGAAATCATCACTGCAACGCAGTACAAGAAGTGTGATGAGTTCCAGACTGGCATCCTCATCTATGAAATGCTGCACTTACCCAATCCCTTTGATGAGAATCCAGAGCTGAAAGAGAAGGAATACACTTGCGCTGATCTCCCCAAGATTCCTTGTCGTTCTCTCTACTCCCAAGGGCTTCAACAGCTTGCCAGCTGCCTGCTGAATCCCAACCCTTCGGAGAGGATCTTGATATCAGAAGCCAAAGGAATCCTTCAGTGTTTGCTTTGGGGTCCACGTGAGGACTTGTTCCATGCTCTAAGTACATCTTCCAACCCGTCACGGAGAGATGCTATACTTCAGAACTGGCTCGATATAAAAAGGACGCTGCTGATGATCAAGTTTGCAGAGAAGTCCTTGGAGAGGGACTGTGGAATTATTCTGGAAGACTGGCTTTGTTGTCAATATCTGGCTTTTGCCACTACAGACTCACTTCATCGCATTGTGAGACTCATGAAGCAGCACTAGTTTGTAGAGCCTGTTGCTTTTCATGAAGCATCCCCACCTCTGCCCCAGCCCTCACTCCAGCCTGCACTAGGGCTCACACTTTGTACCAGTGTTACAAAACAGCCTAGAYATCAAAGCCAGCAACTCTGAGCAAAAAGGTTCTAATTGGAGAAATTGCATCCTGTACCCAGTATGACAGAAACTTTACTTTTTTTGCCAGGCCTGCTAGGGATTAATTATATACACATGACTGCATTTGGATCAGACAGTGTAACTTGATTCATATCTGGCTGAAAAGGAGAGCAACCCTTGATACCACTATTTCTACCACTGCAGTAAACAAATTGCCCTCCTCTTCTGGGTAGTTTCTGTCACTTCCTACATAGCATCGATTAGTGAATAGCAGTGGCCATAAGCAGAGACAGATGAGYGGTAAATGTGAGATGAATGATCCACTGTGCCGCAAAACACCRATCTGCTTTCACTCCACATACCACACATTTCCTCTCAACTAAGTCAGTCSCCCTCAAGTAGGCTGTGCTCCTCTTTTCTTTGGTCTCAACCAAAGAGATTCTGATCTTTCTCTTACACTTTACACCACCTATATTTTYCTCCCCAGATGTGTTTTTTCTGCTGACCATGGCAAATGCCAGTGAGCACTAAGCACCTGGGTTCAGTCCTCTTCCCTCCTGTCTCACTGCCCACCCATATCCTTTCTAACCACAGATCCATGATTTCATCAACACTGCCTTAATCTGACCATACCCYTAGAGTGAGATCTCTGCATTAAAAAGCAGAATATGCACACTTTGTCTATCCTATTTCCTAGGCAACATCCACTAGTCTGGACTGTTGATSTACTGTAGCCATAAACATATTTATACAAGAATACAACACATGGTGGACCATTGA
This sequence comes from Malurus melanocephalus, assembly GCF_030028575.1. NCBI lineage: Eukaryota > Metazoa > Chordata > Aves > Passeriformes > Maluridae > Malurus > Malurus melanocephalus. The sequence goes on along the minus strand of NW_026623328.1, from coordinate 1,492,394 downwards.
AATTTCCCTTCCATCACAAAGGCACTAAAAACTGACTTGAAATGGATAGGACATTCACAGCAGTGATTGTCAGAGAAGGTTATGTATCAGGGATGAAAATAAAAGCCACCTCTTCTGTTTTGTTTTGGTCTGCTCTTGTCACTTGTGCCATACTGCAGAGTGGGACTGAAATTGGCTCTGCAGGTTTGTTGGCAGGAGATAGAAATGTTTAGAGCTTGTCTGTGTGTAGTTAACAGGCAATATGGAAACACTTTTACTGCAGACATAGTTCTCTGAAGGGTAAAAACAAGGGGGCAAAAACACTGTTGTTTAATTATTGAGGGAGCTGTACAAGTTTGGCAGCCACAACCAACAGCATCGTGATCCACATTTCCCTTTGTGGTRCTTGGCTGCCCATCTCTTGTCTGTTGTAACCAGTGTTTTCTATTGTTGCTATAGACAACACCCTAAAATTGGAATGTTGTCAGAAGAGCTCAAAGAGCATCACAGAGTTTTGGATTAGAGCAGGAATTAGTGAAGATCAAAAGAGTAAGAATTTTTAAAAACTTGAAGAAGCTTTTTCACTTTTAGAGGCCACTGCTGATGTCCTTCCATGCCCTAACAGCCAYTTCCCATGGAACCTCTGTACAGACAATATTTTTGCTCAGTATTGCTAGGCTGGGAGTTGTTTTCTGAGTTGTTCTGAAGAACTGATCTGGATGCARGGGAAAAAGTGATCCCGAATATTCTGACCCGGGTGATGGAAAGTAGACAGCCCTAGTTATGAGCCTGTGCTTCTCTCCTATGGATCTATGTGCAATTCTTGTATTATTTTTTAAAGCTGTACATTACAGTGTTCACTTTACACACCAACCTTTACCCGATGCTAGATCTGCAGCCCCTTCCTTTACTTTCCTGGCACATAAATGCACAGATATCCATGTGTTCTTTTTATGGATTGATGTTTCATTTTAATTGTTAAAACTGTGAGGAATCAGTTCACTTCAGCCTTGAAACAAATAGCCACTTTATACAGCATATGCATTCTTGGACCAGATGCATGGAAACTGAACAAACAGTCCTGCAGGCTTAAAGTCAGCGAACGTAGCTCTGGATCCACGCCATACATCGAGGGGTTGATGTGTCTGTATTTTCTTCTCTGGCATCTCTCAGAGCTAAGCTGAATAGCGTGTGGAAGCCTACATCGATTGTGCCGTAGTATAGACTGTCTTTGTGACCTTTCTAAAGATTTTTTTGAAACTTCTGATGATTATTCTTTTGTTTGATTCACCTGTATCAGTGAAGGATCAGGCAAGGATAAGGATAATATATTTTAATGTGATATGTATTTTTTCTTTCTCTTTTTGGCAAAAAGGTTAGGATGGCGGCATTGATGCAGAAAAACAGGACAGTGCATTAAAAGCCCAAGTGCAATGTATGTAGTTGAAGTACTTCCACTACATCAGGAAAGAAAGTTTCTACACTACTGCTGAGCAGCTCGTAGAGGAACCTTTACAAAGAATCTCCTGTTCAGTGCAGCCCTGCTTTATCTGGACACAGGAGGGCAATGCTCCCATAGTTCACATACACTGAGCATGGCAAGTCACTCGTGTACTACCTACTAGCTATTAGTGACAGTGTGCTGAGCTGCGAGTAGGGCTTCTTGTTCTCTGTGGTCTGGTTTTGTGTTTGTTCTGTAGTGTGTGTGTGCACCTGACTTCTCAGCTAACTCATAGAGGCATAAGAGCAACTCTTGGACCACTTGTCATTGCAGWGGGGTGATCCCTCAAAGCCGCTGGGTGCTCCCGTGTTTACAGACAYGTGTCCCCAGCGTCACTTTGATGTCAACACGCACATGCAAAGTTGGATTTTGAATGTTGTACAACATATGTATTAATGCAGCTGGTCCGATGCCTTTGTATCTCTAGCTATCTAATTTCAGTTTGTATCCTTTGTGATGAACCAATACTCATTTTAGCTCTGCAGTATAATCAAGCATGGATAGATGTTCACTACCAACCTCTTTCTTGTGCAGCACTGGGTAAACTTTAGCAATTTGTAATGTTGTGTGGTTTTTTTTCTTTAAAAAAGAATGGTCAATGTAGTCAAACCTGATCTGGCCTGAGCTCTTCCTTGAGCTTGAGGCTGACTTTGTAGATCTGCCCRTAACTGATGATTGTAACTGTGTTTGTGGTGGTTCTCCATCCTGGCACCAGATTGTGCCACATAAATACACAAGAATGTATGCATTAGACTGATTGTAAACAAATCCTAAGAATGCTACAGCATAATTGCTAAGCAAAAGGAAAAAAACCCGCTCTGTTTGTAACAGGATCCTGTGTATGGCAGGAACAAAACCCTTGGCTGTGCATATTAGAACTTACTTGAATATGTGCACAGATCTTGAATTTTTTTTAGCAATGTCGCACTTTCAGTTGAGCTCAAGAAAGAAGAAGAGCTGCAAATCTAAGATAACAGTATTGACTGTAAATATATATTTTTCTATTAATAAAAGCTGTCATTCAAATATTTTTAACATGAACTCTAAAGATTTTTCTAGTGGAAACTAATTTCTGGAAAAATCAAACGCTTGTTTGAAGAATTATGATGAGTGGTTTCTGATCCTTTTAGAGCCATTAAAACCCTCTCTAATGTTACAGAGAGAGCACAGTGATTGGATTCACAATGTTTAGTGCCTTGTCAAAAACCTGAAATGTAGCTGGTCAGTTGGTGGAAATCTTAATTCTTTTCATAACAGCCCTAGAAAYAATACTGCCCATGCAGAGATGCAAAAGACTTTATCAAATTGAATGCTGTACATCGTATGATACTGGGTTGATCTATTCCATGAKATTTGTGTGATTTCATTTCAGTTGCTTGTACAGCATAAACCTGAAGTAACAAAATTGTGGGCTTTCACATTTGGGATCAGCACAGGGATAATAATYGTGGATAACAAGTCAGTTGTTCCAGGTGACCAGGCATCAGGAGAAGCCTATTGCTCTGACAATCTGCTGCAGACACTCCGTGGTGGGGAGGGGAGGGATCACTTTAGGAGAAGCAGGGGAGGTAAAATGTGCTGCTCCTGCTGTAGATGGTGGAGGTGCTGCACACCACCCTTGGTTTGTGGTGTGAAATGCAAACCTCTGTTAMAACAGGAGTGCTAAAAGAACTACTCCTGAGATGTTATGGAAAGTGGGTTAGTTTTGTATTTCTTAAATGGGAATTACTTATTCACTAATTATCTGTCAAACCTCAAATCTKATCCAGTCAGTATGCATAACAAGGTGAATATAAAGAGACTCTACTAGTAAAAGCTTGCCTACACATTTTTAGGAAGGGAGGAATCCAGAATTTTCTTCTGGAGCCCCTGGAATGTTCAAATATAGAGGCCTGGTTTCATCTCAATAGTCAGAYATGAAATCAGTAACTCCAGCCAGGWTACCATGTTGCTGCCCCACAGACAAGAGTGCATGTAGCATTTGCAAAAATGTTCCTTAAATCCTTTATGCTCCACACATCCCACCCACAAAGTAGGAATGGATCATCTTGACATGTTAACAYAAGGGAATTCCCATGTGTTACAGAGAAAAATATATTATTTAAATAAATCATGAGTGTAAGGGTTCAGCTACTTGCAGAATTTACTCAGCAGCTTCACATTGTAGGTCCTTAATTTAAACATGCTGCTGAAATAAAATGTATCTGTTTCTTAATTTTTGGGCTGAGATGTCCCATCAAAATTAATTTTTCTTGTTTGTAATAACAAATCCCTATGTAAATATAAATTAAATGGTCCTGGTTTTATTTAAATCARTTTTAAGTTTTCTGAGGGATACAATAGAAACAGTCAGACCTTTTAATGCACTTTCTTTTCCCCCTTTCTCCAAACTGGCTGTTTCTCAGTACAAATAGTATTTSACTGCATGACTAGACCATCAGTTTTACTCTGATTTTGCAGAGGTGGTATTGGTTGTGCTGAAAATCCTGCAAAACCTAGAGCACAGAGCCTTTCAGCCAGTGCAGCAAGAGATGTGATTATGATTTAGTTATGCAGTAAGATAACATCAAAGAAGTACAGAAAATARTTTTATATACCTCTATAAAAATACACCTGTGGAAATATTCTGTAAACAATCATATGGATTACAAAGACTTCAAGAGAAGAATACACAAAAAATACTTTTCAAAAGAAACATTGGGGAGAAATTTCTTAAGGGCACCCTCAACTCCAAAAGAAGGAGCAAGTCTTTTTCCCTGCTGTGTTGCAGAGAATTTCTAGTAGACATTTGTATGGATTTTATTATTCACCTGGATGCAGTATTAGAAGGATGGTGATTTTGAGTAGGTGTAGAATGTAATTTAAATAATTTTTCCTGTAAGTCTCCTTGCATTGGTGCTCCACTTAGCCTTTACCCAGAAACCACAGAATGCGTTCAGATCAAGTAGAGTTGCCAGTGAGAAATGAAATACTCAACTTACCTGTACATAAGCATTTTGCCACTCTACAGAATTTGACAATTTGGTTTATACTTCAGACTCTAAAGATTTTCTTTTTTCATAAATCCAAGGGGGAGATTTCAGGGATTTAGAAGAGGTTGGAGCTTTTTTTATATGGAAGAAATATTTGTTCATAAATATATATATATACATACATATATATATATGAGTGCATGGGGGCATGTTACAATATATATATGTATGTATATGAATTTTGTATCCCAAAAGTATTCTTTGCCCCTTCTTGCTTGAAATATATATATATTATATATTGTATATATAATATATATTTAAGAGTGTGTAAATTTTAATATAGTCATTTCATAAATAACACCTCTTCAAAARCAACTCAAAACTTTTGTTTCCTTGTCCTTTGGATTGTTGGTATTAGAAGGTTTTGCAGTTGAAATCGTTGGGTTTTTTTCTTTTAAAACTTAATTATGCTGAGCATTTAAGAACATGTTCTTGTTTTTAATAAAAGGGGAAAATTTCTTTTTAAATTAGGGATTCCAAAATTAGTGGACTTTTATAAATGGGATTTCTTTAAAGGCCTTGAATAAGGGATCTTTTTTTTCAATTTCAATTCCATTCTTGTGGGTAATTTGTATTTGGAATTCCTGGTTGCATTGCTTTATCTGGTGCTTCATATTGATATTTACACATTTTTATATAAATAAGTATATAAACTTCAAGCCTTCCTTTGTGATCAGGGGCAGTTACACTCTGGTTTGCTGTGGTACTTTGCTGTGTACTCTGTGGCATTCATGTTACTGTGTAAATAAACTAGTTTTATTACACTCAAAATGAAACTTGCGATTGCCTRATTTTTCTCTCTTCCTAGGTAATTAAACAAAAATGTGTATTTCTGAGGGAAATGCATGTAGCAAGTGCAGCCAAGGATTTTATTCCAAGAACAGCTGGGTTTGCAGCAGCAGTGCAGGTACTGCAGGTGCACACTTTCGTGGAGGAGGCTGGTGCTCAGAACCTCTGGCTGTGCCACCGCAGTGGCCGAGCATCCCAGCTGCAGGAATTGCCAGAGCTCCAGACTCTGCCCCATCTCTCACCTCTGGTGTTTGCCCCAGGAGTCTCACCRTGGCTGGCACTATTTCAGCTCCATCTGGACAAGTGGTAGCAGCAGCCCAAAGATAAACTGGCCACCGGTGGCTGCTGTTGATTGAACCAGTGTCTTGTAAGGCCTGCTGGGAAAGAAGTGACTTGGCCCATTAATGACAATGGCCACCCTGGGGACAACCTTTGGCACGTAAGGAGCTGAGCCAAAGTTAGCAATTTCCCTAGTGTGGACAGGGATTAAATGACCTGCTGTGAAGGAATAAAATTCCTCTTATGTCAAATTTTCACATTCAGTGACAAAGCAGGAGGATGCCTCCAAGGCAGTTGTCTGCAGTGGAATTCATTGCGTCTGATCCGTTACCTTGAAGCATCCAACCTGACGGAGGGTCTGTGGAAAACAGATGGGATAATATGCTTCTTCTGCAATCATGCAGACACACTTCAGTGGTACTGAGATCAAACAGCTCAATTTTGTACCCAGATTTGACAGGCAGCAATGGTAGCTGCAGATGCTAATTTATTAGCATAGAACAGATGACACCATATACATTGGAGCAGCACCGTGCTTCTGCATGACAATCACACTGCTCACAAATGCTCTTTAAAGAAAAAACAAGAACAACCCAAAAAAAACAGCCTGTAGGCTCTATTCTCCCCATAGTGGCTTTGCACAGGTATGTTACCCGTTTCAATGATCAGAATTAGTTAAAGTGTAACTACTACCAGCCACCACATTTAATCCTTAGACATTTATTCCTTAGACACTGTTTGAAAGCCTTTCAAAAACAGTTTAAGCTATTGTCCTCATCCTTTTGAAAAGTACAAAGCTAGCTGACTCCAGAGGTATCAGTAAATACAGAACACGTTTAACAGCCTGACAGATATTTTGGCTTTGCCAGAGTAATCCCTGTTCACTTCAACAAAGTGCCAYGGATTTAAGCTAAACAGAGTTCGATTATGCCATTTGTCAGTGGCAATCATCACTCTGCAGGGAAAAAATATGCAAAAATAAACTGAACCCTTGTCAAGACATGATAATTATACTAGTTTAACTAAAATCTGTTTGAAATTAATTTAGTTATGTTAGTGCAAACTCTCTTGTGGGTGTCCTTAAGTGGTCRCAGTCTGGCATTCTCATTTCAGCTTGTGCCAGACATGAACACAAGTGGAACAGATGCCTGGTTTCAGYTGATGCAAGAATGTCTGTATCAGATATTTCACCAACTCAGAAATTCACCCAATGGCAGGTCTATGTTCTTCTACATGATAAACCTTCCTTTTCTAGAAAAGCCTCCCTGCATCACTTGATCTCTGCAGGCTGCTGCTTTAGCTGCAGTTAATGAGCTTCTGTGGTGCCCCACAGGAATTACACCATCCTCCCCACCCAGAGGCACTTTTAACCAGGCTCGTATGGAAGCAGCTCCCACAGCAAACTGCTCAAGGGAAACATTTGCCACAACCTATTCTGCAGAGAGAGGCTGTAGTTTCAATTCTGAGCTAAGACTTGCAGCTCTGTGGAGAAAGATACACATTAAAATACTGTGTTGGGCCTTCAAATCCACTGCACTTGGTGCTGCTGCTGCTGTCTCAGGAGGCAGCACCAGAGCCTGGTGCTTAGCCCACCCCCATGGAAGATGGGGGCGGGCTTCTTGCCATCAGTTTAGTGCTTTCAAATGAGCAAAAAGTCATTGTCTGGCAAACAGACACCAGGGGAGTCACTGGGACAGCAGCATGGAGGCTCTGAAGCAAATTTGCTTGTATAAAATCAAAGAACTCAAAACAATAGCTACTGAAGGTGCATTTTCTATTACATCTCCTCACCCTTTGTTTTGCTGTCACTGGGGTGTTATTTTTGTTACACTGCAGCTGGCAGACTCAGGACATGCACAGAAGCAAGCACTGGRAGTAACAGACAGTAATTTAAGGTCAAACCACAAAACTCTATTTCTTATCCTCCAAAAAGAGAAGGAATGGGAACAGGGAGGCTTATTGCTAAGGTATTTACCTATGTCTGCTCTTTTTGGTACCAGCCAGGAGCCTTAGTGCAACAAATCCACAGTAAGCTGCTTTCTCCAGCTATTGCCTGGTATTTTACAGGTGCTGGGAGGAGCCCCTACTCCCCTGCACAGCACAATGCTGCCATTGGGAGACAGAACAGCCCCAGGGACACTACCAGTGAGCAGTGGGGCTGGGGGCAGTTACAGATCTCCTGTCAGATGTCCAGTTTTCCCTGATTTCATGCGAGTCTTAATGGTTCCAGACAAACTGGAATGAATAACAGATTAACCTTAAAAAAACATGAAATCCCTGCAGTTTATCTGTAAGAAGCAAGCTATTAACTTTGCACCTCTCCAAAGTGCAGAAGGACATAAATGTTCTTCTAAAGAAAATGAAGAACTAAWTCAAGGTAATAAAATTCTCCTGGTTCCTACATGGGCACTAAATTTGAATCGAGTTACTGTTGGAAATGGGCCAGTAGTCTGCCCATGGACAACCACCATCACAACCATCAAAAGAAAAGGATCTTCCCATAACCTGTGAGCCAGTCATGCAGCTTCTCTTGGCCAGGGAAGAAAGTCTCCTTTGAAACTTTCTTCCATTTATATTACCGGGGAAAAAAGTTTTACGCCCTGCCATATTAATACTTCATCTTACGTATTTGTGTTTATACAGGAGTCTCTCTTCGTTGCTGTGAGACTTTTTTTGCCGTATATTCAGTGCAGGTGGAGGAGCTAGGAGTAAAGGTATCAGTGTTCTGTAGAAATGGCAGAACATATGTCATCTCCAGCCCATCAGCACTCATTTGCTTGTCCTGGTCAAACATGTCCATGTCTAGAGTCTTGACTTCTGAAAATTCTGGATGTTCACATTAGAATATTTTGTTTGGTTTTTTACTAGGAATTATTCTGTCTTCATCCAACTCAACATTCCCTTTGGTGTTTTTGTCTGGGTTTTTTCTCAAATAATTCAGATCCATCTGGAGTCTTTTACAACTTTCTGCAATTTATGCTAATCTTGAACAGATTTCACTTTGTGATTAATCACTTCTTCCWGCAAATCAGCAATCGGAAACACTGAGCTAAGACTAGTTCTTAGGCACAGTTGTATGTCTTCCCTAAAGAATTTGTACTTGTTACATTGGTTTTGTTCTCTATTCACAATTAAAAGGGTTTTCTTTTTCTGGAAGTAGCATAAAAATACAGTGCAAGTTTTGTGCTGATCCTAAAGCAGTCTACAAGAAGATTTTAATTGCTGTTCCGGGTCCAGGAACTGATGGACAGCATGGCAAAGGAATACACAGCAAGCCATTTGGGGGGAACAGTATGCAGGAATCCAGGGCTTATTCAACTAAACCATCTCCTACAGTATTTCTGTTTGCATTCTATTCACCACTGACTCAAAACTATCCATCATGACTTGATAGCCTCCATCAATTAAATCTATTGCAGGACAATTTTTATAGAATTATACATTTGCTTTGTCAATTCTAATAACGAACAAAAAAGTAACAAGATTACAGTCTCAAAAGAAAGGGATTCAAAACTATACATACTATACTGGAGCATCAGGTGAAGCTGCTCTTAACGCATTTCAGCTCCAATATACATCTAAACTGAGACCMGTGTCCTCTGTCACTTCATCCTCTTCTGTCTCCTGCTGAGGTGTCAATACCTCTGGTTTGCAAGAGAAACTCTGTCTTGGAGCATCTTTCCCACTTGGATCAGCCTAGTTCCTGAGCATTGCTGAGCAGCATTTCTCTTAAGGAGCTCAAGGGGAATGAACCTCATTAACATGAATAGAAGTYCCATCAGAAATGGGAGTATCAGTCACTGCATTTCCTAACTCCCAAATCTGCTGTGTTATTATGCTGATGACTTCATGAAGTCTCTACTGGAAGCTTCAAAGGCCCTTGTGTGATGAGCATGTCCTTTTCATATACCACCAGAGAGAGGAGCATGGTCCTTTCTGAGATGGCATGACACCTTTCCTCACCACATCAGTGTAAAATACATTGAATGGAGCTCCAGCGAACTTGGGAACTTGGGTAGAGAGTTACAGCACATTGGAAAATGTTCACTAACAGGTAAATCTCCCTTTTGCTATTGAGTAAYTTACAAAACAGCAAACTGTCAAGGCTTTTTTCTTCTGCTGTAGCCAAAAGGTGCTCTCTGTAGCTGTGGGGGCCCTCRTGCTGTGCTGGGTACCCTTCCAATACTGCTGCACTGGAAAAATGCCATCTGATCAACCTGATCACTCAGCCATCAGGAGCGGGGAGAGGGAGAGGCAGGTGGAAAATRACAGTCCAAGTCTCCTTTGGAACTRCTGGCTGACCAGGAGGGCTGTCACTACAGCAGCAAATGACCTGCTTCAGATACAGTTCCAAGATAGTGTTTGTRGGAAAATGAGAGATGCAGCACAGTCCCCTCAAAGTAAGTCCCTGTCAGTGTCTGTCAAGCAGTGCCAGGCCTGGCAGTGCTGCAGCTGGCAGCTCTCAGTCTCCAGAGAATTGGGGACCTAGGGATGCAAGTCAGCTGGTGATGATCAGAGAACTGTCCAGAGAACTGACTGGTGACTTCCCCACCAGCTGGTATRAAGCACCTGCAGAGCTGCTCCACACTGCTCTGTGCATGACCTGGATGGAAAGTGMAGCACAAGTTTTCTTGCCAGCCCTGACAACAAGGAGAGTGGCTTTCCCACAGAAAGGCTAGTGAGCAGGCAAATGGTTTCTACCTACAATGAGAATGAGAGGGTTGCAAATGGTGCAGCCAGAGTTCAGTGGAGCTGTGCCTGCCTAATACCGCTAAGCATCTAACCTACAAATCCCATTAGTAAGTTTAAGTAAATCTAAGGGGAAAAGATGTCAGATCTACCATAGACCTGACGCTTTCTGGAGTATTCTCCCTGCTGAGCTGACACGGTCACCCATGGCTGACACCACTGGCTATGCATCTTAGAGGCTTGTACCAATAACAATCACCAGCAAAAATAGCTTTTCCAYAATACTTTCTTTAATGTTGCATGCCTTTGTAAGGCTCTCTTCCCTTATCCCTTTTTCTCTTTTTATTTTTTTTCTCCTTTGATTATTTTCCAAATCTTCCCTGTTAGTTATTAACTAAATGCCAACTCACTCTGTATTTAGTAATCAGATTATCTGCTAATACCTGCCTAAAGCAGTCACCATTGATTAAAAGAAAGAGTGGTCATTATGTTATTTTTAATACAAATAATTTAGGTCCTGAGGCCGAGATTGAATTAAAGGAGAGATGAAATTAATGAGGGATTGAATAAAATTAGAAACATGTGATTGCAATATTTCCTACATCTCCAAACTGCCAAAAGAACACAGTGGTATGGCTGTGAATTTATGTTATTCCATGAAAAAGTATGAACAGCTTGTTTTAACCGCAGCTGAGAAGTGRGCCTTATCAAGGATATAGCTGGGTAAGTGCTCAAAAATCCACAGCAATTTTGAATGGGGATATAATGTAATAGCAGAAGATTTAATCAGAACATGAGCCACAGTCTCTACTAGTTTCTTATTTCARACAATGTAGGCCAGATTTGCAAGGCGCTCTGTTCACCCACTGCCTCCCACACACACGTGTACGTGACACTACAGGAGAGAACTGCAGATACGGGCGCACATGGTCCCTGAAAGCGAAGCCCTRGGTCACGTTTTGGATGCAGGCAAATTTAATACATTCATCCAGTTATTAAGATTGCCTTTGAATAATTTTATCTTTTCCACCCTCCCCAAAGTGTCTTAATGAGGGATATGATGTGAAARTACTTCACTAGCTTCTAATTTGGATGCATTTATTAGTTCTAAATAGCATAGGGAATGAAGATTTCAAGCTTGGTCTCAGCAGGGAGCAATCAGTGGGCACGGGACATTGTCTGAATTGAACTGAGCTCCTCAGTTTTAAAAGTGGTSTTTCTAATCCTACTCCTTATCCTACTAATCATCAACAACCCCATTGCTATTCCTGCCCTGAGTCTGACTTCACTGCAGTGCTTGTGTTGCCCTGCATCAGTCACTTTAGTGAGACTCCAAACTGCTTGTGAGAAATGCTTTAACTGACTTGAATGATTGTTTATTATCTCCCGATCATAAATGCTAATTACAGAGCTGMGAAGATTGGTTTGTCTTTATTGCCATATTTCCACATAGAAATATATAAAATTAAATTTTTTATGATTTCCCTTTATACTTTGATCCATAAGTGAGTGCAGAGGAAAGATTATTCCTYCCAGTGTGAGAGCCTGCTTTACAAAAGCAATAAGCAAATCAAGAGAAAAATCTTGGCACTATGAAGTTGTGACCTAATTCTATCCTTCATTGCATTTYCTTCTCTCTCCAAAACATCCGAAGTTCAAAACAGCTGTCCTTATACAGAACAGTTCTTCTCTCTAGTCAAATAGGTCACTTACAGAATAAAGGCCATAACTGCACATAACTCTCTCAAACACAAACCAGCCAGAGYGCTTCCCCCAGCCATGCATGGCTGTGCTCTGGAATGCTTCACATCTCTGGAAAAGGCCTTCCTTGTGGGAAATGCAGCTGTGTTTTACATCAAAGACACTCTGACTTTTCCCTGCTGATTTTAAAAATCAATTGCAATTACAGTCAAAACAAATGCCCAAGGTTCAGCGTGCAACTCCCTGGACTCCAGACTCAGAGAATCCCCCTGCATATGACAGATCTCTGTCTTGGCAGAAGTTCATGTGCACAAGGAAATTCTATTTGGGATGGAGACMTGCATTTTGCAAAGGTGCATCTTTTGTCTGTGGAGGTCTGAGTGTAAACTAAAGCAGCCCCACTGGAGGCCACAGATCTAGCTGAGCCCTGTTTGTAGCRTGCAAAGGAAAAATAGGAAAGGAGCAGCTGTAACATGTTCTTAGGTGTGTGCKGTTTGTCAAATGGTTAAAGCCATTCAGACCATCTAAACTGTTGGGTGACAACTTTAAAAATTGAGAAATAGCTCTTCATAAAAAGGCAGCAGATCCCTGGCAAAGCTATCCTGTGGTGGAACGCATGGTTGGAGGTACCAAGGTTCAGTGGCTGGACACGTTGCAACCATTTGTCTCAAAAATCCACACAAATCCAGCATGGTCAGGACTGGCGTTATTAGTATGTTTCAGAGGGACTCTTAAACTAGAAATTTCCAAATTCAATGTTTTGCCTCTTTTTTCACTCTGTTTTATTGTTGGGGTTTTTTTTTTAACCAAAATGAATCAGTAGTATAGCATGTTCTCCCTATTGCTTATATATAAATATAATTTAATAGCCTACACTAAAATATGCCGTGCTTTTCACTACAGAGACGTTCCCAAGGGATTACACCAACAGAAAATTAAGATTAAAATACRAGCTTTCAAACTATGAAATATGTATATTCTCAATAGTATACAGAGCTACTGAGTAGTGCATTTACAATGGGGTTCACCCTTAACAAATTAAATCTCAGTATAAATCTATATCTTAATATTCAGCAAGTTTTCTGCCGTTCCAAACTATCCTCACAGCTCTTTGCAGGTTTCACAGCCATGCAAGTTCATCAAAAGGCAAAGGTCTTTGGACACTGTAGGGAGGAGATTTGAAACRATGCAGTATCACTGGCAAATGTGTGATCTCTGACCTTCACCCTTCCCTTCCTGCTCAAACACATACACCTGTCTGCTTCAGCAGAACAGGTCATCAGCTAAACTGCTGGCACTCCTGTATTGCTCACCTACAGCATGGACCAATTTTGTAAGCAGTCCACTATGCCAAATTATAAGAAATTGTTCTCTAAGGAATTAAGAAAGCCGCTTCAAGAAAATAAAATGTCCTAGTAACAGCATTTCATTTCTGAAGTATTTGTGTGGTTACTGCTGGAGGAAGCCCTTCATATACTGTATCTAGATTCAGACAACAATGTTTTTGCTAAGTCCACAGRCTATTATACTGAAAAAGGGAGATACATTTTTTTCAGGGGTAAGGTAAGTGATTCAGAAATCCACAGGTGCTGAGGTGATTGCCTGAGATATGTGGGTTATAGAGGATTAGGGGTTGAAAACATGATATTCAAGTCAATTACCTTGAATTTAAGATGAAATAGAACTGTACCAAAACCTATGGTACTATGGTGCRATGTAGTGAGAATTAAGCTTCAAATCTTTTTACTTGCTCTATGCTTACAGGAAAACTAAACCCTCTTGAAGTCTAACTGTTTCTGTAACAAGACAGCTCAAAATCCACGTATCCATAAATAGTTAAGGCACTCAAGGATGTTGCTTACAACTGGATCATCCAGTTCAGTGGTTTTGTGGAAGTAAACACCGACAATCACCACCCTCCACCACCCACATCCCACAGCCAAGTGGCCAGGCAGACACATTYCTCCTGGTTTGTTGTGGAGCACAGTGACTGTGGCATTACCAGGGACAGCTGTGACAGACAGGACAGACTGGAACAGTGGGCAGCAGGAGTGAAAGGCACAGACTGWGTGGATGTCTCTGCCAGGCAGGAAGAGGGGCAGCCAAGAGAGGCTGGGTGCCAGACAGCCATCTCTGTGCGTGCTGCCTGCCCCCATCCTGGSACTGGAACCAGTGGGCCTTGCCTCGGCAGCCCTTCCTGGGCGAAAGGAAAGCTTGCCTCTAGAAAGGCATGAGGAGGAGGCCACAGCCCCAGCAAACAAAACTTCCTCCTGCACAAATATCAGTGGCAGCAGCCAAAGCCTGGGCACAGGGATGAAAGCACATTTGTAAGGAAGTTGTATCTGGCACGGAGAACATAAGGAGCAGCTCTTCTGGGGGATATAGACTGCCTCCCTGTCTGCGATGTGGTGAGGTACGTAAATCCCTGCCTTGGTATCCTGCTGTGCACAAGTCACCAGATGGTGCTCTACATACAGACTTGAAAGTTCGTTATCTTAACATGGGAACTTCTACGGTCTTTGAGGAAATAACGTTGTTATATTTGTGAAGCCTTTCCTTTAAAGTTTAATTTGCATCTTAGTCTTTTCATCTCAAGTTTGCTTTTTTTTTTTTTTTTTTTTTTTTTTTTGTTAAGCTGTTTATTCAGAACAGCTTTTTGAAACAGAATTTACAGACATGAGACTTGCAGCTAGGTCTGCAGAAAATATGGGAGAAATATATAGGCTGCAATAAAACAATGTTTAGTCATATATCTTTTACATCACTTATTTTTCCTGCTATGGGAAATATATMTACTTCTGCATCACAGTGGATATGACATCATAGAAGTGGTACCATGTAATAACAGAAATGTTCTGAGGATGTGGTAAGGATTAAATAATAGTGGTAAAGTAGTAGGCTTTTCAGATTAAAATAGCTACAGCATAGTAGACGATTCTAGAAATATAATGTTAAGCGTATCCACACCCTCCTTATCTTCTATAACCACCCTGCTTCAACTGAACAATAATTTTAAGAAAATCATAAATATTCAGAATATGTATCCCTATTTTTCTTCATCCTCGCCTCTTAAGAAAGGATTAATCTAATTAAAGTACATATTAGAAGTCACAGGCACTGCAGCTCTGAATATCAGGACAACAGCAATTTATTAGAGCACGGATTTGATCGTCTCCTTGAAATTTTGGGAGCCGCCCAGGAGATGGCAGCAAATGGYACTCCGGGGGTAGGAGCCTCCGGGTGAGCCTGCGGGATGCTCAAACCAGAGCCGGATTCCCAATCACACGGGGTTTACTTTCTACCCAGCACGAACTCARCTCATTTATTTTGTTCTTTGCGGCGCGGCAGAGAGAACAAAGCCACATGAAACTTTCACGATGTTGCACTCAATCGGTGTGTAAAATTGTAAAAATATAGTAGCACTTTAAAGTAACTTGTCATTTTCATATAATTTATAATTACTCGAATCATTTATTTCCCTGCATGAAGGCTATTAAAATAGTTTCAGGGGGAGAGCAATTTGTTATGAAATGAAGGTCAATCTCATTAGATCACTGTGCAGGGATCCTAATAACATCCTGGCAGAAACGAGGTATCTCATTAAAGAAGTTGTATTTTGTTTGAAATATTAGGTTGTCATTAACTGAGCACTAAAATACACATAATATTGGACGACATAAATTATTCCCCTGAAAAACTGCCTCACACAGAGGTGGCAAAACAATGATGAGGGTACAACATAAAGCTTAACATTTTCTGTCTTTTCTAGCTGGATTCACCTATGTAATACCAGTTTGGTTTGCTGCTGCTTCTTGATACTGAGCCACAGTTGGGTTGGCTAGAATTATACAGAGCTGGTTTCTGACTGTGACACTGCAAACTACAACCAGTAAGAAAAATGTTCAATTTTTCTTGTCACAGCTGAGGATGACTAAGTAGCTGCCATCCAGGAAATACCAACATTTAAAAGGAAAAACTAAAAAACATAGAGTCCAGAAGTAAACATTGCTTTTACAAATAMAAGAGAATGAGTTACTTCCCCTTTAATCATCCTTACTCATTTGTAATGTACCAAGTGGTTTTTCCATGCCCTTCACTCTACTGGAAGCACAGCTGGATGTATGGATGTGTTAAAATGTTTCTCTGGAGCTATGTCACAACGCTGAACCCTGGCAGGATTATGCTGAGCATCTTCTCCAAGCCAGTTAATAGTAACCAAAAATGATCACCTGGGATAGGCAGCTTTTCCATGGGAGGGAGCTTAATGGTTACAGGAGTCCTGCTTTCTGACCTCTGAGTATCAACTAACAACCCATAACACACTTGTGAGGTACATCAGCAGCCCCGGGAAACYGTGAGGAAAGCAGAAAAAGAGGTTACATTGATTTCCTAGTACCATGAAGTCGATCCAGGGAAGGTTCTCCATCCATGGAGTGTGTGCTTTAACTRCAACACCTTCTTTCTTTTCAGTATAACAGGTTTAACCATTAGTACACTGCAGAGGTCGTGGTTAGAAAGTGTGTACAAGCACTACACCCCAGAGCAGATCATAGCAGCTATAGATGGCACGAGAGAACACTTTGGCAGTGCTGTTTTGCAGAAGCAAAGGCACCCCTGCTAACYGGTTTATGACTATAGCTTGGGTTTTCTAGAAACTGGGATTTTCTAAAAAAAAACTATTTATTAATTTTCCAAACAAGATAGAGAAATTATAGTTACAAGAATTAAATACTTTAATTATATTTTCAGCTGCAGGTTATGTAATGAACTAAGACAATAGTGCTTAGCCTCTGAGACAGGGAGGCCACACAACACAGAGACACCTCATGTCCCTGTGCCCCCCAAGCCATGTCCCCAGAGTGTGCCACCACATCACCAAAATGAAGTCCTGGCCATCATATAACAGGGACACAAGGACATGCGTGTTAAATGATAAGCCCATCATGCAGTTCTTACACAGGCCAAAATATAAGGAAGTATTTTATTTTTATTTGTCTTTCTGCCTGTCACTTGTGACTTACTGTATTTACATGAGCTTTAAGATTTGTTTTCTTTGTGAAACACCTCCTTACTAGGTAAAACACACATAAATAGCTAGGGTGAGAGASTTGGGAATTGGCTTGAAGCGGGTGCTGTAAAAGGGAAAAGGCAATACAGGAATACAGAGCATGTGCAAGGAACAGACATGGCACTGTCCGAAGAGCACAAAAGCTTATGGCAAATTACTTTAACAGCTGAATTTTGAACAAAAAAACCCACCAAACAGCATGATGATCACGTAAGGTGAAACACTTCYAGGTTATTGGAGGGCAAAGTCTGGAGCATTTCTGCTGAAAGCAAATAAAAGCCCAYACCTGCCCACTGTTCATTTCTGCCTATGCATGGCCCTGACAGGTAGGCTGGTGCACATTCTCTTGGGGACCATCCAGGATGTTTGYGAACAGACTGGATAAAAATCAAGGTTAAAAATACAACCTTCTTTTCCCCGAGTTATTTTTTACCATAATATGCTTCCTCCACTTGGTCTCCATGGTTACACAAATACTTCTAGTGGTACCTTTGTTACTGTCATGYGAAGAAGGGTTAGGGAGAAGGGAGAAGCCAGCAGAAGGCTGCTGAATCTGACACTGCAGAAGAAATGGAAATATTATCACAGGATGCTCTAAGATTTCATAAATCTTTCCTTTACAGYAGGTCTGATTTAAGAAGTCACCACACCAGTTCTCTCTTCAGCAGTGCCCAGCTATTTGTGAATAAAACAGTGTCACCCTCTCCTTTGAGAAGTGCCTTGGTGCAGCTGGAGAGGACGTGCAGCCGCGCAGACAGGAGGGGTTTAGAAGCAGCTCTGGAAAAGTCATGGTACACCGAGGCCCTTTTCCAGGATCCTGAAAACTGAGCTGACTGGAGCTGGCAGACAGCTCATACAAAAAATGTAATGATGGGGGAGTGAGAAGGGAGGAGGTGCTATTTGTAGCTTGGTGTAAAAGACTCCAAAGAACAGAATGGACAGTGCATGRTTTCTCACTTTTTTCAACAGCGTAAAATGGATGAACTACACAGATTMGGTTCATCTCCAGCATCAGAGTGGATTTGGAGGCCAACATACACCTATTTCTGAACAAAAACAATGTCACTGTACCTTTGGGGAAGCTGCCAATGCCAGTGACATGTTTCTAAATAGAACTTTTCCTATCTTATTTTCTGAACTATTGTATCAGTCCTTTGGATCTATATGCAGAATTGTTTCAGATTGTGTCTAACATCAGACTTTTTCTGTAGTGCTTCTCAAATCTGAAAGGTCTACCTCCAGCATGCCAACACTTAGCATGAAACAATGACTGCTATCAAATATAAACACAGAAATAAATATCAAATAAATCAGAGCACACAAACATCCTGTATGCCATCCAGTRTATTTAACAAGGGTATAGTATTACGTAAGTTCATGAAAAATGTATTTAAATGCAGTGTAAACAGGTCTTTATTATTAAAAATTATATTTCATGTAAGTCAGACGATAAAGATAGAMAGAAAAGATAATGAACTAATCTCAGCTTCTTTTTTCCCCCTTCCYCAGTCATGAAGAGTGCTCCTGGTTCTTTTTACATCCCTTCAGTGGCAATAAGATGGACCTGGTTTCCAACATATGATTATTATCARGACAGTCACAGTGCCCAAGCCCATCAAAAAGTGAAGAAATGCATGGGGTGACTCCTAGGAGATCATTTTGTCCCCGCGAAGAGCAATTAATGGATTGCAAGTCATGACTGGCATTCCTGGGAACCACAAAATCAGGTGGGTGGGGATCAAAGTGGTAAGAGATCTCTCCTGCTCCAGAACACATGAAAGGCTAGATTTCACCATTGCTGCCCTCCCTACTTTACACTGACAGTCCCACTTCCCTGCTCTGTTCACTGGTTTACAATACTCTGACATGGATGCTCTTGTTTCCTAACTGTATTTCCAAACATTGTAAGGATTGACTAGGAAAATCTTTGTCAGGTAATCACTCATTTTTACTTTGCATCCTTCAGTGTTCATGGACCTTTCCAGGCTATTACGCACTTCAAAGAAGYTTATGATTACCTCCTCAGGAGCTGGAGAAAAAGCATGAGATTATTCTTTACTATCTAATTCATTCAAATAGAGTTAACTCATTTTTATAACATTTGCTAAAATGTTTGTCCCAAAAGCAAGAATACACTTCTACTTTTCTAATGCATGCCTGCAAATGGAAATTATCTSTGCTGTGGAATTGTCTACAGGCCTGTCTAGATGAATGTTTTATGACAGTCCAGACTCAATTGCTTCMATRYAAAGTGCACTGTGTCCAGAGAATTTAACTCCTGGTGTTTAAAAAAATTGAGAGTTGAATTGAGCAGAATTAAACCCAAGACCAAACTACATCATTATTGTATCTATTTGCACATTAGTGTCTGCATTTCTGAGTCTGCAAAACAGCTTCTCCAGCCACTTACCTTAACCAGTCACCCAGCCAACCTGTCTAGTGTGTGCCACAATGCACTCAGAGCCAGAGACTGAGCCTGGAGGAGGTCACAAATGTGCAGTGAATGTCTTGCTAGCACACATTCYGCATTTGAGACCTTTGGGCCACTCTTGCCCTGCACCCATCCCAGCCTTTGATCCTCTCACTCTCTCAGAGCCCAGGGAAGTGCAGGATATCCTTGTATASATTCCTGGTACATCTTTCTGAAAATATTGCTATGATGACTGTCACAAGCTGTGAAATGCTGAATAAACATTCTCTGAGGGATTTCAAGAGGTTTRAACTGTATTAAAGACAAAAGTACATCTTGACAATAAAGCTACCTGTCCACATCAAGAAAGGTGGAGATCTAAGCAGCAAAGCTGTACTGGAGACAGTTCAGGCCAACTCAGTCAAGCCAGATATTGAAATTGCAGCCAGTGTTCAAAGTGCTTGTTACAACCTGCTTTCCAGCAAGCCTTGCTCCTTGCTCTCCTGGGAATGGCATTGCCTCACCTCACTTCAACAAGCTGTCTATCCTTCCTCCCCTCTGCACAGACAGAGCTAGAACTTCTTGCCTACATTCCCACGTAAGGAGGAGGAGCAATTTCTGATGGCGCCTTACTATTCATCACATTTTTCCCCTAAATGTCACTTGGCTGGTATGCCATGCTTGGCATGAGATGCCAGCACAAGCCCACACCTTATCCCAGAATCTGTGGATTTGAAGTTACAGACTGGTGACTTCAGAAGTTTCGTATGTGCTCTCTGAAGAACCAAGAGTATTTCCTTGCAAAGGGAAATACAAAAGCCTGCAAAGACCCGACCCTGGCACCCACCATCAGCCAGCTCTCTATGCATGAGAGCAGCAAGGCAGCACTGCAAAGGAGAAYGCCAGGCACTGTTGTATTTATGGGTTTTTTTTCAGGAGCCATGCTTAGAGGAGCACTTGGCATTTATCTTTCAGGCAATGTGAGTCCAGCCCACACAAACTCTGTGCCAATTCCAAGGGCTGACTGCAGTTCCCCCATTCCTCCTCTCCCCCCACACATCCCCTGTGTTCCCTGCATGCACAAACCTGCAACCCCACCACGGGCCCTTGTCTCCTCTCTAAGCATGAAGTCCTGGCCTTTCCCTGCCAGTAATCAATGTTAAATGCAAAACAAACTCTGAGAGTCTCTACTGAACACCAGCTCCGATGAATCTATAAAAAAATATGTGAAATSTGATATATATATTTCTCTACCTGTGTAGGCAGAGAAAATTAATAYAGAAAATCAGGTAAGACTGTTAAGYTCAACATTAAAATTGTATAACAGCATTGTACTARAATCTTTCTATGAGTTTTTAAATATCATTGATCCTTTCTCTATTAAATTCCTCTTAAAAAGGCTTTTTTCTATCAACTCTTAATGGCATTTTTGTTAGTATTATCTATATAGGCTTTTAAAAATGCCATTATGTCACAGAATTGTAATATAAAGCACATATAAACAGCACATTAAAAAGCAGAAATTACAAGACACAATCACATTCTAAAAGCCATAAATTCRGTCCAAAACCTCATTAATAGTGCAACCAGCTTTAAGCATATCTTAAGCATATCTTCTRGGTAGATAAATTAATTTTTAGTGTCAGAAAATAGTCTCATAACTTCCAAGTTTCATCCATGAGCATATAAGGACTTAAAATGAAAGCTGAAAAAAGACTTAGTATCTCCATGGTATCCAGAACTAGGTCTGGATATAACTTCCCAAACTGTAGGAGGAAAAAGAACTAACTTTGCTACCATGGAAACAGAAAAGTGGAATATAACTGATTGTTACTTGTCTGCCTTTACAAGACCAATTCCTCAAATGTTAAGGCTCTTAGTAACATGGGTAGTTTTATTGCCACCTGAGAAGTAAACCTACTGTGAAAGGGCCAAGAACAAGCTCTCCAAACAATGAGAGCAGCTCGGGAATGACAGGCATTTCTAAGAAAAACAGGACTAGGGAGGAGAAARAGAGTAAGAAGAAGATCGAGAAGGAAGATAAGCTGGTGCCCAAAGAAAGTGGGAAGGAAGGGTCTGGTTTGAATAGTGAGACCAAAAAAAGGCCTTTACAATCAAGGGCTGGATCCTGGCCATGCTAAAATAAACCTTATGGATAAACTGGGCAGCAAATMCTGGATTGGTGTTACTTTTTCTAGACCCCAAGCATGTCTTTAATTTCTTAACTTACTTTTCCTTTGCTCTTTGGTGACAAATGCTGCCCTCTTTGGATGCATCCAAAACACCCACTTCCACTTACCACCGCTTCCACTTTCCTTCACCGTTTGTCGGGCTCGGTAACATGAGGCTCCATCTTTTACTTCATTGGGATCATTCCTTCTCCRCACTAGACAAATGTCCAGGTTGTAMAAYACTGGATGTTCTCCTCACGGAACACCTGCTGTCCCTGCCTGGCGCTCAGTTCTCCTGCCCTCAGGACCCCTCAGCGCCCTCAGGTTACAGTTCCCGCATTCAGACCACCCCTCAGGCAGCAATCGGGCGGGGTTTTATTTCCCTCAGGAGCTGAAGGTCTCCTGAGAATGTCACCGGCTTTATAGTGCAGCTTGTTGTGGAAGGATGTGAATATGTGGARTTCTTTGGTACCTGTTTGAGGATTGTGAGATCGTCAGAAAATAATCGCTTCGGATACTGAACGAGAAGCAGAGCTATTTTGTTATACTTTGCTGCCTGGGTTCTGAAGAAAATTATCGCTTCAGATGGCTGAAGAAGAAGCAGAGCTCTTTTGTTATACTCTGCTGCGTGGGTTCTGAGGCYGGGAAGCAACGCTGTCCCTCACGATAAGGCGCCATCGCAGCTGCCGAGGCGCGGCGCCTCCTGAGGGCGGGACCGCTTTAAGAGGGAGCGGTTCGCCATCTTAGGTGCCTCCGCCCCCTCGCGCCACGTGACGCCAGCGGCCGCCATCTTAGGCTGCCCGCGCGGCCGGGCGGTCACGTGCGGCGCCGCTGAGGGGACGCGGGGCCGGGCCGGGCCGGGGCTCTGCGGCGCCATGGGGCAGTGCGGCATCACCTCCTCCAAGACCGTCCTCGTCTTCCTCAACCTCATCTTCTGGGTGAGTCTGGCCGCGCCTCGCGAGGGACGGCCGGCTTCTCGGCTTCAGGTCGGAGCCTGGCCCCGAGAGTGCTGCGGGCCTCTCGAGGAGCCGGTAGCCCCCTTCC
>NW_026623328.1:1413688-1469637 GCF_030028575.1 Malurus melanocephalus | reverse complement strand
TTAACGGGCGTCCTGAGCTCCTTCGCAGGACGTGGGGTTCAGGGCTGGGCGCAGTCCCTTTTCTCCCAGTCCGTGGTGTGGGGGGAGCTGACCCTGGCGCCTGAACCTGGCAGTGAAGGTTTAACGAGCATTAGGGATTTTGGGGTAGAGGCTGTTGTGTAAGTGAATACAGCTTTTCTCTTTTGTGSTATTGAGCTTCTCAGATCCCTGGCAGTTTAATTTCTGTAGCTGGTTTAATTTTTGTAGTTCTGGCCATGTCGGTTTGGCCGTCCACTTCGGGACTTCCCAAACACTTAGCGGTGAGTATGGGGCACCGTTTTAGTGACACAAAATTAGGACATATGTATTTATATATTTTATGTTTCAGATATTCCACTAGTCACGGTAGTATCGCTGAAACCTCCCTCGGCTACACTGACACTAAAACAAAAGCTTACAAAAGAGGAGCAGTAGGTTGCTCTGAATGACCTTCCTTAGGATGGACATACAGGCTCTAGCTTGGCATGACGTTCACTGTAATAATTGGCTTGTCGGAGTAGCATAACTCCTAAAATGAAATCAAATTAAAGAATAGTCTGTAGGTTTTAAGAATTCCCTTCGTGCATTTAGGTACTGCATTTTTCGTGCTCTAATCCCAGCTCCAGGAACAGARTATCTGTTATCCCAACTGTTTAGAGATTTCACCTTTGTAAAAGCAATAGTGGGTAACAAGCTGCTGGAACACAGAAATGTAGCTAAGTATAGCTGGTTCATTTACTATTGAAAGTCATATGAAATCTTGCTAGCGTTACAGCATGAATGTTCTTGTCTGAATTTTTACAAGGGAACGCTTCTCATGGGTGCCTGGAAATGAATCATGGTCAGGGAAAATGCCTGTCTCTGCATTCTCACTGGCATTTGCCTATACAGCTGTTCAGGGAGAGAAGCAGTGAAGGTGAGGCATTTTTGGCTCTAAGTGGTGCAGACTAGGAGTCTGTAATTCTGGCTGAGGTGCATAGGTTCCATTATTTATCTTTGAAGTGCGAAGTAGTGACATCAACCTCTTAGTGCAGCCTTAAGGTTGGAATCTGCTTTGTTGGGTGTGGCTTTTTGTTGCATGCATAGTTGCAACTGGCATTTAAAAAGCTCTTTAATGGGTACTACGTCATACTTAAAAGTTTTCATCTGGTCGCAGTTTTTGTGAGTTGCCTTCTTGATTGGACCTTGAAGTAGATTTTTCTTAGCTGCTGTTATAAATTYGGTTCTAGAGTAAAAGAGCAGAAGTTCTGTATGCGGTTTCTTCCCCACTCCAAAAGCTTAGTGATAGTTTCCATGTTTTATATATTAGAAAGATATTGTTTATCTGCTGCATCTACTAATTTAATTGCGTGTTGGAGTTTGCACTTACACATCTCATACAGTGGTGGGGGTCAAAGTTATTTTGTGTAATGCTAAACCTCGTGCTTTACAATTTTTGGATTACTTTTATTTTGAGACAAACTTAGCTTGATTTAAAATGGACAGATTGTATTTAGATAAGATGTACTACATGTCATATTAAAGTGTTGTCAATCTTGTATTCTGTAAACCACCTCCAGCCTAAGAAGTCGGATTGTGCTGATAGCTTTTTGGCAGATAAGTGACTGGGCTCCTTGTGCTGGAACAATCTTGCAGCTCATCASCTGCATGTAGAATGAGGCTTTCTAAAAGTGAGAGTTACAAAAATCAGTGGTTTTCCTTTCTTTAGTAAGCTGTAGTCAATAGTTCATTTGTTGGCTGAGCTGTATATGTTAACATTTGGTGTCAATCTAGTTGGCGATGTAATTGCTGTTCTAGAAATCTTTTGCTTGTCATTCATATGTAGTTTCAATRTTGATAATTAGACCATTCAGATTTCCCCTGAGACTTGACAATAGACAAATGCCTATAATTGGTCGAGTAACTATGAGCTCTCCTTTAATTGCTTTATTGAGTTCACTATCTCTYGGTAGGGTTCATATACCAGTCTTGTATGTTMTCACTATCTTCATGATCATCTGTAGGGAATAGCAAGTTGTTACTACCCAGTGAATTACAGCTCTCCCCCAGTGGGTCTCTTATTTGCGGGGGGATGTGAATGTTCAGGGAGATTTTRTATCTGTTTTATGACTGAGATATTCAGAAAATTATCAGTTCTGAAGAAATAGCAGAAATGTGTTTGTTATACTTTGTGGTCTAGGTTCTGACTTTTTCACAAATTTCTTTCCAGTCTGAAAAAGGCAGATCAAACCTTGCTGACAGGTCACAGCCACTTATTCATCATCTACAGCTACTGATTTCAATCCCACAAATTCATTTCCATTTGAAGAGTCTTGTSCTACTTGTTAAATTTTAGCTGACACTATAAAAAAGTAATTTATTGTCTTGTGAAAACTTCATACTGTGTAAAATTCTTATATTAACTGTACTTTGCTACATGTTAGTAATTACAGGATTTTTATTTTGTAAAGAAAGTGGGCTGTGTAAGCTATCTAACAGCAGGGCAGGTGCTAGTTTATCATGTAGAAAGCTGGATTTTGGTGTGGTATTTTAACAGTTCAGCTGAGTTGTATTTGCTGGGGTGTCAAGCRTTGTGTGCATCTTCTGTAGATGCCCATATTGCCTAAAAAATAACAGGTCTGTAAGAAAACACTATCATGACTGATAATCACTAAGAGTAGCAAAATACAGGTCTTTCATGGGACGTTTACTGGAGTTTTGGATATGTCAAAAAGTGCTGAAGGTCAAAAATACTTTACCAAGAAATGCATTGATAAGAACCATCAGTTAAAACTTGYTCTCCTTAAACCAGAGGAATACTGATCAGATTAATATGTTTCTTAGTGTCTTGTTGCTATGTGTCAATTTTAGAGAAGTTAGGTTAAATGACAAAGGAAAATCAATCCTTTAGTTGACCTTTATCTTAAGTTTGCTCAAGATCAATTTGATCAGCTGGTGATTCCATGTTCGTTTAGGGGATGCTGAATCCTCTAAGGAAGGGTATTGCATAGGAAGTAATTGTGATGTGAAATTACAATACAGCTTAGAAATAATGAAATTTCTAGTACATGTATCTTCATAATCAGCAAAATCTTTTTTGTTACCTTGATGATGAAATGTTGATGAATTGGAAAAGAAAGCTATAATAAAGTATTTGAGAACAGCATGTTTTTCAAGAAACCTCCTAAATTAAAAGTCTGCATAATTTTGAAAGAGGAAGAAATAAATTTACCTGGAACAAATATCTAATGACTCCTGTCAAATGTGTTTATTTGTGCACCCTTAATTTAAGGCTTCATGGTGTGACTTGCATAATTTAGTTGAAACTAGTTTGAAAATGAGATGAAGATAAAAATGCTAAGGAAATATTTTCAGTCTTAGTTTAGCTCATAGGATAGAAGGGTAAAATATTTAAAGTTGCATGTGGTCTTGCTTCAGAAAAGGGAATATGTCTGTTTTATATTCCCAAAGAATCTGTGTACTTTGACAGCCTGCTCTGCTAAAATAGTGCCAAATATCCTGTGCTTGGTGAAGTTTTTATCTGTCACCTTTATGTCCTTCTCCTTGAGAAAAGAAATAAACTGCTTCTGCAAATTTTTTCAACTCAGTAGTTGCAAACTATTTAAGTTGTTCTTGTGGTACTTAGCTGGTTTGAAATCATTACTTTGGCAGTTCATTTGACTWAGCTGTTGTAAAACATTCTTGGTATGATTGTTATGATTGTTTAGAGTAATCTCAAGGCTTCAGTTGTGTAGAGCAAGAATGCTTTCTACAATTCTGTGCTTGCTGTACAGCTTGGGCATGCTCACCACAATGCAGTGAGCAGAGTATGGGAAACGGAGTATTTTCTTAGAGGAGCTGCAGCAAACAATGTRTATGTAAAGTGTTTGGGTTTCAAAGAAAATTAAGAAAATTCATTGAAATTTAGTAGTAGAAAGGGAAAGTAGAGATCACTTTCTCTCACACGTAGCAATAAACCCCKTTATTTCTCTGGTTTACTGTGAGCTGGAAAATAGTCACTGATCYGGACTTCAAAAGCAAACTTCTTGAGAGTTCTTTGAGGATCAAAGACTCTAATTTATGGATAATCCCAAAGGCTACTTTGCAAGGATGACTTGACCRAAGCCTTTTTTGTCTTGAAAGATGTTTGCTTCTGGGTATAAAAATCGAATGTTTTCTGCTTCTGCTGGGGTAGTGAAGTGAGTGTACCTACAGGATTTTGTAATGCTTTGGAATCCTATGMATAAAATAATWCTTTTAAATTAAAAAAYTAGGATTYAAAACTCAGGTGTTGTGCCCTCTCYRAGTTGTTTTTCTTACAATAYTTGCATATRGCAAACATGGGCAAGGTGCTGAATTTTAGTAAYAAATATTTCTAGTTGCTTTTAAGCAATATGGTAGTGGATCTGGTGTTTCTTTATAGGAAGAGTTTCAAGTCTTTGCCTAGGATTTTCCAGGATTTTTGGCATCTGGTCTTGAGCTTAAAAGTTGAGCTAATACCTAACAAAAACAAGTTTCAAAGCTAAATGTGATACCTTTGAATAGTACAAGGAATTTGTAATATCACTTTACCTGGTGAACTTTGAAGCATAGAGTGATTGTCATTGTTTTTGTGCAGAGCAAGGAATCTGGAAATAGTAGAGCACCAGGTCGAGTTACAACCCTGGTGACKAAACAGGTGTAAAAGAATGGCGATGTCGTTAACTTGCTTCTAGTTTTAAAGAGGTAAAAGACTCTGTGTGTTGCAATTAGTGACACTTCAACTATGTAATGCCAAATGCAAAAGCAACGTTGCTCAGCCTTTTGCTTYAGCCTAAAAAACCTTTGAATTTGAGGTGTTTGGGCATGGTGTTACAGATTTGAATGCTGCTGGTACAGRCAGAGCAGTCTGGCTTGCTTGAATTTCACAGGGCTTGTTGTTTTATAAGCCTTTAAGGTAGTTTTAACTGTGTTGCAAAGCTGAATGGAATCGTGTCTTTCTTCTCCCAGAGGATTTTGTAAGACAGTTAAAGCTCAGTGTTCAAGTTAAATTATTAGTGATGAGAACAAAGAGAAGAGAGTCAGACTTAGAACCAGGGTTTATGCATCTATTTCAGGAAGCAGAGAAAATATCCAGTATGGGTGTGGGTTTGTTTGGGAGGGGTGGGGAGAGATACACTGCAGTGAAGTGCTGAAAAGACTGTAAGAGAAATAAACAGCAGAGAGATCCCATAGGCCTTTTGAGGTTAAAGAAATAAATTTTGAAGGACAGAAAGCTAAAAGGGAAACTTTAAAAGGTTTCCTCATCCCCTTCTTTTTATGACAGTAATCAGGCTATGAGTACTTTAGGGTTGCAAAGAACTAAAAATGTTAGAAATACAGTAGAAGTCAAATAATGGAGAAGTGTGGAATGTGGTTTAGAGTAATGTCTGTTATTACCAACATTTACCAATCAGCAGTGGCAAAGGTGGCAGCAGTAAGGATTTATGAGTAGGTGTCCATACCAAAAATATGAAATATTCCTCTTGCCTAAATAAATGTCAGGTGTGTTTTCTCCTAAGATACAGTACTTTGCTGCTACCTTCATTTTCTTGTTCAGAGAGCATGTGTTTTTCTTAAAACAGTGAATAGTATATAGATTCTAAAGGGACAAATGCTGTTCTTTGGCCTAGCTAATTGAAAGAGTACCACAAAAGAAAATCAGAACTCTTTATGTGTTCTATTGGGGTCTCAAAGTGAAGAAAATTCCATAGAAAGGYGAAGAGTAAAAGTGAACATGCAATTGTTTATCAGACCTTTTCAGCAGTAACATGAGTAGGGTGGTGTAAGGAACCATTTTCTTGTAAATGAAGCTGCAGTGTCCATGGTTGATAAATAAATGATCAACGGAACAAGTAGTTTAAATATCTTACACTCATCTTTGAATATCTTAGACTCATCAGCTTAGGTAGCCACAATTTTGGCTTTCAAACTGCTGCAGAGTTTGAGAATTACTGAAAACATGAAGAGAGTTCTTGGTGTGTGTTTGCAGCCTGTTTAGAAAAGAACTAAGCAAACAAAATCCCTGAAACTGTTTCAAGGTGCAGCTAGACAGTGTATAGCCTTGTAYACCTCAGGGCTCTTAAAAGGTGAAAGTTGACTTTGTGAAATAAGCATGAGCTTAAGAGGCTGTGTTACATCACCCCGAAGGCTACTTAAAGAACCTCGAATTACAATTATGCTTTCCTAGGATGTGTTGAGTGATGCTTACCATTGTGTCATTAAATCTTCCAGTTTTCCCTCCAGTTTTTTGTGCAATTGTTCAGCTTTTAATAACTCCCTRGAGGTTCCTGCCAAAGCAATAACATAAACTGTTTCCTGAACTGTGAGAGGTCTACATATCCCTGAAACTTGCCTCTGATGAAAAGGATGTTGAATTGCTCAAGCCTTTTGCAACAAGCTGTCTTCATTGACTACTTTTATATCACTGTTTTTAAAGATTAATTCATCCTAAAATAAGAATGTGCTGCTTCAGGTTCAGAAGTACAAATTAGATGCAAGTAACTGTAAAAGGATGTGTGAATGCTGAATAACCAGTCGTGTCCCTAGAGCATGCATGTGACCTGGCACACATTCAGGAAATGCTGCCACCTCTATTCAGAGCATTCAGCAGATTAAGTTGGAGAATTCTTCCTTCAAGCCCTGTTTATCAAAGACTTGTTTGAACTGTGTGCAGTTCATATATTTGACTTCCATTTAATGATAGGAAATACATGATTGTAAACACRGTAGCTTTTTATTCAAGTGTCTTTGACTTGAGTAAGTTCGGACTTTGCAGATTTTCTGTTTGCTCTGCAGGATAGGAAACACAGAGATCTGGATTATTTTATGATTTCTTTTTAAAGTTATCCTTGTGTTTACTTGTAATACAGACTTTGGGTTCTTTAGGTGATTCCTATTTTGAGATAGATGGTACTATTTTGGTTTGTTTGGGTGGGGGAGAGTCAGTTGGTGGTTTGGGGTTTTTTTTTTGTTTAAAAAGCACATGTTCAACTTTATGCTTGGTTTGCAACAGGTAATAAATGTGCATTTAACTGCACTGGTCAATGTAGACTGCATGCTTTGTATGGTTAAAATGGTCTTGTCTGTTGTCACAGTGTTTGTGTGTTATTTATATCAATGGATGGCACTACTGAGGACCTGACATTGGAGCTACTGAGCTGTGAAGAGGTAGGGACCTCAGGCTAGTCCAGTCCCGACTGCTGAACACCTCTGAGCTGTTAGCACAGTAACTGTACTTGTCTTCTGGCTTAGTTTTATCCAGAGTGAGTCCTCTTACACCTCCGGAGGCAATTCAGTGATGCAGGCCAGAAGGTAGTAAGTGAAAATCATCAAAAGATGAGCAAAAAGAGTTGCTTCAAAAGCACTTTCCTCATCTCTGCTTAAACACTTTAGAGACCTCCCCTTCCTAGTTTAGAGCAGGCTGAAATAAACATTAGGTGTTCTATGATTATGATGTGAAAGGAAAAGGGTGGGTATCTGAAACTTGTTTATGTGTAAACTAACTGGGTAGTGTTGCTGTTTTYATTGTTCTGTGATAAACTAAGTCTTGTACCCTTCAAAAACAGTGTTCAACTGAGATACRGGGAAGGAGTTTTAATCTTCTTGGCTTTTAAACCTTGTGCAAATTCCAGCAGGTTCCTCTGCTGGGACCTTCCCCCCTGCAGATTACTTGTTGAAGAGGTAGCAATAATTTTTAAGAGTATGGTCACTTCATCACAGAGAGGCACTGTCTGTTTCAGAAACACCAGTTCCTCAACATTGTTCAGAAGCAAAACTTAAGGCCCAGAGCTTAGGATGATTAGTCATTATTGTACCATGTGTGGAAGGGATTTAATGGACTCTTCAAACCAGGCAGCTTTTAATTTGAGTAGTCTAAAGACTAGAAAAGTTTTCTAAAATGTGTGTGCTTCTTGGAGCAGGGAAGGAAAGATAACACCTGTAGACAGTTTTGATTTTTTTAAACGCTAAACTCCTTTTACTTCAAATACATTATTCAAATGTATGTGCTTATGGAGTTTATGATCCAGATTTTTCTTAGGAAAGGAGGAAGCACTTAAATTACAAGAAAGGAAGGACAGAAGAGTTTACAAATGGCTTTGATTTCACTTTTGTGGTATATGTTCTGTGCCTGATGCCAGCCACAGCTGTGGTTTTTCATCTGSCACCTTGTAACATACCATATTTCTAACAAGCATTTTAGTTCTTAGAAATAGGAGATTACATCACTGGCCTGCCATTCACACGCTTCATTGCTAGGCAACAGTTAATGTAATTCYATTGTTCAGTGACACTACTTTGAATCTTTGCTTTGTGTACAGAAAGTGTATGTCTGCATTTTGCCATATTGTACCTAATGTGGCAGGGTTTGTACATGTGGATTAGCATTTCAACACCTTCTGTGCAAAGGGGTGATTTTGTAATAGCTTATTCACTCCTGTCTGGAAAAGATGTCTTGCTCTTCGTCTTTGTTCCTGAATTTTTAGTTTTCAGTCCCGTAATATCTACATAGCACCTTTTACTGGATKAATGTGAGCCTCCTGGATGCCTTTAAGATTCCTGCAGAGTACACAATTACCTTTGCTGCAGAAAGAGAGGCGGAGAGGTGAAATCTATTGCTCAAATCCATGCAGAACTGATGATACTTTAGAGCTGGCTCTTACTGTTTTGTTTTTTTTTTTTTTTCTTTGACATAGTGTTTCTGTAGCAAAGTGCTGCAGGGAACATTCAATACATAAAGTAATATTCTGGTAGTGGATGTGTAGTATTGTTTTATAGGAAGGAGCTGCAGTAATGTTGCAGTACATCTAATGTGTAGTGGCAAACATGGCTGAAATCCTGGATTCSTTTTTTGTGTAATGGCTTGGCTTATTCTGTGCCACACTGAGCAGGCTTCCAGGAAGGACTTTCAAGACTCAGGACAAAGCYGCAAGCAACCTGATCTGAATTCATTGTTGATCCTGCTTTGAGCAGGCAGTTGGGCTAAATGATGTCCTCCTAGACTGAATTATTGACCGAGTCTCTGATTCTACACTGGCACGATTGAGCCTTGTGGTATTACAGCTACTTTAACCAGCTATATGTGTGTCTGCCACCCGCTTTATAGTGCAGGGCGGTTGTAAGGGTAGTGAATGGGAAAGTTGGCTGGAGGCAGCCTGCGGTGTTCTCCCTCAGATTGGAGCTGAAGCGTGTAACATTCYAGTTGAGTGAACTCTCATATCTAGGGTATGGATTGGATTGTAATGGGACATTACCCTTTACAACAAAATCAAAAGTCCCTAGATCGTAGCTYAGTCATTGCATCTTCTGCTCAGCCTCATATTGGGTCACTGGAAAAGCCTGTCATGTAATATTCAAATTATATTGTCCATCACTGCAAATTGTTGATTCATTCTGCAGCAGCTGTGAGGACAGCTAGGAAAGGCATTTGTAAAGCACAAACTGATCAGACCCTTTTGTTTTTAAATGCATGTGTTGGTTCCTCAAGCAAGAGTTTTGTCTTTTAATAGGTCTGCTCAGCTTAATGAAGGTATTGATATCTTGGGATTCTTGTAACTGTAAGGGAGGCAAGGTCATAGCAGGTTGATGTAAGAGCTTAGTCTTAGTGTTTAAAATCTATGTAGTTGCAGATTYATCCTACAGGGCTTATTTGCAGTAACTTTAAGTTGGCTTTTTGTTTGTTTGAAAAGGACCATTTTGTACAACAGTTCTTCTGAGATCATCAATTTTGCAAGTTTATGGTACATTTCTCTAGGTATTTTGTTCTGCCTTTTAATGATTGGTGGTTTATTTTTTTTTTTTCTGCTTGTTTTCTGGTTGGAATCAGATTTCCCAGTGCTGTGAACRCTTGAAAAATGCTGTTGTTTCTAGCAGTTCTTCCTTCCCTAGCAAAGGTTAAAGTTTTCAATGTGAACATGTATTTTATTCTCTTCAAACAGGAGATTATAGATAGTAACTGGCAACATTTCTTTATGGTGCTTGATAAAATAACTGTTACC
This sequence comes from Malurus melanocephalus, assembly GCF_030028575.1. NCBI lineage: Eukaryota > Metazoa > Chordata > Aves > Passeriformes > Maluridae > Malurus > Malurus melanocephalus. The sequence continues at coordinate 1,459,624 of NW_026623328.1, read as the reverse complement.
TTTCTGAAGGAAGAGCTTGGTGGTCMAAGGAGCTTACCACATTTTTGTGTTTATTGTAGGCAGCAGCAGGCATCCTGTGCTATGTGGGCGCCTATGTGTTCATCACATATGATGACTATGATCACTTCTTTGAAGATGTCTATACACTAATTCCAGCTGTTATCATCATAGCTGTGGGAACGCTTCTTTTTATTATTGGACTTATTGGCTGCTGTGCTACAATTCGAGAAAGTCGCTGTGGACTGGCTACGGTAAGTGCAGAATTCTTACCATGTGTTGGCCTGGTGTATATTTGGCTGCCCTCTCTTGTAATAAACTCCTAAAATATTACTTAAAGATTTTTCTTTATGGTCTTAAAAGTTTTCCCTGAATTTTGTTAGGAACATCTTGTTTCAATTTTCTGTTCTGAATAAAGGTGCTAAATTAAACAGTTATAGCAGCAGAAGGCGTCTCAGTTTTACCTTTTTTAGAACTGTGGTAATCTCATTAAAAAATGTAAAACCATATGATTAAGTCATAACAGTTTTTTAAATCTCACTTCTGTCTGTTGTGGTTGAAAAGCTGAATTGGAGAGAAAAGTGATTCAGGAGCCTTCTTGCTTTGAGTGTCTTGCATCAAGGTTAGCTAAAGGTTGTCATAATGCCTAATTGTTTTTTCTTTATGGCTTACTTGGGACACTTGGTTGGTAGTATTCTATGCCATGTGTTTCCAAACATTTGAACTGTAATTTTTGCTTGAAAACTAGGTAGGGAAGAAGAGAGGCTGGTATTTAAACWGTCCCCACAGGGAGTCTGGGGGCTTCTTTTGTTAAATGCTGTGCAGACTTCTTTAACTCTTAAATATAACAAGACAAATACATAGCTTGCTGTCTCTGCTGGTTCTTACAGAGCTTAATCTGAAGAAACATTCCCTTAGTTCATCTACCATTCTCAGTAACTGCCTGGGTAGAATCTTTGATGAGACATTCCTATTTATCTAATGAAGAAGATTGAAAGAAACACTTGATTAAAGACCTCGAGTATGGCATTTTCAGTAGTAATGGCAGCTTGACTTGCCTGACTGGGCAGCTTCCTATTACTTGGTGAAGCTATGAACACTAAAGTTTCTTGAACAAATTCTGAGCTCATTTGGTCAATTTTAGTGCCTGCATTAAATTATCCATTAAATCAAAACCTTGCATCAAAAATGACTTTAAACAAACATCTATATGGTGACTTTTATTAAGTAAATGACTAAAATTATTTACACGAACACTTATGACTGTGTTTTGCAGTTTGTGATCATTTTGCTCCTGGTTTTTATCACTGAAGTTGTTGTCGTGGTTCTTGGATACATTTACAGAGCAAAGGTAAGAACTTCTCAATTTCAGTAAATGTTTTATTGTTAACTCTGACCATAATACAGAGGTGTAATCTTTACTATGCTTGATTCTGTAGAACTGTTAATGGGTATTTAAGGGAATAAAACCAAACCTCTGAGTGGCTTAATTTGTGATACCAGTATCTTAAAATTTAGAACATCAATGCAGAAGGCTGTCTTGTAGGCGAGAAATTACCTGGAGCATATAATTAACAGTTAAAYAGTAGAAGGGAGTCACAGTAATTGGTACTTTTACATTTTCCAGATGGTCTTCTAATTTATTTATGCTTTGACTTTTTGAGTGATTGAGGCTACACAGTGTTTGAACATAGGGCATATTGTTTTGGTATTCAATAACTTAAATGTCTTGTGTTTTTATGTGTGAACTAACACTGCATAGTAATAAAACTAAATAGATTGTATGTATTAATGTATACTTTYTAGCTTTATACAGGTTATTGACAGGAGTTACAGCTAAAGAAATGATGACTCTTTCCACTGTTTGTTTAATGGAATTAAGAAACCAGAAAAATGAAATTAAATATATTTTTACCAGCAAACCCTATGGCAGAAATATACTACATGCTATTAGAAATGCTACGAAGTAGAAATTTCTGAATTTCTTGAAGAAATTTCTGACTGGMACAGTTTACTGGCTTTTTTTTCTATATCTAAATTTGGAAAAAAAGGGACCAGAGAAGGCATTTTACCTCTGATCTGTAGTACATTTGCAGTGTCAGGCACTCAGGGATATCTTAAAAGCAAGCTGAACTACAGTACCATTTATCTTTCTTTGCCTTTACATGTCCTTATAAACRACACAGCTCTTACTGGTTCAGCATCCTCTCCTCCTATCTTCTCCTCTTCTGCTGTCCTGGAAGCAGTGGGAGGACAGCTAGGAAGTAAAAGCAGTTTTGCTTGGCTCCCAGAGAAGGCTGCTTTGAGTAACCAGCTGACAACACGACCTTGAAGTGTGCATTATAAACCTAATGCATAACACTTACAATAGGCTGCTTCAACATATGTGCTCTACTGGCCATGCTTGAGTTCAGGATATGTTTTTCTCATGGCCTRCATTTGATCTCTGGTATCTTGGTAGCGAACTGAGATGATCATTTGGGATTCTGAAGTTATTAGTGGAAGTAGACCTTAGAAGCCACWGAGGAAAGCACTACAATTCCAAGGAAATAGGAAACATGTTGGGTTTTTACATGCTGGTTTGAATGGTTTCTTTCTGTTTCAGTACTTGCAGAGGTTTACTTTTAATATATGCAGGAATTACCATGGATCTGATCTGTACTAAGCAGTAGTCATCTTATTCTTCATCTTATTCTCTTCCATGTTCCTATCTTGAAATGACTTGCTCCTTTTCAGTTAGCAGCATTCACAGCAGATAAAAGCAGATGCATGGATCTTCCTTGCCCAGCCCATCTGAAATTACATCCTTGGAATACTTGAAAATTGGGTTGGTCCCAGYTGTGTGTTTCTATTGCTTCTCTTCTTTTGATTTGGAACCATACAGTTTGCACTGCAGTCGGTAATGCAGGACCAGAGTTTGGGAGAAGAGGGAAGGTAGTCTGGTTTTGGTGGCAGCATGATCTATGTTAAGCTGTTTGTGGAAGTCAGTATTTGAAAACTGAACCTTAAATCTTTGGAAAGGACAGACAGCTTTTGTAATAAAAATGGCAGTTTTCTAGTGCCCTGCAGTATCTAGCATCTTAAACTATTGTTTCAAGTGCAACAATAGAAGAAATAAACAGACAAATTTGTTACCAGTGAACTGGGAGGAGAAATCTGCTTAGAGTTCTGATTAGTTTTGCCAGGATAGATAAGTCAAGTCTGTGCTTTGTTAATTTTCATCTGTTGTTTCTGACATGGCATGTATACATTTGAGAGATTCTTGTATTGTTTTTTTTAAAGGTACCTGAATAATGTTAGAAGTACTTTATGTTAACTGTACAGACTTCCAAACAAAAGGAAAGATTGAAGTCAGAGCAGTTGTTGGTACCAAGTAAAATTGAGCATAATGTCTCAAGGAAGTGGCATTGTGCTCTCAAGATAAAATTATTGATCTTAGAATCATTTGATTTTGCAGCATGCCTCTGTAAACCTGTGTATGTTGATCCAGTTCAGATTGTTTCAGAACCATATGAAGCATGCCTAAGCCATCCTGAGATCTGCTGCAGGGTCTGCTAGCATTGGTCCTTAGCTGTAAAAGTGAGGCTTTTTGGAAGTGGCAGTAGGGTTTRAACAGGCCTGGTTAGTTGAGGATCTACAGGCTTTTTTCCCCCGGGTGGAGGGGTTCACTCTCTTCATTTTTCGTGAAAGCTTCCTGTTAGCTAGAGCTMGTGATTTCTCTTTGCATTATATGGAATTTGCATTGCTTTCAGGCRTAATGTTGCCCTAATTGAACCAGAAGCCAAATGATACACAAGCAAGCTGAGATAAATGATTCAAGAATGTGTATGACAAATTGAACAGCTGTTTTGTTACCAGTTAGAGTTGTAAATCACATTAGTTAAATCATCAAACAATTGATTTTATGCAGGTCTGAAAGAAGTTGCCTGTGCAGGCTAAATTGACTTTTACACGTACCTGTCTTGAGATAGGCTGTATTCTTGAGGAGGCGTGGTGGTGGAATTCAGCTTGTGCTATTGCTGCAGAAAATTCTTCCATTAAAGTAATTAAGGGTATGATGTGTTGACAAGACCTTCCTACTGTAACTGCAAATCTGAAGAACATGCACGCTTAGTGCTCTGTCCTAAAATTACATTCCTTGCAMATAATTCTTGTTGAATGTGATAGAAAAAAATCAAATCAGAGCTAATCTTAAAATTGCACAAATGTTTGTCYATACTAAACTGTGTATTAAAGTAATAGTTTACAGTAAAACAAAGTGCTTAAAAGGTTCTAGTAAGATTTCCTCCACACTAGGCATTATGCAACGCCTTTGGGGGGGACAAGTGATGGTTCTTGGGTGGCATCCATTTCTAACACATGTACTTGACATCATCTTTAGCAGCTTGACTCATCTGCAGTAGTTCTAAGACCTATTGCAATAACTGTGTTTATGTACAACATACTGCCTTTSGTCTTCCTTAGGAAGCCTGGGGAGACTGAGGCTGAGCAGAACTCAGTCAGYATAGGGTCAGCCAAAAGGCATCTTTGAAGATTTGCATGTGCTTCAGCCAGAAAGGGAAGAGCAGGTGGTGTGGGTTACCACCTTGTAATCCTAATATCCAATATCCCAAGGGGAATGAGTGARCCCAGATGGTTATACCAGTTTTAGTTTGGAACTTTGAAGTAGAGAGTGCATGCTCTTACAGAGAGCCCTTCATGAAATGTTTGCCACAGTGTCATAGGAAAAGCATATTCCTTTTCTGAGAGACATTGTAAAGCTACTTTGCCTAAAACCTTCTGGAAGGTAGCTGCCTGGACTTTTCTTCTCCCTTAGCTTTGCAAAAGTCGAGTTTGAATTTTAAGAAGGCTATATCARTGAATTACGCTGATTTCAGATTGTGGGGAGTTACCCTGGTTTCCTGGAATGCTGTAGTTGGAAGCAGATTAATGTTACCAAACCTGTGCTACTTCTGCTTGTGAGCTRATGCAGATACTTTCCTACCCCTTCCCAGGTGGAGGATGAAGTGGATCACAGCATTCAGAAAGTGTACAATGGATACAATGGGACAAATCCTGATGCAGCCAGTCGTGCTATTGACTATGTACAGAGGCAGGTGAGATGGCGAGACATGGGAATTTTTCACTCCTTTCTGTCTTTAAAACAGAGGCTGTGTTGCTCTGCCGCATATGTAGATGTCCTTCCTTCATTCTGGCAAATCTGGGAAATTGCTGAATGGACAATAAATAGCTTAACTTGGTTAAAATTCATATATTACGACATTGTTGATAGCTAATTGTATAAAAATTTATCTCCCTATCTGTCAATCTGTGTTTGTATTGAAATGTGTAGTACTTAAGTATTTTTCTGCAATGGAACATAATATACTTGGTATTGCAGTTAGAGTTGAATTCTTCTCCTGTCTGATTTTCCAGCTGCGCTGCTGTGGGATCCAYAACTATTCAGACTGGGAGAATACTGTCTGGTTCAAACAAACTAAAAACAACAGTGTGCCCCTCAGCTGTTGCAAAGCAGCCCTCAGCAATTGCACTGGCAGTTTGACCCGCCCCATGGACCTTTATTCGGAGGTAAGGGAGCTACAGCATGAATTTACACAGCCATGTGCTCTCGCTGACAATTCATTTCCTTTGGGGAGGAGTTGGGGGAACATCAAATCTTGGGTGTATTTGCTTTAACAGAAAGTAGATGTGGTTCCTGGGCAGGGGGAGTGGTGGGGGCGTGTGGAGGCCTCTCTCCTCTTTCCATCTGTGATACACTAATTACTTTTCTTAGTATTTACATTATCTTTTCATCCTGTGTGATGCTTTTGGGGTTTTTTGTTGTGTCTAAATATGGTTGCCAGATTGATWCATAAAAAGCCTACTTGTTTTAGGGTTGTGAGGCTCTGGTTGTCAAGAAGCTTCAGGAGATCATGATGTATGTCATCTGGGCAGCACTAGCATTTGCTGCTATTCAGGTAAGAGAATTTCTTTATTTGTTGACTTCTTGCAAATTAAATCTGAACTGCAATGCAGATAATTACAGGAGTCACATACAGGTATTAACAGTTTAACATAGAACTTCCCACTCCTATGTTGATATATATTGTTACATGCACTATAAGTGCATATAACAAAGTAAATTATTTCTTGAAAACTTGATTATCTAGGTTTTAAATATCATAAATATGTTCTGATGGCATTTAACACTTAAGTGTTAAATTTAAAGAATTTGCATAGTGTTTAATTTCCARCTTTTAAACAGATTGATCATTCTTYATGCTGTTYTAGAGGTACATCAGTTTAGCTATGSTTCATGGCATACAAATAATGTCAGGACCACCCAGGAGATACACCAAGATTTTTGATAGCATGCTCTGTTCTTGTGCAACTGAGCTGTGCTTTGTGTCTTGAATATTTCTTGGGTTCTGGACTTAAACAAAGAGGCTCTAAATTGAAGACCCTTCTATGAACCTTGTTACAGTTACCCTTGTCATTAAAAATTAACTGAAGAAATAAACTGTGTGTATTAGTATTTATTAAATTTTAAGGAATAAAAGAAAGACTAGGACTGTCTCCCAGACATATATGTAAAATTGAAATTTTTAATGCTCATCAACTGGCACACTTTATGGCAGTAATATTAACAATGTTATTTTCAGGCTGTGCCTATGTTAYGGTCTCTAAGCATTGTAGTGCATATGCTGAATCCCAGGAGACTTAAAAACCAATTTCAAAGTTACTTTAATGCCCTTAGTAGCATTTAAAGTCAAAAAACAGACCTGTCAAGTCTGATAATTTAAGCACTTTTATTTTCCAAAGCATCTTTTGAGCTGGATTGTTTGTTTGAAGGTAAATAACCTTTTGCAAACAGTCTTGTAAAAATAGGGTTCCCTTTATATTTCAATGCTACAAGAATGTACTCATAGTAYTGTGTACAGTCATGTTGAACTGTTCAGATCCAGACTACTTCACCTATGGAACTTCAAATWTATTGAGATCTGTGCTCAGTTTTCTGAAGGGAAGGTATTTCTTTAACTATYTTGCTTAAAACTGCAGTTGTTAAAGCAATACTTGGTCTGTTTAAACAATTAAATATGTATGTAATGAAAATTAATGTGTTTATCACAACCAGAGTTACTGTGACAATTTTTTTATGTAGGAAAAAAAATGCATGTTATGAGAGTGAGTTGAATCCCAAAAGGAGGCATTATTACTAGTTTGAGTTTGCAGGTTAATAAACAGGTCTGCCCCCAAATGCAGCACAGTTACAATTTTTTCTAGCCTCAGCCCAGAATTTCTGACACATTTGCAATGGCAGCATGGCTGCTTGCACCCTTCTGTTCAAACTGTTCTATTATTTATCTCCTGAAATTTGAGATACAAGTTCTGACATCCTTGTTTTTGCCATACAGTGTTTAAGTATCTACTTAAGCCCCATTCTTAGCRAAATGGTCTGTGGGCTAGCTGAAAGGGAGATAGAATGTAAACTTCAGCACATGGCTGTAACTTGTGTCATACCCTGTAAACTTGGAGGAATAATTATTTTTCCCACCAACTGGTGAATTTTACTATCTTTTCTATACTCATTGCACAGAGTCCTCCCTGAACAGATTATTTTATGTTATGCAATGAGGCTGCTCAAAGTTCATTACCTCTGATAGCCTATAGTCAACAAATTTAACCTTCAGTAATTGCTTTAAAATTAAAAGACTGAGAAGAGTATTTTGGCAAGGCTTGAAATTATGAACAACTTAATCTTTTCTGCATAGAAGTAATTTTTGATATGTTCATGTTTTAGTTACCATGGGGATCTTCCAGTGTGCAGTAATTCCCTGGTTCCAACCACAGTGACAGCACAGAACTATTAATAGATAGGAGGCAAACTGAGGGAAGCAGAGGCACAGCTTTTGTGGTTGGTTGGTGATCATTTACAGAGGGCATGTGTTTGTATAGCCAGTGAATTTTTGTACAAAATTGGTTAGTGAAAGATTGGGTATAATTACTGCTAGCAGGCAAAATAAAAACAAAATTAATAAAAGCCTTCTGAATGTAGGAGATGTCTAAACTTTCCTGAGGGGTGTTGAAGAGGAGGTTGCATGGATCCTTCTTCAACACAGACATCTGAAAAAGCTGTTCACAATATTATATAGTAACCAAAGAGAAAAAGACTCAAATGCCTTAAAGTGTTTAGAAGTGCTAGCGTATTTTTAATGACAAATAAGTAATGTCTGTAGAGAACACTGAGGTATGGGAGTCACTTCTGTGTTCATAGTGAATTCTAAAAATATGCTCAGAGACCTCCTGAAGGGTACAAATGGTTTAAATAGTAACTCTGAAGTTAATTGCATGAGATTTTATTATAGTACCTGATTGTTTGAGATTTCACACAACTGTGTGTAAATTGAATGTTGAGTGACTCATTGAACAGGGCTGTCTTTGTGCAAATAACTGCAAATGTGATGGAACTGCTTTTATTCGTTTGATGTACATGGCTAGAATGAATTCTAGCAAAAGACTAAAGGAGATGTTGCTCTGCATCATGCTCTTCATTTTATCCTTGCCTTGAATGGCAAAGAAGATGAAGTTTTTGTACTTGAAAGCTGTGAGTCTTCTTGAGAGTTCTGTAACCACTGGCAGTTACCATAGACCTGGAAAATGGAGAGTTTAACTGAAAWGGGTTTTAATTGTAGATTCTCCCTCCTCACTTAGAAGGGCTCCATGATAAGGAATTCTCTCATGTGACTTCTCTTGCTCTGACATGAATATATGAACCTGAGCACCCTGATGTAGTTGATGTCCCTGTTCACTGCAGAGGGGTTTGACTGGGTGGGCTTTAAAGGTCTATCCCAAMCCAAACCATCCCMTGATTGWATGATGACACATTTGGGAGTCAGTGTGTGAGCTGGAACCACTGGAATGAAGAGAGGTGCTGAAGTGCCTTACTAGGTTACTCTCCATATACCTGATCTAGTTTCTGCTATAGATCCAAAGCAGATAATGCACTCCAGACAAAGAATAGTATTGATCTTTACAGCTTACACTTTTCCAGGAAATTAAAAGCTCATACTAGAGTTTCATCATACCTCTTCCTATTCTGTACTTGTTTAGATTTAGRATTTTTAAAACATCCTGTTTTCAGYCTTTCAGCAGACTGGAGTACTACATTGTGTGTACTATAATTTCTTTTTAAAATTTGTTATATATGTGATGTTTGCATCAGCCTGTATTTAAAAAAAGTCAGTAATTCTCCTTTTGTCCTGTGCTATTTTCACTGGGCTTTTGCTGTATCARTGAGGAAGATCTGCATTTGATTTTCTCCTCACCCATTTCATTCTTGTTTTTTAAGAAACCTGTTTACCTTCAGGGTGATGCATTTTGATCTAGAGATAATGACAGGAGCCTCTTGAAGTATTTGCATCTGTAAAGGAAACCCTATGCTTATGAGCAAGGCAATATAATCTCTTAGTTACTGGAAGCTATTGCCATTTACTGTAGACTGCAGAACTTGACACTATACCTGGTACTTTTTAGTAGGAACAGTCTTATTCTATCTTCAATATACATGCAGCTGCTTTTAAAATATCATGCCCTATATCCCTAATTATTKACATGGTTTAAGTCTTGTAAATGGACACAGGGTGATCATACCCTAAATCCTGGAAAACATGCCAGGACAGTTGTGACACTGTGAATTTTAACATGTCTAGAAGTGAATTGCTCACCTTAGATTTGAGCTTTCTAATATGACATATAACAGAGATGGAGATTTTTCTCATCATAGCAGCCAGGCTGATGAGTTTGAATTGCACTTGAATTTTCCATACCAGATACAGTATCTAAAAATCTGTACTTTTCATTTAAAAAAACAGTAGGAATTCCAACCATCTGTATTATTGATGTGGAACACAAGTGGCTGACAAAAAAAACAAAAAAAAACTGTTAAAGCTGTCCAGGATAATCTTGTAAGAAAATGAGGCTGAAGTTTGTGGCCCTTGTGGTAGGCAGCAGTAAGCAAAGCTCTTTCAGGAGCAGTCCTTTGTTGCCATTTACATTATGGACAATTACAATCTCAAAGCATGCTGACCAGCTCTGTGCTGAGGTTGAATCTCTTGAATTACCATCTTTGTACTCAAGCTTGTTCTCTCTGTTTTTCTCCATAGCTTCTGGGCATGTTGTGTGCCTGTATAGTTCTATGTAGGAGGAGTCGGGATCCTGCCTACGAACTGCTCATCACTGGCGGAACCTAYGCCTAGAAGAGAATTCAAACATGCAATCTTCCCCCACTTTTTGGCAGGTGAATGGGCCAGGTTTACTTCCATAGCTTTCTTGCCCCAAGCTTAGTCTGAGCACACCTTTCAGAGATGAGGGCAGCCGCACTGTGCACTGGTGACGGGCAAAACAACAGCTTTACACAAACCCATATAATTACCTGTGACTTTCACTGTTTTAGCCAGCTATTCATGTATCTAAATGTTTTAGTATGCTAGTAAACTTTCTAATTTCAGAACCATTTGCGAGTTAAGTGTAATTTGGTTGATATGAAAGTCAAAGGATGTGTGCCTACTTTGGTAGATTACCTCTAAGCATTAACTGGCTGATTTTTGCATATGGAGACAGGATGTCTTAAACCTTCACTACATGGAATTTTTCTGGCCAAAGTTGTACAAAGGAAGCCAGCTGTATTTAATTTGAGAAGAGAAAATGTTTTAATCTTGCCCCTCACCAGTGTCACCTTAAAAAAAAAAAAAAAAGGCATCTAAGTCCAGTACACTTTATATATATAAAGAAATTGTAAAAAAAAAAAACCTAATTTTAGGATTATGTGACTGCAGTTTTGACCTTCAGAGATCCAGTCTTTCAAACATTAGTGGTTTCAAATACAAGCTGGCTTTTCAGGAGTATAATGTATGCACTACTGTTCTATAATGAAATATTTCATTTTTCTATGAAGAGCGTTTTATGTGTTGAGTGAACTGTTAGACTGTAGACCTTAAATTGGTTTGGAAACAATGTAGCCATGTAGAGTAGCAAAGTAGTATGTGAAAGTGATCTCAACTGTAAATAGTAAACCTGATTAAATAAATCTCTGTATATCCTCCCTATAAACATGTCTTGTTTTCTGTTTAAGATTCCAATGTATTTGGTCCAATGAAGTCTGGGTGTGCTGCACACACAAGCTTTTGTGTGRTAACAAGTGGCTTCACTTCAACACATCTGTATTTATGGTTTGCTGGAAACCTGATTGTATTGTATTTGTTCTTTTTATTTGAAACAATACTAGCAAAACAAGCTGTGTTAAACATGATGGAAACTTAACGTCTTGTGCATACAATTAAGGAAGAATCTGTGGCCTCTCAACAGTGGGTAATGAATAGCCTTACTGTAACTGMTGTATGTTAATTGTGTTTTAATGTGTCTTACATTATTCAGATGCATAGTCACTGCCCTACTTTCAGCGTCTTCAGGTTCCTTGTTCTTTGCAGAAGCCAGGAATGTTCAGAGTTTTTTACCAGTTGCTTATGTGCAAAGCAGACATGCTCAGCTAAACTGACATCAAGATAATATACTAAAGTAACTAAAGGAACATCACTCAGAAAAAGATAATGCTGATGTGTACAGTCTGTTTTTAAGGCAAGTGTATCTTGTGGGGGATTTTTCTCAGAGCTGTCACACTGCTGTAGGAGTGTAATTTTGGAATTTGGTGTTCATGTCTAAGGTGCATTTCAAATGATACTCCCTTGGGACTTAGACTTTAATTCTTAGTACAATATGTGGCTCAACCCAAAGGCCTCCTGACTGTGGCATCACATTTCCTGGATGCAATAGCAAGCCTGTTAACTGAGTTTGATTGTCTTCATATTGCAGTGCATATTGTAAATACGGAACTAATAAGATTGAGATCACCCTGGCTTGTAAAACTCAGTGTGGGGAGGTTTTAAAACAGACCTGTGTTGCACAAAATAAAGCTAAGGATGTGTTAAAAGGCAGCAAGCATCTACAAGGCAGAAAGAAGCTCCACAGTCAAGAGCCTGCACACACYCCTTTGAAGTAAGGATAGGTAGGGGGAGATACAGCACACGTGCTTGTTAATCTTGCTAGAAGACATGGATTTGAAGTAGACATGACTTGACAGTACTTGCATGTAGATRAAGGATGTCTCTATTTCCTCTTTAAAATGCAGAAAACTTGTGCTGTAATGTGAAAACTACTCATATTCTCTGACTTCTTCACAGTCTAAACAAAGTCCAAATGAACTTTCAACTGCTGTGAATTAGTTTTTTTTTCTAGGAACCAGTGACCTTCTTGCATTGCACAATATGTGGTAAGTCTTGGATGTGTGAGTAAAGTTACGGTGGTATTTGGGTTTTTTAAAACACAAAAGCAAACTTCACTGCCCTCCCTCCCCACCCCCCAAGAAAAGCCAACCAAACAGAAACTTTCARTGCTCTAATACACCACATTTGTATGACTCGCAGAAGTTGGAACAAGTGGTGTAGGTCCCTGGCTTCCATACCACCTAGTCTAGGTTGCTCAGTAGTGGTCTGTTTTGTAGTGTGAGCTTTATCCACGTGTCTGTTAATTTGACTCGTTCAGTATCCTTGGACTCTCTATGATCCTTTACCTTTCACACTGCCCTTTTCCCTGCCCTTCCTTGCTAGTTTGCATTCTTAAAGTTTGAATACCATTCTCATTAACACTTGAAACATGAATTTTTCATTTTTCCTTCAACTTCAGCATCACTGATTAATGACCTTTTCTTCTTCAGGCACAGAATCCACATGTATTTACTATTTCTAAGGTCACTTGTAGCAAAGGGAATCCTAAGTTTCTTCCCTTCTTTTTTCTGGAAATATATCATGTATTTAAAGAAAATTTTTTTCTGTGACTGRTGAAAGAAAAAAAAAGTGTTTAAACTGCAGTAAGTGAAATAAGGTTGCTTAATCAGGAAAAGCTTTTTTTCCCCTTGCTGAAAAATAAAATTAATAAACTTTGGCTTGCATTAAACAGAAGTGTTGGTGTGGCTGTAGTTTGGCCTTTCTGATCAATACMTTCATTTTAGGGCAATAGGGGATGACTTAGTTTCATTCTAGCTCTTTTTTTCCTTGATTCCTGTGTCCAGTATTTTAAGTTCCTGTATGAATTTCTTCTTGGCTGTCTTGCAGCTGRAGAGGCTGAGAGGGTTCAGTTCAGATTGCACAGGAAATCACTCAGACTGAGTGAATCTGTGGATGCTACAGGGAGTACACAGGTATGGAGCTTGCCTGCAGCAGTAAACCTTACCTGATCCAGAAGGGGTTAACACAGGAGATTGCCTTAAGGGTTTTTTGTAAATGGGTTTTGTGTTTCTCAGTGCTATTCAAATGACTTAAGGAGGTTGTATTGCTAGTCCTGTGCTTTGCTGCCTTTCAGCAGCCTAATAAGAGGCTCATGAGTATTGAAGTGTCTCATTCAAACCGTGGTCCAGTAAGGCATGATTATGGGTATTTGCCTTATTAAACAGAGAAGTGGTCTAATAAGCTCAATTTAACAAAGTTAGTGAAAAAAAAAAAAAAGATCAGCCTTGATAGCAAGAAGAGGACAACTCGTGAGATTCTTCAGTACTTGCAGTTACAGATGAGATTTGAGATAAGTACTTGTGATAACAGTGTTAGTGATGGCCTTCACAGTACAGTTAGTGGATCTTGCAACTGACTTAATCTTGGGCCTGACATAACCCCCTCTGGAATGCAATACAAGTCTCCAAGTGCAGTAGATCTTTGGTGTTCCTGTGTGCTCTGTCCTGTAGCAGCAGCAGCATGCTCTGGGGTGACTGCAGTGCTTTGAGAGTGCCACCTGAGCTTCCACATTACCTCTTGCAGTCTTTGCTCCTGGGTGCCACCCCCACAGGCTGGGACAGCTGACCTTGATACATGTAATAAACAATTTTACTTCCACAGGCTTTTTCAAAACACATCTTGTCAATCTTTCCTTACTGATCTCTGCAGCCTCTCAGCTGATCTGTTTTCTCTGGAGCTGTACTGAATAGTTAGAAAGCTCTTTTGGGGGCAGCATCTTTTAAATTGGTGTATGCTTGGGCTGTTGCTAAAAGGCGGGAGAGCAGACTTCTGTCTGTGCTACATCTGAACTGGTGCAAGCACAAAGCTTTCTCTGTCAAACTATTGATGTGATGCAGTGCCTTATAAAGTGACATTACTTTTAGCCTGTTTTCCACTGTCCTTCATATCAGTGCCATATTCCTGGACTGCTCCAGCACCAGTTGCTCATATCTTTTGTAATAACTGGGTTTGCTGTTTGTCCATCTCAGTTTTTGTGGAAATTCTTTCAGTAGTGGGGTTGATTAGGAGAGAGCAAAAATCAYGGCAGGTAGCAGCATTATGTTGCTGCTGATCTGTTGAAAGTCTGGGTATGATCTGGTTTTGATGGGACAGTGTCATAGTTTGCGCTCTACACAGCAGTAGGTGTTAACTTCGGCCTTCTACCCTCCTATGATGGTTTATCTGCAAAAAACCTACACAGTAGTCCTCAGGTAGTCCTGCAACAAGTCRTATTTCCTTCTGTATACCATAGCACATGGTTTGGTGTTTAAAAGAAGGCTGGATTGCAGGCTACTTGTTACTAGATGGAGAAGGGGCTGCTGGAGAGGCACAGCTATACGGCTGCTCCTTGGCCATGTGCTGCACCCYGGATATGTTTAATGTGCTGGCAGAAGTAAACATTAGATGGAGAGGTTGTCCACCTGTTCCTTTATTTCATCTCTCTGGCAGTTATCTTCACAATACAGGTTTTGTGCTCACAATACATATTTAGTCCAGGCATATGCCCTTTGATGTAGTCCTTGCTGTGACTGCAGTAATCYCTGTTGGATCCGTGCCTGGCAACAGATGTTACTTCTTTCAGTGTCTGGATTCCAGGACAGGAGTTCAGTTGTGTTTTGTGTGGGGTATTTACACTGGAGATRAACAAAGTGCAGTTTATTTATTATTTAAAAGCAGGGCCAGGTTTCTAGATTGAACTTGGACATGAACTTAAACCTGCAAAAGCAAGAGTATCAGAGCTCCAGTCTGGGGGCCTGAGCCACTCTGATCCTTCTGGAGCAAACAAGGAAGCACTTCTTTCTAGTGATACGGACTGAACCACACATTTTCCACATTTTCTCTCACCTGCTTTTCTTGACCCTGAATGCTAAAGATGTGTCAGAGCTTTTGAGTTGAAACTCCTTTCTTTGCCAGAGGGAAGCCTGCAAACTGGGTTGCTCCTGGTAACAGGAGCCAACAGCGGTGTGGAACCATGGATCTGTTCCTGTTGACACTCCAGAGAATGGACTGCTTTGCTTTCATTTGGATGTGTGGTGCTTCAGGCACCAGCTCCTTTCACTAAATGGGCTCCTGCCCCATTTCAAAGAATAAATCAAGCATTTTCCAGGATAGCTGTGCTGTCAGACCTTTGCTAGGTCAGGCTGTGAYTGAAGAAATGGAATGCATTTTCTTCATGTAAATAAAATGCTTGAACAAGCCACTAGCAGTTGTTGGGCTTGACAGTATCCAGGGTGCCTTGCATGCAAAAGCAGTCTGGTCTAGAAAACTGCTTTTGAATGGAGTTCTGAAGTTTTTCTCCCACCTGGACAAAGGAAGCAGCAAGATGTGCTCTTGCTTCAATGAGTCTGCCATTGAATTGCATTGAGCAAGTCTGCTACCCCATCAGGTGTGCAGGGGTGATGCTCATACGTTCTCACCTGCAATCGGGAGAAGGATAAGTCACCTGTGGCCAAGGTGGCATTGAGTAGTCCTGTGCCAGCCTTTATCAACAGCTGCCAGACAACAGGCAGTGCTTTATTTCCCAATACATGCTGAAGAGCTAAGCATTTTTGGTACTGCAGGCCTTGGAGAATGCCCCATCCTGGGAAGCATGCCTGTTATCGGTAGCCTGGCACTGGATGAAGTGGTTTTGCTCTTTGAGTGCAATGTCCATTTTAAAAGCTTAAACCCACTGTTTATCCCGGTAGCTTTGTTTCCGCCTGTACAGTAACAGTTTCASCACTGAAAAATGGTGCATTGAGGATACATTACAGACACTGAGCAAATTTAGTAAGTTAAATTTAGAGCTTGTGCTGATAAGTGCTGTGGTTACAAAAGCTGGTGAAGGACCCTGCAAAGCAGGGAGGATGCATTTCTCCAGATGCCTGGATCTATCCCTCTTTAGTTCTGAATCCCCCCATGGCTGCTGAATTGAGCAGTGACCTAGTAAAACCTTTAGCTGCCACTCAGCAGAACAAAGTCACTGTCACTTAAGTCTCCCTTCCTCACCCAGGGCTCAGACACAAGAAGGGCTGTGCACCCTTCTCTAAAGACAAAGCATTTCTCACGTCTATCAGCGCATTGAAAGCTTTCCCATTCACACTTATGTTAGCATTCTTATCCTGGGAAGGTTAAAGTTCACCAGTTTCCCAAGAAGTTCCTCCATGGACTGTTTTCAGCTTAAAATTTCAGAACAATTCTTTAGATGCAGCTGTTGAGCATTTGAGCCCTTGCAGTGTGGAAGGGAATGCACTAAACTCCCCCACAGGCTCCCTGCATTGAGTGTGAGTGTAATCTCACGTCTGCAACCCCCTTCCTCAGAGCCATCCAGTCCTATTACAAAACAAGCACTGCGTGCCCAATATAATTTGTTCTTTTGTACATGGTTTTCCATTGCAAGTATTGATCGACCACCACCCACTGCCAGCTTGTTTACGCTGGGTCTGGGACTGAGCAATCACCAAAATGCTGTGTGCCAGGAGGATTTTCAGCTCAGTGTCAGAGTTACAAGCTCCCCATGATGAATGGTGAAAGTGAGGTGTGAGGTGCRACTTCTCCAGTCATACCTTTGCTTCACAAAGCCATTGATTTATTCAGGGTTTAGCCTGGGCTGCTTGAACAATCCAAGTGTGTAATCCTCCACGCAGGAAATTTCATTCAAGTCCAGGCTGGAATGTCTTTAGCTGTACTGTGTCCATTTACCCCGAGGCAGAGGCTTCAGTAAATGCCTGAATTTCAGTCAAAGAGAATTTAAGTCAAAGCACTATTTATGCAGCTGTAGCTCATTCAGCATTGCACCCATTAACACATTGGATGCTTCTCTTTATGTCTGCCTTGATTTGGTGGTTTAGTTGAATTCTGGTAAGGGCAGCAAATCTGGGATACATGTGCTATTTTATGTTTTCAAATCTGGTTAACACTGGCTTTTTTAGATCTGGTAAGAAATTCCTCCTGATTTCAARCAACATCTYAGGGTATCTGTTCCCATTTCACCTCTGCCCCCTAGTTTTTATACCCTCTGTCCTCAAGATGATATGTGGAATCCCTGATTATAAACCCATAGCTCTGCTCCAGGTTGAGTTCTGTTTGCCTGGTGGTGTTGGATGATTTGTCTTTCCTTTTAGAAGTTTCAGGCTTGTCAACTCTGATTTCTGCCGGTTTTGCCGGGAGGTCATGGTGATTTCTATTAGAGTTTTGTATCTAAAAGCAAGATTTAGTCTGTTCTTTCAGTCAGGATAGAAAAACACGGTAAATCTGCCTTTTAGGGCAGTGTGTGGGATAGAACGGCTGCAGCCGCATGGCACCCAGCAGTGATGGGCTGTAAATGTGCACTTAGTGGTACCCCAGAGCTCTGTGCCAGATCAGGTGTCGGCTGCCCTTTAGCAGCTGSTAGAAGGACAAGTTGAACAGTGGACCATGTGTACTGGCTAATTTGATGGAAATATGATTATTCAGCTATTCTAAAAACYGATCAGATTTGCACAGTGCAGGATGCAGGAGTGCACAAATCTGGAGATAACTGTAGCTCTGAGCAAAATGTGAGCTGGCTGCTGAAATTAGGTAATTGCTGACAAAGGATGGCTTAGAGTTTTGACTAGAAGTTCTTTTCCCTCTCAGTGGATGGGGCTAATAAACTAGTCATGGGCAGGACACTAATTCCTCTTCCAAAATCTAATTTCTCCACACAAGTATCCTTCCCCTACAAAATCCGGCCCATCAGCCCTTGTAGTCCCCTAGCAGCCRGGTACTTTCCAGAAGCCAGGTAAAACTCAGCATCACAACTTTGTTTCCTTCCTTTCTCATTAGCTCTGAGTGTAGTTTCTGTTTAAGGACTTGTGAAGTACTGATACMTGTGGTTGGTAACTGCTTTTGTGTTCAATGTCTGAGCCCTGCAAGCTGGTGAACAAGAAGGCCAGGGAAAAGAGATAGTGTTGAGCAGCACAGGCTGCCGTTCAGGCCTATATGTTTTATCCTGTCCTGTGCAGAGTTGTTCCCACTCCACACCAAATGACAGTGACCCTTTGTGCTGTGATTGTATAGACCTGATTCAGAGTCCCCTGTGCTCTCTAAGGCTGCACAGTTCAGCCATGTCACAGTGATACTGCCAGGAGGTTCCATGGTACCGAAAGGGTGTGAGTTACCCACCAGTGTTGGGCTTAGGTGTTCCTTAATGCCCAGCCAGGCTCCTATTAGACACCCCCCACCTGGTGCCTGGCTTGTAATACATCTCCTCTTGGCTTCTGGTTAAACTACATTCAGTAATCAGTGAGGTAGGAGCTGCAACTGGGAGAAAATTGTCTCTGGAGAGGAGACTCAGACCACAAGTGCACCTCTTGAAGAAGCAAGACAAGAAGGAAACCAAGGTAAGAGTTTCTGCTGTTTATGCCTTGTGTATGTGACCTGTCACCCCTTTGGCTGATGTCTGCTGGGGTTGTTGATGCTACAGAACTCAAGCTGGTGGCAAACACTTCAAATCTTGAACAGTCACTGTGCTCCTGCTGCTACATGCTCAGCTGGGAAGAGGTWGATTTCTTCCTTTCAGCTGCCCAGTTGTCAGAAATGCTGGAGGCTGGATGGCTCTACAGATCAGTGAGCTTGGCAGGAGGCCTGGCTGTGTTGGCTGTCCTAGAGCTGGGTCTYTTGGATCTCTGTTTCTAGTCTGATACTGCTTTGTTGTTACTACTGGCTTAKGGGCTCTTAATATACCATATGCAGCTTTTAATATGCAGAAATCTGTTCTGTGCAGAGATGGACCTCACACTGCACTTGCAGACATTTCATAATTGCAWGTGGTTGTCATTGGTTGAATGTTTTTTCGCACAGGTTTTCCTGTTCTTCTCCTTAATTTATAGTAAATTGTAAAAAAGAACAATATGCATGTTTTGACTTTAGAGTAAGAATGCCTCCCACTGGAAAGGGCCCATTTCAGTTTCTTAGCTGAAAATTGAGTAATAACTTGATTGTGTCAGTTTTATTGCCGAAATGTTACTAAACTGGAGAAGAAATGTTAATAAGGGCAGTATTATTAAGTCAGTAACTTACAATTGACCTTCCTGCTTTTCCTGCTGATGGGGGTGGGTGGATGGATGACATCTAAAATGCGGATGTTCTCAGGGGGTGTGGGTATTTCTTGATATCTCTGTTCTATTTGTGACAAGTGCTGCCACGCTGATAGGCCAAACTGAAGAATTTGGCTGATAAGTAGTTCCAAGCTATATCTAGACAATGTGAAGGAGAGGATTCATGAGAAAACMTTGCTGCTGCTTTTTCATTTCCTGAACAGTCTGGAGTTAGCATGTGGCATCCAAATGCTGTGATAMTGGGGAGATTTCAAAATACCCACAGCCTCTTGCTATTCAACAGTAATTACTTGACAGAAGAAGAGATCGGTAGAAAGGAAATTGTATTCCTGACTTTTAACAGCAAAAATATGGAATGATTTGATGGGATAGAAACAGCAGCCGCCATTCCTCTAGCTGGCTGTCTGTGATGTAGGCCATGTGGTCCRTGGAAGCAAAGATGGTCCGTAATAGGATTTCAGGGTAATCAGGACTGGGCCCCACAGTGCCTTGTATGAGGTTGTCTGGGCCCCCAGAGAAGCAAGGACTCCTGGTAAAATCAATATGTCACACACCATTAGAGCAAGTGCATCTCAATGGTTTATTTTTTTTTTCTGTTTAATTAAGAATCTGAAAAATATCTACCTAAATGTATGTATTTGTTGGTCTGTTACAGTCGTCTTTGTGGAAGATTGAGTGTCCAAGAAGTAAATACATTAAATGTATTTCAGTTTCCTCTCCTGCAGTAGCTATCAAGGGATGCTGTGATTGTGAGGCAGCCTCCACTCACAATGTCCTGGCCCAGCTGAAGCTATTGTGTATCTTTGTCAGTCACAGAAACCTCTCCTTCCCTCTGCAGCCTGGGTGAGCACTGCTGTTCTTACACTGCTGCCTTCGGTGCCATCCCAGCTCTTCAGGAGCCCGTGCTAATGCTGGGGGCTGGGAGCTCTTCAGCACTGATATGGATGTGCTGCACTTGGAATGTRGGAAGGACAGGTGTGCCTGTGCAAAGGACTGCAGGGAGCTAAAGAAAAAGGGCCTGCAGCAACTTCTATTCCATTCTTGAAGAATTCCAATAAGGTTCTGCAAGTGTCTCTGACCTTCATTGTGTTTCATTTAAGGAAAGATTGCATTGACCATTATAGCTTTTTTCCTTTATCTAAATTTCATTTTTCTTTCCTGCTGTGCCTGAGCCAATAGTTTCTCCCTCCCCTGTGAATTTCAGGTAGCAATAGGATTAATTTTCATTGTTTCGATTCAGTTTTAAGACCTGAAACCTTTGTGATACTGTAGAAAGGGTCATTCTGCCCCCAGAAATAGTTTGCTCTGATTCAAATTAAATCACCGGGTTTTAGTATTCTTTTAACTATCTTGAAATACTGGGAAGGGAGGGGTAGCAGAAGCTGTTCATCAATCCCTTGTACAGCACAGTAACAGTTGGAAACATTCTTAAATATTAAACTAGAAAGAYTGATAAGAGCTGAAATCTGTGAAATACAGTGAACCTGCACAATGTTCAAACCAACAAATACAACCTTCTTTGAAGAGGGTTTGTTGAAGAATGAGCACATTAAAAGTGCCTGGAAAGAAACCAGGATGTCCCTGTGCCAAAAACCCCAGAGTGCAGAGGCTGCAGGCAGCAGATGGAGACAGAGCAGCCTGGGGCAGAGGAGGAGAGGCTGAGCCGGGTGGAAAAGGCTGCCCTGCTGACACGGGTGTGCAGATTGCAGGAAGAGGCAATTGGCAATTCCTCGGTGCTCAGAGAAGAGCAATCATGGCAGTGCAGCACTGCTGGAGGCTTGGCTTAGCTGCTCTTTGTGTTGTTGGATTTTTAAACTTCAAAATCCCAGAGAGATGTTGGGGAAACCTTCCAACCAAGGCAAAAGCAAGCCTTGGGCCCATCATCTGTCCCAGAATCCAGTGCAGAGCAGAGCCATGGCTAGCATGGATTTCATTGTGTGAGGAGATGGTTGTGATGGGAAGTGCCTCAAGTTTTCATATAAAGGATGTGTCTCRGTCCTTCAGGTGTTCCTCTGTTGCTGCATTCACTGTTTTTTGTATTTTTGTCAATGACTGATAAACCATCCACTGTCAAAAATGCCAGTATGGCCTGTGCAGGGAGAGAAGGGGATCCATGGCAGAGAAGGTGGCTGCTGTCACCATGAGGGTGGCTCATAGGCTGGCTGGAGGACAGTCCTTTATCCTGCACTTGCTTCCCTGACCTTTTTCCTTCATGCAGTTGAAATCTGGGCAGGATTTTCCTCCMTGTTTTGCCAAGCTTTGCAATGCTGCTAGCAGCACAGTGTGCTGAGGGTAGGACTATGTCAAGACATCCTAATCCTAATCTCTCAGCAGTGATGATGGTTTTTGCAGACARTGTAGGCCAGAAGATGCTGGGATGAGGCAGGAGCAAGGGAGAGAAAAGCATGGTCAGTTGTTCTTTTTCTGACTGATAATTGTAGAAAACATTATTGAGATGCCCTTGGTCAGCTGAAGCAGACCTYGAGTGCTGGTTGTTTTCAGTAATAGAATATTTGTAAAGTCTGAGGGCTGGGACTTYTTTTTATCAAAGCTTTTCAAGATAAGACCCTGGCACGAAGCCTCGCTGCCCATTCCTTTCTGCTGTCCACCATCCATCCTCATTTTCTGCAATGACAACTACAATGTCTCCTTCACTGATGTCCAGTTCATCTGTGTTCTGAAAGGAGACAGGGAAAAGAAATGTGGTTAGTCTGAGAGCACAGGAGGTCCCCAGTGTGGATCTGGTGTTTTTTTTTTTTTTTAATTCTGCCCTTTATCAACAGTCTGCTGGTATCCTGGTTGCAATGAGTCTGAAATACCAGACAGTCAGGGATGAAGCATTTTGGCTATTTCTTTAAGATCCTCAAATTCCCCCAGCCTCCATGGTGTCTCYTCCTGCTGGGGAAGTCTGAAAAGGGTTAAATACAACTCTCTTAAACCAGCTCACCGTGACCTGCATAGTCTGCAGGTGTTGCTAAATAAAACAGAGCACAGCTTAATTCCTAAGGGGGATAACAGTGCCTCTGCTAATCCATGCCTGAAATAGGTCTCTGAGTTCTTTTAGTAGGGAGCAGCAGTGACCAGTGGGTGACTCTTCGACACCGATGACTTTCATCTGCAGACAATGCAGCATTTGCAAATAAGCTCTCCCTGAGCTCCCAGGCAGCTATCAGTGTTCCATGGTGCTGTCCTGTTTTCCATAGGAAACCACTTTGCTGYCCACAGTGCAGTAAATAGAAAACAGAGGAAGGGAGGCTTCCAGAGATGTTTGACGTGTCAGCTAAAACTGAATTTAATGCACCTGAGTAGGTAAGAATCAACTAAAAAAATCAGAGGCCTCAATGTACAATATAGTAAAGGTAGTAACAGGCTCTTTTCTCAGCAGGGAAAATCTGTATGTGGCACAGTTTTAAGGTGACTCCTGGAGTAAGGAGGTGATCCAGTAGTCTCCCTAGGGGAGCTGCTATTAACAGTGAGGTGCTTTCAGCTGTGCTTGCATGAAATGTCAGGTAAGTAATAAAACAAAGTTTAAAACTAACCAAAAGAACCCCAACATCTAATAAAAGGTGTTGGAATACTGTTGTACCTAAGGGAAAGTGCTTCTTTTGAGTCTTATCTCTGTTTTCATTATTTATCTGGCTATCTATTTTGTCACTGTCATTTCTTCAACGTTGGCTGTTGATGGCAGGTCCCTTGCTGTGAGGCTCTCTCTGTACTGAGACATAAGATGTCCTGGATGCTGTTTTTTCTGCTGATCTAAAGCTAGTAAAAGGAACCTTTAAACTGACATGTAAAGGAACTGGGGTCCATTCACAACCTTTTACTAATGGTGTTCTGCCTAGCTAGCACTGGAGTGAGTTCAGTATCCCAGTTAAGGATGCAGGTTGTTCTCTTTAACAATMTTTTCACTGATGAACTGCATCCACTGTGATTCTGCAGCTTGCAATATGGAAGTGCAGGGAAAGAAAGTTCTTTATGGGATTCAGTCCTCTCCAGCACAGAGAGCAGTGTGCTAAACTGGAGCAGGAAAAATCCTGTCCTTGGCTGTAACATGTCCTTCACAGAATTTACACTTTCAAGATGTTTGAATTGGCACTCTTTATTTTAAATCTGACACTGTGAAGTATTTATTTTGAAGCCTTTTTTTACCTGGGCTGTGTAGTCATAAAGTACTTTGTAGTCCTGTGATGATGTGATCCCAGCTTCTTCATTTACAAAAATGGATGCATAGACTCCGTCTGTTCTCTCTGCTAGCGAGGAAAAAAATAAGGAAGAAATACCCACCAGAGAAACAAAGAGTTCAGTTGCTTATAAATGCGTGGGATCATATGCAAGAGTTCACAAATACAAGGCTTTCTGTTCTCTCTCTGCCTGGAGATGTACACGTATAGAAAAGCTGCTGTGAACTGTAGGTAAAGTCTTGCACAAAAACTGTTCCCCATTGATGGGATGACAATACACCCATTGAACTTTGTGGGAGGTCAGAAACTAGCTTCAACCTCATCCAGGTTGGRAAAAATGTTTACCCTGGTAAAACACAATCCAAGTGGTCCAAGGAGGAAAATGCTCTGATTAAAATGGTTTTCAAAGGTTGCTGCTGGGGGTAAAACTCTAGCAGTTCAGTGACTCACATAGGCTTTTCTTTTCCCCTTGAGAAGAATGGAAAATACTGCTCCAGTGGGTCAGCAGACATTTTCCAGTGGTCTATATAGTTCTTATAATTATTTGTCAAGGACATAATTTTTTTTTTTTTTTGCAGATGTTTTGTTTTAATCCAGCTTGTTGTAATTAGGGAAACATTTTATTTCTTTCCAGAATCTGTCTGGGAGCTTCCCCTGCTAAGCCTCAAAAGCAGCAAGTGAGAGTTTCTGGCTGCCCAAGCAGGCAGGCCTGACAAAGGCAGTTGATTTTAAAGCTGTTTAAAAACCATTTTTCTTTTGGTAAGATCTAAGTTAAAATGCTTTTGTTTACAATCAAACCAATAAAAATGGTTTTTAAGCTGTTTAAAAAACATTTTTGTTTTGGTAGGATCTAAGTTAAAATGCTTTTGTTTACTATCAAACCAATAAAAATGTCTTAAACTGTTAGTCAAAATACTGTGTTTTTAATATCATCTGATAAATTCCTGGTTATAAGGATTACAAGACAACTGTAACTGTGAGATGRATATTTGTATTCATAAGCCATGTGCTTCATCTGTTAAAAAATTTATGTATTCTCTTGGGCTTTTTAGTGGTAGTTATTCTACACAAGGAGAAAATTAATRTCTAAGTCAGACTGCTGTTCTGAATGTCCACTCCCCTCCTGCCTAGATGGAGGTTTTGAAGAGTCTGTGGATTATTTGGCATTTTAAACTGGGAAATTTGTTTAATACACATCCAAGTAAAATTCATTTCCAGACTGCTCTTGCCTGCCAACATGTGAATATCTGCTGAACATTTCTGCTCCATGTCAAAGCCTGTTTTAGCAACATGATCTAAAACAAACACATCTGTTWAACTGATTTCCTGCAGAGCGTACCCAGAGGAGGGGCTGAAGGAATGGCCTGTGTGTTGAAGGAAGTTTCTGTGTTGTTTTTGCTGCTCCCATGCAGTAGTCCAGAGAATCTGTAGAAGCAAGAGAAAACAAAACCAAAATGAGTGAACAGGCYTGAGTATGAACATTCCTTCATCTCAGCTCTCTGACTCAGCCTTYCCTCCATCTGCTTCACACTGAGTAGATGCCACCTTTTCCCATGGTCTTCTATTTTCATTTATGCTGTAGATATATTTATCTTCCATTAAAAATGTATCTTTTAAAATGTAGCAGAATATTGAACCATCAGCCATCACTAAATTGTGCATGAAATGCAGCAGATAAAATTGTTTTGTAGATCCAAAGGCTCATGGTGTGAAACTCCAATTCTTTCACTATGTTAAAATGATAACAATTGTCAGTTGCTTGTAAGAGATTAAAATCTCTTTGTGTTTAAAGAAAATTCTGATACAATTTAAAATACAGAKCTTGCGTAACAAGCCTTTCTAAAAGCTGTGAGTTTAAGTGAATTTTTATTTTAATCTCTCCTTAGTTATTTCCTGTATCACAGCTGGGTACTGAAGACTAAGTAAAGTGAGAAAATGGGTTAGGATTCTCAAGCAGAGATAGAAATAGCATTGCCTGCTTAAGGCGTATTGAAAGGGTCTGATTTTTCAGCTAGTGAACATTCYGTTTTTCTGGAAAATGGATATCCTATCTCAACAGTTCCTGAAAAACTCAGGCTGAGTCTAGGCTCCTTGCCCATGCTGCGCACAGTTGTGTTCTGAATGGCAGTACAATTGTCTTATGTAACTGCACAGGATGCAGCCCTGAATTCATTACTAGAGAAGATCCAGTTTCCAACTGAAAAACAAAAGTATTGTGTGTAASCCCCTAGACCACATTTCAAATGGGAGATCACAGCCTGTCTTTGTCATGTCACAGGGCTTGTTAAAATATAAATCTCTTCTGCTTTAACTGTGATGCCCTTCCCACTCTGAATTAGCCATCTTAGTATAAAATATTTAAACCAGTGGAGATACTRTGCTCCTCTGCTGATACAACTGTATCCATGTTCCAACATTTATGAGCAGAAATGGATCAGAATAAGAAAAATTTCCTCCCTAATCATCAGTTACTCCGCCCTCCGTTTTTCCCCTTTGATCCAGATAGAGAGAGCAGYTCTTTGTTCTGCTCAGCTGAGTGGTGCAGTAAGCCAGGAGGAATTGCCCCAAAGGACGGCTCTCCCRGCCTTTGCTCCCAGCCAGRTTCACCTTTRCTCCCCCTGGAACAAATCGGTTTTGTTGCTACGTGCTCTGACTCAAAGGAAAGAGGAAACAAGTGACTGCTCGCTGAGTAATTGTGTGATGGACTCACCCCGTGTCCCTCTTCCCACTAGGCTGTGGCAAAATTACTCTGACTCACTTCTAATACCTTTCCTTTTTCTGTCACATTGACTGACACATAGTTGCCTCTTGCTACAAATGAAGTAATAACTTCATGTCCCGTTTTCTGTCATCATACATTGCTGTGGAAATGGGGAAATACCTGTTCTGGGAACTGAGGTTTGTCACCCACCTCTTCATCATCCCACAGGACTGGGTGGGGCTGCTGTTGCGCCTGTAGGAATCTCTGGTGTAGTAGTTCTCGTACCCTATTGCATCTGCAACAGGGCAATAAAAATGAGATGTCCAAACAGGAAAACACTGAGAAAAAACATTTTCTCCCTGCCAGAATGTGACCTGGGGCTGCTGGAGCAACATGCAGTGCAGCATCTGTCTGCCCTCAGCTGGAATGTGGCTGGAGCAGCTCAGGTGAACCCAGGGGCCTGACCAAAGCCATTGCAGTGGCTGTAAACAGCCCTGTCCCTGGTGCAAGGCACCTTCGAGCTGGGCTGGGCACAGCCAGGGGCCCGAGGCTCYGTTCTAAGAGATGTGAGTACCCTAATGAGGAAGGCAGTTTCCTCCATGGCTGTTTCTTCTATTGCCTCACAGCTCAGGGATTARGGGGGCAGAGCATGGTCATTATGAGCCTCGGATTGTGTTCATGATAGAATTTGCTGCCGAGTATTTTGTTTCTTTTTCCTCAATGTATCCAGTCAGAGTTGGGGAGATTCCTGAGTGTTACTGCCTGTAGCAACAACGAGCAATTTCCTGGTGTGTGCTTGTGTGTTTCCCCACCTCTCATATCTCCCCCATATCTCCTGAGAGCTTATTTGCTGTTTACCCAGAGGTGTTTGGGTTTTGTTCACTCAAACATATTTATGTTGCAGCTCCTTCACTCTCCCCTATGGTGTCATTAAGGGTGAAATTGAGACCATTTCCAAGTCTAACTTTACAGATGAAATAGTTAGAGATGGATTTATTTGTCATCTCAGAGTTCCCAGTATAGTTTCTTCCAGCTGGAGGCCACACACCCTTTCTGCCTGCTCAGTGTGAGAGCCAAACAAATGTGAGTGAAGTCTGTGATAATGTTTTATCTCAAACCTGATAGCAGCATGTTAAGAAAGACATTGGGCTTGGGGCTAAAGCTTAYGTTGACATTCTCACACTGGGTCAGCCAAGATAACAAGCAGAGCAGGCACATAGAGCTACTGAGTATGAAGAATCCCTACAAGTAAGATTCACGTAACTAAGGAGGTTTCTGACCAATTTAATGGTCTCCTGTTGCCCTTCTGGATTGTTACCTTGGTAAATTCTCTAAAGATTGGGTAGAAAAGGGAGTGAGTAAGAGCATCAAGRTTTGGTCAGGATGAAGGTCTTCTCCCACACCATGCAAAATGGCACCTGGGTTTCTTCCTGCATTTTGCAAATAATAGCACAGACCAACAGCTCACCATGTGCTGCAGTGCAAACTCRTTAGCCAGAGCTGTGGAGATATTAGGATATTGCTTCCAGAACACGTCACCTTCTAGAAGGTGGCAAATATAAAAACAACAAAAAAGCAAGTCAGGCTTTTCTTTGCCTTTCATAAAGCTCTCAATGTTTTTTTCCACCTATTTCTTATTAGAAATTACTCCTGACATAGCCAAGAGCTGTTTGCAGAAATTGCCTAGGTGACTGGAGAATGACAAATCTCACATAGGGAAAAAAAACCCAAAAAAACCTAGCTGAGAATTACAAATTTCTTGGTATACAGAAGTAGTTTTGCACTGTTGCAAGGCACAGTTCTCCCTTCTGCCAGTGCAAATGTAATTTTTCCTGGGTAAATGCTCCTGTATCAGTGAATTTAAATCCCCTGGGTGAAAAAGAATAAACTATAGTAGCAAAATGGCATCCAGTGCACCAGTATCAATATATTAGTTTAAAAAAAAATCYCCAAATCCCAATTWTTAATSATCAKAAGGCTGAATGAAAAGCAAGCCTCAGATAGCTCAGTGCTGAGTTAGTGGCAGCACTCAACTCTGCTGGAGAAGGTCCTGGGCTGTAAGGCCCCAGCTTTGAGCTCTGCAGTGAAATCAAAGGGGTGGAAGTTGTTCTTGTACAAGATAATTATCCCCAGGGATGGGGCCTTCAAACTGCTGATTTTGTAGCTGTACAACTCCTAGAATGGAAGGCTTTGATCAGGATAAATTTTTTTTGTGCCAGTATAGCTTCTTCCCCACGCTGACTGTAATAAGCAAGCTCTGTGGACTGCAGAGGGGATTTTCTCCTGACGTAGCAGTTGGTGTTAGAGCAGAGAGTGGAAGTGAGAGTATCTGTGCACAGATTGAAAAAAAATGGAGGAARAGATCTTTTCAGCATAGATATGTGCCATCAGCTGAGTGTTCACTGCAGCTGCTGCCCAGAGGTGAAACCAGCCTGTAGCTATCTTGTAGTGCCTGTTGAAATACTCGGGTGTGGTTTGTGCCAGTGCCTTTCCTGCAGAGTGTTTGGAGAACTCCTACCCTGGAGCAGTGGGTTTTCATTTTACAACTGCTCTTGCCTCTTGCTKTGTCAATCTCTGGTTCAGCCCAAAGGTTTTGAGCATTGAAGTCAAGGAAAAGGCTGCTTTGGCTTGAATGGGCAGAGCCTGTGAACCTGACAGCACTTTTTCRTGCTGGGGCAAGGCCAATTTCATTCAGAATTTCCCCCGAAGTCTAGACTTATGCAAACAACTTCCTGAGAGCAGAAAATTTGTTATTCCTCATTGGGCATGGGGAGCAGAGCAGAAAGCTGGGCCCTCTCTGCGCTGCAAATGAAGAGGCAGCACCTCTGTCAAGGGGACACTGGGGTGCAATGACATGRTAAGTTGGCTCTGACTTGTCACCACTGCAGGAAGCTGAAGTTGCCATCTCTGCAAGGCAATTTGCCACCTCCTTAGCGGTGTCAGTTCAGCTGTACTGTGAAATGAGCCTGGTTGCAAAGCCAAAACAAGTTTTTTTCTTCTTTGGAGTGTTATTTTTAAGCTGGATCATTCCGCTATCCCACTTCCAGCACCACACAGGCAGCGATGGCAGCAGTGAGGGGGAGGTGAGCCATGGCAGGGGGAAGGAAGAGCAGGAGCAGAAACTCCTCCAGCTGCTTTCACCTCCAAAGGACGTGTACTGCACACTCATCTGACAAATCAATGGAAATAATTACCTGGAGGTTGTGTTCCTGTCATTTTYGTCTTAATGAAGTAGTCTATGTCTGACTCTACAACACAGTTCTCCAAGCTGACCCGAACCTCTTCATACAGCTACAAAACACAATCCAAGAGTTTAGTTCAACTTTTAACATTTCACATTGAATTAACGACTAATGCTGTTGTAGTAATTTTCCCCTTAGAAGACGTTTTACACTTGGTGCATGTCTGACCTGGCTGATCTTTGGCCTGTCCCCTGTACAAATATCCTTGTAAACAAACTTGTTTGTGCGCTGGATAGTATTTAAAGACAGGAGGACAAAGGCAGTCCAGGACTCTTCAATGCAATAATTAATAGCAAGAAACAACCATTCAAAGTCAAATCTAGTGTATCMTTCATGTCTTCCAATTTTGAGGCCATGACTGGATGCTTTTTTTGAAATTGGATCAGGGCCCAAATAAACTCAACTGATGAGTGTTTTGGTAGCAGGAAGTGTTCCCCAATAAACCAAGGAGGAGACACGTGAGTGTCACCAAGTGTGCCACAGACTGTGTGCATGGAGACATGCACCGGGGTCACATCTAGAGCCACCAGGAGGGAGCCATTCCCCTGCAGACAGTCAGCACTGCAGAGAAGGGCAGCCAGGCTGTACCTCATCATCCTTCACACACTGCAGCGACAGCTGATTGCAGTGCACCCACAGCGAGTTCCGCAGGATCGTGATGCGGTCGCACTCCTGGAGCTGGAAGACCTAAAGCCAAAGAGGAAATGTGATGCAGCCYTGTGATACTGAGCTATTTGCATTGCAGGCTGTGAAAGGGCTGGGGATGCAAACCTGTTCTGAAGGCCCCATTGTAAAGGATGTTTTTTTTTCAGTTAGGGGAGGAACTACAACTACTGTTTGTGCTCAAAAATTTGTTCTAATTGGTTGCACCAAATTAAAGTTATGTTTTAGAGACAAAAACAAAGCAGGGGAGAGGAATCCAAATCTGGATTTGACTGCTACCTCTACTGTTGAGGATTTCAGAGTCAGGGCTCTCTCTGCCTATCACACTGAAATCTTGGGGTTTAACAAATCAGTAGAGGACTGGCATGAAAGGGTTATATTTTATGTTAGAGGCAGAGCCAAAACTATCCACCTCTGCCATCTAAAATACCTCTCCAAACTTTTCTCTTTTGAAAGTATTGGAGACTCTCTGGAGTTGGTTCTGTGTATCTAAGGTTATTTTTGTGATAAAGAGAAGGCATTTTTCTGTCTTCAGAGTTTACTCCCTTCCTTCTGTCTGATTTCCTCATGTTGCTGCACTGCTTAGGAAGAATGAAGGGGGAAGAGAGAAGTGTGAACTGATTTGGGGGAAGAGGCAAAAAAGCTCTTTCTTAAAAAAATTTAAAAAACCAAATCACCGTGATCTCTACRTTGTACTGTTATAAGTAGAACATCAGGTTTTGGTTTTCTATGAGGTGTGAAAAGCTCAGATGCTTCCAGCCATCTGTCTCCATTTCCATTTGCTAGTAATTATGTCCAGAACACCACAAATGTATACAACATTCAGCAGAACACTCAGTTGGGTATGCTGCCTGCCATCTAATAACTTATCGACTAAAAAAACCCAGAAAAAGCAATCTGTCAAGGGAGTAAGCTATTGTGGGGACTGCTTTCTGAGAGTAAAAGCTTTTAARGAGAACCTGCAGGGTGGAGAATGAGTATTTCAACACCACTTCTSAACAGAAAGCCTGTGGCCCTCAAGGCTGCTGAAAAGCACCAGAGCCAACGGGGATTTGTCCAGGTAAATGTTGTCCTGTCAGGAAATGCAGTTAATCCAAGAGGGAACTGTAGTGGCTCTGGGCTCTTAAGCCTTTGTCAGCACCCAGCAAAGCACAGCTGGGTGTTGTGTTTGACACATCCTTGGTGCTGCTGAAGAGCCTGGCACCTGGTGACAATGCAGCACAGCCCCTGTGACARAGTCACCCCAGCGCTGCCACTTGCCAGCCAACATTTTCATTTTCAGGCTGTGGCTGTCCAGCACTCAGAGGTCTAAGCAACCCCAGCACTTCCAGATTTCCCACTATGCACTAAAAGATTGGGATTTTAAGCTGCTCTTTGTGCTAATTGTTAGTTTTAAATGCCTCAAAAAAAMCCCAAAAAAGTATCAGTTTTTTCTCTACAAGTACTTTTAAAAAAAGGCGTTAAAGATCCCTTCCTTTATGRATGGCTAATTGGATTAAACAGTGGTCAGGTCACAAGATCTGTGGGCTAGTCAGGATTTAGCCATGTGGGACAAAAAAAGTGTGAGGTTGTGGGTTTGCTGGTTTGTTGGCTTTTTAAGAAGGGAGAAAATATGCATCTGTGGAAAACTAAGGCTTGGCATAATTTCTGTGGAAATGTCTGTGCCAGTTGTGGGGCTTTTCAGTCCTCCCAGATAGGGAATATTTAGGAGGAAGCAGAGAACTGGAAAGCTATGCTCCCGGCATTTTATTTTATGTGGAAATAAAGCCTGCAACAAGTAAATATGGCAAAATCAGAGTTTAGCAGATGGGCAAATGTACTTGAAAGATTACTGTGATCAAATGTGTGGCTGATATGGATGCCAAACAGTTCCTGTAAATTGTGGTGCAAAACTTAATAGCCAAGTGCAAATCCCCTTGTCCATTCTCATTAAAATGGAAATAAGAGATTTCTCTACCACCACTGCCTTTCAACTGAAAGAATACTCCATGGCAGAGGACAAATATTMTTGCAGGTGAATTTAAAGTGCTGTGAAGCATAAAGAGTGACTGGGGTATGTACCAGTTCACCTATTGCTCTACCTCTCCCCCTTCTGCACTGATTCCCCTCCTTTATTTTTACGTGGATATGCTGACAAGGGGAGTGTCAGTGAGCCARGAGCAGCTATGTCTAAATCAGCTCTAGTTTTTGCAGTGATTTTGCAAAGACATCTACTGAGGCTCCACACAAAGCAAACAGCAAAACCCTTGGGATGGTATTTCAGGCCTTAGACTGAAATCTTCAAATCGGATAAAATAAAGAGTATGCAAACATAGCTGCAAAAGTCAATATTTACCTCGCAGGTTTTGATATGTTCGTGTTCCCACTCTGTCCTGACCTTATCCAGCTGCTCGATGTTCTGTTTGTACACGTTCTCTGTAAACACAGACACACAGAACAGAAACCCAGCAGTCAGGGAAAAAGTGACACAGCCCTTCCTTGCTTTACTGTGAGTAAAGTTTCCTTGCTTGAGTATCACAGGARTGTGTGAGCTTGAAACTGGTGGGGTGCAATAATCTTTAGGGTTTTTTCTTTGTAACTTCATACTGGAGTAAAGATTCTCTATGCAGGGTTTCCAGATCATTTATAAACTTTCCAGTAGGGATAATGGAATTCAGAGATGAAGAGCCTGGGCCCTGAGCATGCTTAAGCTCTTTCCATGCCAAGCCATCCAGGTAAGCCATGTGATTTGGTGTAAGCCTGGATGTGATTTGGTGTAAGCCTGGATGTGATTTGGTGTGAGCCTGGATGTGATTTGGTGTAAGCCTGGATGTGATTTGGTGTAAGCCTGGATGTGATTTGGTGTGAGCCTGGATGTGATTTGGTGTAAGCCTAGATGTGATATGGTCTAAGCCTGGATGTGTTTTGGTGTGAGCCTGATGTGATTTGGTGTAAAAGCCTGGATGTGATTTGGTGTAAAAGCCTGGATGTGATTTGGTGTAAAAGCCTGGATGTGATTTGATGTAAACCTGGATGTGATTTGGTGTAAGCCTGGATGTGATTTGGTGTAAGCCTGGATGTGATTTGGTGTAAGCCTGGATGTGATTTGGTGTGAGCCTGGATGTGATTTGGTGTGAGCCTGGATGTGGTTTGGTGTAAGCCTGGATGTGATTTGGAGTAAGCTGTTGCATGAGCAGGGAGGGACAGCCTGAACTCCTGAGGCAGCTCAGGTGTGTGCTGCCTGTTCTGGCATACACTGTGTGCTCAGGGGACACTACTGTGCTCATGCACATGGAGAGGGGGCGCTGGTTTGGGCTGTGTCTGGGGAATTTGAGTGTCTATTGTGCTTTCAAACTTGGTTCAAGAAGAGTTTTTCTGGGTG
Source organism: Malurus melanocephalus (assembly GCF_030028575.1). NCBI lineage: Eukaryota > Metazoa > Chordata > Aves > Passeriformes > Maluridae > Malurus > Malurus melanocephalus. The sequence continues at coordinate 1,426,122 of NW_026623328.1, read as the reverse complement.
AAGACCCTAAAGGAGCTCTTCTATCAATTCTGAAATGAAAGCAGAACACTGGCATTTCCACAAAGGATTGTGRATGCAGGTGACTGTCATGTTGCTGTTCTCTAGAGGCTTCTTCATTAATCTTAGGGTAGGTGGCTCTGGGAACCCTGATTTCATAGGCAGCCTGGGTGATTTGGATGTGTTCTATCCAAGTCCTGTRCTGGTAGCTCTTTGCTGAGAAGAATCACAGTTCAGCTGCAATGAGAGCATCACCTGCTTCATTTGCTGCATCTCTGCACTGCTTGGCTTTGTTCTGGCTCTGAAACAGGAAAAGAAACACCCCAAATTAATTTCTGACAATATTTTTGCTTCTACCCCCTCTTTATGCATAGTTCTGYTGAATGTGTATTATGTATTATTACCAGAATTTCCCAGGTGCAGCCATAGGCCCGATGACTTCAAGGGAAATCTTTCCATTCAGGTATCTATCCCTGCCACAGGAGCTCAGAGCCAGCCTGAAGCTGTGCCTGCTGAGTTGTTTTTTTCTCAATTGTTTGATGTGCTTTTCTAATAGATATTTATAAGCAGAAATAAATGGCAATTAAAATTCTTCATCCTTCAAGCTCCTCATGTAATACACAGATGAAAAGCACACAGCTTTTAAAATAATTTGCAAATGCCAGATTATTTCCCATTACAACTCAGAAGCCTAAAAGCAAAATTCACTCTAAGTAGAACATCCCTGTTTTAAAAACCTGCAGCTTTTAGCAAATGAAAAAGCAGCCATCACTGAGAGCTCTGCACTCGCAGGTCTTTGTGCACAGATGGCAATGACAGCACAGAAATGCACATTCCAGACATCAGTGCAATGCATCCTTCCATCCTGCCCTTGAAACCAGCTCAGGTAGGGGTTCTGATATCATATTCCTCAGCACAGCTGGCTGGGAAATATACAGTAAGCTGGCAACAGAAGCTTCCTTCTTATTTGCTTGCTGGCCCAAACTGTTTGTGAATGCTRAGCAGAATTAAGCAGTTTGTGAGCTGCCTCTGTGCATTCCCAACGTGCTGGCATGCGTGGGGGAGAAATGGCARTGGAGCACCCTGGGATCCTTCAGATGAAAGGAGCTGGGTCAGGTTTAGCTGCCACTGAAGCTGTGAAGTGTTTGGGTGTCATTTTGGCAGGGCTGGGATTCCATCCCCTCTTTGCAGCTAAGCTGCAGGGGTTTGTTCATCAAAGATTAGGGAATGCTGGAAATAAAATRTAAAGTTCTGATGCTGTTTTTAGAGTCTCCACACCACCCCCCCTCACTCCCTGAGATGATTTTTGATCCTTTTTGCTTACACTGCACTGATTTTTATCGAGCCAAAGGGAGTTCATTTATTTTGTTTTCTCCATCTGTTTCACTGTAAAATGTTCCCATTAAAAGTTAGTAAATTGTCAGCCAGAAGTATCAAGACGATGCAATGAAAGACTGCAGTGCTTTAATTTCCAACGATTTATTTTTGAGTCTGTAAATTTAGTTGAAATTAAACTAACCATAAGGAGAAAAATGTTGAGGAAAAATATGCATTTTAATGTAAGATGCTATGCCTACTAAATATAAGAGACCAAAAGGCAAAACTAACTGCATGACATATTTTTGACTTGTTTCTTTTTCTTAATGAATAATTTCAGAGAAAAATCTCATTCAGCTTCCCTTCAGGATTCATAGTGCAATTGGATCATAGCCTGGGATAAATTATTTAAATAAGTTAGTCCCTTCCCAGGGGATTCTGTGGGGTTAATTTGGAGACAAAGCAGCCCCTGGCATCCTGCAGGATGGGTTAGTTAATTGTATTCTCTTGTACCTTGAAAAGGTAACTCTAAATAGCTCTCAGGTACCTTTTCTGTTTGCTTTTGGTTGCCTGAAGCACTGGTGCGTTCAAAGGACTGCTCAGCCTCATCTGCCTCCTTGCACTTCTGCTCATAGGTCTTCTTGGACTGGATGGAAACAAAATAAATGTTAGGGTTTGGCTGAGAGAACAAGGCTGGTTCCCCCCACTGTGATATTCCAGGCACTTTCAGTTTTGCAGTCTGGGGGAGCAAATCAGTGCCCAATTTGGGCAATAGAAAAAAAAAATCCCCATGGCACCATAAGGAGATAGAAAAATAGAACTGAAAAATTGGAGTAGGGACTGACAGCACAAATTGTGTCCTTTTCCTGCAGCCCTGAAATGGTTTGCTTTGTGCAAGAGCAGCTCCCTGCAGGAGTCAGGAATGCACAGGCAGCTCTAGCAGCACTGGTGCATCARGCACCCAGGCAGCCATGGATGGATTAAATGAGCAGCCCATGTTCTCAGCCATGGGTGGGTTGGCATCTCCACCCTGTGCCTTGCAGCATCAGGTGCCTGAAGGTGTTGCCCATTGCTCCCATCTGTGAGGCAGAGASACCACCCCACAGGCAACAGCCTTGGTGTAGCTCTCACAAGCAAGAGAAACCTTTATTTGCACCACAAGGTCTCCGTATCTGAGAAATTCACTTAGAACAATCGTATTTCAATAAAGATTGCAGCACTTTTCCAGCTGTAGCACTGACAGGTCTGCAGCTTCTTTCCTGTAGAGGCAGCTGCCCATTGCAAACCAAACCCAGCTGTAGTTTCTGTASCTGCAAGCTTTGCAGCTGGAGAGGGCTCCTCCTGCCTGTGAGATTCTGTCACTGTTCAAATTGTATTTACACACACTGAAGAATTATATTTACTCCTCTAAGTACCCTTGCCTAGAAAGAATAAAATCCTGTTTGACCTGGGGCACCGTTCATCCCACATTAACCTTCTGGAGACTCTTCAGTGAGTGCAGCAGGGAAGGATTAGCTTCTGCTCACAGCAGGAATGACATCTTTGCTCYCTCACACGCACTCTTGCACACTCAWCAAAGCTCTGATCTTTCTTTAAATAGAGGTACACGTGATATGGATTTYACTGGAGCCAGTTTGCAKCAGGAAAGCTGCCCAAGSCYTCSGTGCTTACCTCCATTGTTTTCTTATAATGGGACAGTTTGCTCTTCTGCATGCGCTCCATTGCAGCCTCGTACTGTAAGAAACACACACAAGTCAGCAATTCTTGCTCTGGACTTCTGCCTCCCCTTTCCAGCAGCAGGATTAGGAAAACCACAGTCAGGGCCTTTCTACAAGCCACCTTTTCCCTGTGGGGAAAATCACTTCACTCTACTTTTATAAATGACAAAGGTTTCTAAGTGATACAGAGAACATCAAAGTGCCAGGTAAAAAAATAATCCCAGATAATTCTGCTTTGGTGGTTTCCATTAATAGCAGAGAGGATGTAGATCTTCATTTTCTTCCTCCTTTTTTTTTTTTGTTCTTAAGGAGATGAAATAGTTCMACACCCACTCACAGTGCTGTGGGCTCCTTTGCTGGTGCCAGAGCTTGATCCCACATCTCTGCAGACCAAGCCCCTGTCTCACCCACATGAGCACAGGTAGCTGTCCATTTTAAACACAAACAATTCCTGTCTGTTTTGTGTTCCATTGCTTCTGGCAGCTTGCTCAGTGTGATTTGATTTCCATGCAGTGTTGGAAGGACAGTGCTGGATTCTCTTGGATGGCTTTAGTTGTGCTATGGCCAGCTGTATGTGACAATGAGATATGCTCCTACTGGCAGGGGATGGGTTTCTTCATGGGGATTTTTGCTCCTTTCATCTTTACATTCTGCTCAAGCAAAACTCTCTCCAGGGCTACCCAGAGGCATGTTTCTCACTGGGCACAGTCCTGAGAGCAGCTGCAGTACARCACAAATGGCAGCATTTTGGGGGGTTACCAAAACTGCTGACACCATCCAGCATGTCTGATGTTGGCTTCCTCACAGCCACATGCTGGAGAGAGAAGAAAGCTTATCTAAGACTCCAAAGCTGTTTTTTTTTGTTTTTTGTTTTTCCCCAGGCTGCTCTAACTGCTCCCAGTTGAGTTATAAGCTTACTGTTCTCAACAGAATGGAGCCTCTCTGCCCATCCCAGTGCAAAGGGAATGGGGTACAAGCACTGATGGATCTGGTGCCCACTGTCTTTTAATGCCTTATTTGCTTCATCAGATCACTGCCAGCCTCAAATCTCAGCAGAAGCACTGGTTTCACCCACTTTCATATTCAGAGTTCTTTGCAATYCCAAGTTCCTGTGTGTCAGGGGCTGGTAGACACAGGATTTTTGTGGCACTGGATGCTGGTTATATGAATTTTCATCTGTTTAAATTAGCAAAGAAATGAGTATTTGTTTTGCTCCTCCATCACTCAGTGCTTTCAGAGTTGAGGGACTGTCCTCTTTGTCTTCAACCCCACGGAACCAGAGGTGTGTGAGTGGCCACTGTGGTGTCTATGGAGCTATTTTTTTAATCTTTGGGCTTGGTAAGATCATGGCGGATGAAATGGCCTTGAATATACTCAGATTTTTATTATACAAAATCAACYAGATGCTACTTCTTCCATGTATTTGTAATTCAGCATATATTGGTGTGGCATTCAGCATGATAATTTGCTTTCATGTTTTTAAACATTTGTGTTATCCCTTTATTTAGTGTATGTTGGAGATTGTGYAGGGTCATATCAAAGAAACCCATTAGCAAGGGTATAAAAAAGAGAAAAGGAAGGATTAAGTTCTCACAGAAATAATAATAACAGTGTCTGCAGTTACACCAGAGAGAGTAAAAAGGACTAAAGCCTCTGGCTCCTGAGTTCAGAGCACTGCTTTATTTCCAGCTGGGATCAGAAAGAGATTTTTGTTCCACAGTCAGGTCTATAAGAGGGAACAGRGCATGCTGGAAATGCTTTATCATCTTTTGCAGAATTCCCAGCCTATGGTCATCAGCACAGACCATTGACCCAACCTGTTTCAACATTTCTCCAGTTCCTCACCTTTTTTCTTTGCTCCTTCTGCCTTTCTCGGAACTCCTCTATTCCTTTCAGTTCTTCCCTCAGCATTACTGCCAGCTGGATATGAGAGTTTCCAACACTTTCAATTTCTAAAGCAAATCAGAATTCATATTCAGTCAGTGGAAAGGTCTTTAAAGTCCCATTTTCAGACATTTCTGCCATATGGCTGCCCCATGAGATCTCCCTGTGTTTCTGGATGTTCTGACATTGCTGAGGGTTCAAGAGCAGAGCAATTGCCTTTTTCCATGGCCCCATTTTTGAGCTGCCCCCCTTCCTTTGGGGCTGGAGGTCAGGAGTTGTGGTACAGAGGGAGGCAGGAGCTCTGCCCTCCATCATCCCTGTGTCTGCTTTGCCTTCCTGTGCTGTGGGGCTGTCTCTGCTCTTGGGAGCTGCTGCCAGTAATGTCAGTCATTAGATGAGGCTGCACGCTGAGAATTCCCAAGGGTCAGCCAAAATGGATTGAATTGCAGAGCACCTGGCTGSTGCTGTTTGAAATGGCTGGGAACCTCTCTGCATTTGTCAGCTTTGATGCCACTGAAATGGAACCCTGCATCTTCCAGAAATGTTGAGCTCCCCTCCCCAGGCCCTAAAAATACCTCAGTGCAGCAGCTGCTTTTCCAGGGTGTGTTTTGGTGTAAACAGCAGGTGCCAGTGGTCAGGTACAGTGTCCTATTGGCCATGATGCTGCTGCATTTTGTGTGTGTGAAAGGGTCTTGTTGAGCTTTGGGCACATTTAGAAAACTGGTTTGCTGAAGAGGGAACAGAGCTCCTATCTGCTGACTTGATCCAGATAAAATTTACTTGAAGAACAAGTAATTTTCTTTGCCACAAGAAAGTGGATTGAGTGTTCAATAAGGACCCTTTTCCTTCCTGTCTACTCTACAGACTGGGAGAGAAAAGCTGGAAATAGAGGGGGAACAGATGAACACCTTGGGTGCCTGTGTTTCCCAGGGCAGAAGAGAGCAGGTAAAAACTTACGTTGCTTGAGCATCTCAAATGCTGCCTTCAGTGTGCTGTGGGGCAGAAACAAAACGCTTTATTAGTGTTGGCTTCTAAGGGTGGGTTGTGAATCCAGGGAAAGAACTTTCCCTCGCAACCTCAAAGATCCACATAGAGATAAAACCCCTAACAGCCTTTAATAAAAGCTGACCATGCTAACAAGCACAATAGCATCAATCTGTTACCATCAGGAAATGCAGTAAAACGCTCCATGAAGCAAGGAATTGCACTATTGGAATTGCACCTTCTGTGCACCTTTTCAATCGTACAGTATTTGTGACCGTGAGTGTTAACAGCCGCTTTTCCCTTCTCGCAGCTTGCCAAAAGACACGAATGGAATTGGGGCCGGGGAGAATGGGGGTTTTGGAGCAGCAGCCTGAAGGATGGAGCGAAACCGCTCCATCCCCGCCCGCAGCATCGCCCGCACGGCGCCGGCCGAGCACCCCCGTGCGGGCACAAATCCGCATYCACGGCACCGAAAGGTGAATAAATCACCCCTGAAACCCTGCAGCGGCGATGAACGGCGTGAAAGGGACCCTCACATTGCCTGGGGGCATGGCTTTTGGCTGGGGCACAGTCCGGGTCGAAAAGGAACCAGAGATGCCAGCACAGATGTGGCGAGAGAGCAAAAAGTGTGTAAAAAGGCGTTTTCTTAATGAATTCCTCTAGCTCTGCATTTGCAGGCTGGCAGGGYATTTGCATACGCAGAAGGCAGCGCTGGGTGTGATTTGGAAGCTTTTCAAATTTAGAAACGATCTCTTCAAGSCCCAGAGTGTGTTTTTTCCAATCAGCTCTGGGCTCTCCATGGAGCCCCAGGGGAAGAGCCGTGAATGGAGATCCTCGAGTGTCCCTGGCTGCTATCGCATCCCAGCCATGTGCACCCGCAGATGGGCAGGGAAATCTGCATCTCYTGGGCCATTTCGGGAGCCTTGAGAGACTCATGAGTGATCCTAATTGCCCTGTGTTAATTTAGGCTGGACATCTGTTTCCTAATCAAAGCTTGCTCTCCCAGCAGTGACGCTGCCTTGCCAGGCGTAAGAAAAACGCACGGGCAAGGGGAAAGGTTGGTCCTGTCCTCAGCAAAAACTGCCTGGAAACCATTCTGGATTGAAGTCTGTACAAATACAAGAAAAAGACTTTCAGCTTTTTTTTTTTTTTTTTTTTTTTTTTTTTTTTTTTTTTTTTTTTTTTTTTTTTTTTTTCTTCCCAGATTTTAACTAGATTGTTGAATCTCAGGTGAATCTCCTGAGATAAGTCAGGGAAAACATCCTAGACTGACTATTTTTCTAGACTGAGTATTTTTGAGTATTTWAATACTTCTACATTTGAAGGTTTATTTTGTAAAAAATTAGTCTGGTATGAAATTTTGATGCGAAACTAAATTTGCACAGCACAAAGGAAAAAAAACAGTATTCTTTTCAGCTAATTAAAAGCTTGACATTAAAAAACTAGTTGAATATCAGCAGCAGAGATAGTTTTTTCTCACCTAAAACATCTAATGGATTATTTTGAAAAAAATAATCGTATACAAGGAATAAAATTTTCTTTTCCAGTGGGCAATTTCCAATAGAAGGTGGGGAATGTGCTACAAACTTCATGTCTGAAACAGGTAAATGCTGGAATTTTAGAAACAGAGGGCAAACTGCACGTATTGTTTGCACTGTGTTGATCTGTTTTCCCCGGATATTTTTCCCCTTCGCTGTTGGTGATTCAAGTTATGCAAAAACTTGCAAAATTGCTGTACTGGATGCTAAAAAACAGCACTTTCTCAGTATATATCAAGGACAAAAGCAATTTGCTGCAATTTTTTGTTTCCAGGCACCTGAGCTACCAGAGCAGTTCACGGTCACAAGCCACCCATAGAGTTTTTTTTCCTTTTTGCTGTTCTCTGTGAGGCCAAGGGGTTCTCTGGTGTAATAATTCATCTGGCTATGACCCAATTTATCCCCTGCATGATCTCTAATGGCCTTTTCAGAAATCTCTTGCCTTTTCCTCCGTGTATGAAGGATTTTTCCTGCCAATTCCGTAGCTGCTGACTGGGGCAGGTAGATAGAAATAGACTTAAGCCATCTCCTTCCTTATTTTTATAATAATTTTCTAAAATCAGGAAATCGGGTCCCACATCCTCATAGGCCTTAAGGGGGCAGCAAATACGCCATCAAGCCAAGTTATACATGTGGGAGAGAATAAATAAATCCAATTTTGAGCTGTGTATCCATGAGGATGTCTGTGCTGGTGTGGATGTACAGCACCTGTTACCTCTTGCTGCTTTTGGGTGGGTTTGGGTTTTAATTGTATTGATATGGGCTGTACCCTGAGGCATCCAAAGTGAGGACATGTCACTCTCCTGGACACTCTGGAAGAGGGTTTTACCCTCAGTAGATGATGCTTTTTAGCATTCTGGTAGTAATTGATTTTTTGTGTTTGTCTTGTGGCTAAATTAGAAAACCTGAGGTTGAAAACAATTCAAGCAAAATTAAAAATTTGACACCATTTGTCTTTTTTTTTTTTTTTAATTGCACACTACTGAGGTTTCCACATACATTCTGGAAGAGTGTGAAGCCACTAAAGGCAGAGCTGCAACCTTCCCTTTGGAGACTCCTGCTGGTGCCTCCTTGAAAACAAGGCTGCACACAAATTTACTCTGTGTGCTCGCTGAACGAGCTGTCGTACATTTAAAGATTGCATTTGTCAAAATTAATTTTAGGCGGAAACGGGAGTGCCTGAATCTGGAATAAGAGAGAACAGAGCCTGTGCAGCAGCCACTGCAGCAATTTCGAGGGGGTTTTGCCATCTAGTGGCTGCAGTGCTCTCACCGGCTCCGTTTGGCTTTTGTGCTTTCTCTCTGKTTTTGGAACTCGGTTCTGCTGAGGAGCTGCTCTGTGTGCAGGGCTCTGCTTCACAGCCATCAAAAGCTGAATTTCATGGCAGCAGAGATGTGATGAGCTGTGCCCTGTCTGTGGCAGTGCTTAGGTGATGGGTGTATTCACCATGCACACTGTTGCACCACACTATTTTGTCTGTTTAAATTCTTTCTACTTTATCCTTGACAGTTTGGGCACTTTTTCCCAGTACTTTGCCTTTAGACAATGGGTTAACTGAGTAATTCAGAGAGCCCCCTTATATCTTGTACACAGGAAGRTAAAACTGGCTCTTCTAACCGGAAAACCACAGACCTTTTTTAATTTTCTTTCTTTTCCACCTTTGCTTGGTGAATAGAAGTGTGAAAAAAACCACCTTCTTTTCCGCTAGGCTTCTATTTTGAAATTGTTGTGATGTRCAATGTTCAGTTGCTCTTGTCATTTTTAAAAATAGCCTTTCTGAAACTGAGAGAAACCTGTGCCAGATGAGCTCTATAGAGCAGTTCCCAGCAGTCCTGTCCACCCTCTGCCTCTGATAGCTCCGATTAAAGAGTTGTGCTTTTCTAACAGAGAGTGACTGAGTCACACCCAGGCCTGGGGGCTGTCCATATACATATTTTGGTGCTTGGATAATCCCAGGTTTGTGTCAGGAGKGGCAGCAGCCCTGAGCTGAACGGGGAGGGGGCTGTGGCATCACTTCAGGGCAGGTCACTGGGAGCACAAAAACTTCCCTGTAAATCTGTGCCCATAGGAAAAAAAAATTAAATCCCTTGTGACTCTGGAATGAGGCTGTGCCATCCAAATCTAAGGTTAAAACAGTCAAAACAACTTTTGTACATTTAACATAAACCTAATTTTCTTCACATCTCTCAGAAAGAGAACATCACTGCTCAAAAATGCCTGTCCTCATCACCAGAGAGTTTATGTAGATCAAATTTAACAGGGACTGAGCAGAGGCTTAGGTCCATTTTCAGAGTCCTGAAAGTTCAAAGTATAATGGTATAAATTCTGTGTGGGTTCAGAACATTTGAGTGGAGAACAACCAACCATGGAAGGATGTGACCTTCCAAACTGACTTTTAGCTTCAGTTCAAAAATGCYGGAATAATACAAAGGATTCTGTATATTAAGTGACAGATGCACTATTTTTATCCACAGGAAGCAGCAATTGGYATTTTGTTACAGATGCCCTCACCTCACACTCACTGAAATGTTCTATTTCAGGAATGGCAGAGAAGGGCAGAGCACACATGGGCTTGAAGGAACTACCCTTTCCTGAGGTATTTAGGAGATGGGAGTGGAAAAAGGGATGAAAAATGTAGGAAATCATATACATGAGAAGAGACAAGCAGAGCAAATGACAAAAATAACTGCTGTCAGCCTAGGCAGGATTTAACCAGCTACTGCATGTTTGCAGAGTTATTTTACAGAGGAGCAGAGTTCCCAGAGGCTCAGTGGAAGCTCAGGAAGAACTGGCTCTGTAGCACATTCTGCTTTCATGCTGTTCTGCTGCAGAGCTGCCCTAAGGCACTGTGTGGACATTCCCAGGCTCCTTACAGCTGGAAAGGTGTTTGCGCCTAAAGGAACAAGCTCTGCTGAGAATCATTTCTAGTTTGAAAGGTGTCATGACTGTGTCCTGTCCCAGCAAACAGCTGCAAACGTGATCTCAGTCTGTCACTCGGCTGAGAACACCCAGCTTCTGGGCATCCTCTGCACGTGTGCACCACAGAACATGGAGAGCACAAAACACACTGCACTTTAAACTTCAGAACAAAAGTTCTCTCTTCCCTGCTGGATATGGGTGTAAGCTGTCATTTGCCAAGAAAGCATGGCTGTAGGTTTGTAATCACCTTTCTGTAATTTCTGAGTGGACACTAGGAAGTGGTAATGCAGATTTAGTTTTTTAAATTTAAAAAGTGGGCTAACAGGCATACATTGCTTTATCTATTGACTCAGTGGATGCTAAAATGTTTCAGGGTTTTAAATARGAAAAAGAATAAAACACTGGAGGCTATTCCATATAAAGGTGCTGCTGGTGTGAACTTACTAATTGCTGTGGCTGGAAGGTTATTTAGAAGAAATCTCTTCATATGCTTGCCCTGTCGTTCTAYTCCTCCCTTGGGATCCAGTGTTGGGGACAGAATATTAAGCTGAAGGGATTAGTCTGAGCCTGTGAGATCCTTCTTGCAGTCTTAGACTGAAGTGTGAAGGATTCTAAGGCATACTTCTGTGCATTAGAATGAGCCTGCCAAGGCCTAAAGCAACTGCAGAGTTGTGYCATGGTTGGGAAGAGGATCTCCCCTTCCCTTTTGGCAAGAACAATCTGGGCTTTTGGATGATGGTGTCCTTTGGACAGCACTCAGAGGGAATTTTTATTTCTCGAGCTGGAAGCTGGAGTGTTTGTTTGTTATGTCAATGGGTATCCACCAGCAGCTTCTTTTAGAAACCCCATCTTGGCTTTTAAGAACAAGAAAAAGTGCAGTGTGTCTGCCTTGCTGGTTTTGGTGCTGTCAGCCACGTTYCTACCCCTGCTAGCCCTGAGGTCACAGTGGTTCTCACGCTTCTGGGCTGAGCAGTGTGCAGTGGACACACCACATTACCCTCTTTCACAGCTCACTATGGGATGTCACTGCAGTGTCCTGTGTTCCCCTCTTTCACAGCTCACTATGGGATGTCACTGCAGTGTCCTGTGTTCCCCTCTCTCACAGCTCACTATGGGATGTCACTGCGGTGTCCTGTGTTCCCCTCTTTCACAGCTCACTATGGGATGTCACTGCAGTGTCCTGGGGCTGTCACCATCAGGGGAGCTGCAGCGATGCAGAGGGAGCAGCCCAGGGACATCCTGATGGCTGCCATCACCTCGAGTTTTCTCAAACCAAGTTGCTGTTACATTCCAGAAAGCCTTCCCTACAACCTTTCTTTTGAGTCAGCAGCATATTCCTTTGTCTGTGTCTTCAGTGAATAAAAGAGGCCAGTTGAATCTATTTATGCATTTAGCTGAGGTCAGCAAGTTGCTCCAGCTGAAGCAGAATTTGGGGGCAGAAGGGACAAGGCTGAAAAAAGTGTTGAAATTGTTTTTTTTCTTTGATTAAAAAAAAAAAAAACTTTTAAAATATGGGGGAGGCTTGGCAGAGAACTGTTTTCTGCAGCAGTGGTCACTACCTGGTGCAGAATGCCMTCGACTTCTCCAGGCTTCTCTGGTGCTTGGTATTTACTCATTGTCATTATTCCCTGCACCTTTGTGCCTGAAATATCAACCTGGGCCTTGCAGTTGTTTCTCTTAAGGTCTTCCAGGAATTTTCTCATACTGGAAGGTTTTGGGTGTTTGTTGTGGATGCATTTTTTATGTTCTTTTTATTGATTTTTTGAGAGGGTATCAGGTGCCCACCTGATACTGAGAACTACTGGGGTGGGAAATAATTTCCCAGAAGTGACAGAAAGCCTTAGTATCTGAGATGTTTAAAAAGGTGGCTAAATTTAAGACTAGAGGATAATAATTTTGTATTAGCAAGAAAATGACTGAGTGAACTAAAATTAGTAATTCCTGCTCTTCTGCCATACATAGCATGGCACAGGAAGGTCTGTAAAATGTTCTGCAAAAAAAACCCTGAAAACTACTTTTTTTTTTTTTTTTTTTTTTTCTTTGTTTAAAAAGGTGGCTAAATTTAAGACTAGAGGAT
>NW_026623328.1:1376549-1413674 GCF_030028575.1 Malurus melanocephalus | reverse complement strand
TGAGTGAACTAAAATTAGTAATTCCTGCTCTTCTGCCATACATAGCATGGCACAGGAAGGTCTGTAAAATGTTCTGCAAAAAAAACCCTGAAAACGACTTTTTTTTTTTTTTTTTTTTTTCCTGGTGATTATCAGATGGAAGTTTTAGGTGCAAATACAATAGACTTTAAGAAATACTGCTACCCAAACTGCATTTGAAGATGGGAACAGCCCTGTTCAGCCTGTCAAGTACTTGTAATTCTATTAGGACACAGTATGCTTGATGATAATAGGGAGTTCTATAAAGAGGAAACTCCTGGAAAAATGCACTGGGACAGTTGCAGCAGAGTCCTTTCAAGCTTTTCTTATTATGGGTAGTCCATACATTCCCTCCCTTGAGTCTCCCTGAAGGACTGACCTCGGGAGCAGAACTGCTGCCAGCAATCAATGTCACATAAACAAACAGAAACTTCACTCCAAAAAGAACACACACACAGAAAATTCAACAATTTTATGACATTTAAACCAAACATTTCATTTTTTTGAGTTATTCCAGCCCTGAACAGACTTAAGTTTTCTCTGATTTTTTTGTTTGCTCCAGACAAATGCTCTTCACTGTCTGTGTAATTTCTAAAAGGATGAGAGAGAGCCAAGTGTCCTCTCTGCTCAGAACAGACACAGTGAGACACTTGCTCTGATAAGAATATCAGTGCAGAGCTGGTGGCTCCCCAGAGCAGGCGTGGGTTATGCAAACACAGTCAATCAGCTCTGAGCACAGCTTTGGTCTRTGTTCAGCCTTCCCTCCATGCCAGCCTATAAAACTGCTGGATCAAAGCAGAGCTGGGCCCAAGTCCAAACTCCCCCCAACCTGAGGGGGACTTGGATCCATATCCCAACACTGGSACTTGGCTCTGCCTCTAAATCAAGCTCTCATCATCTCTTAGGAAAAGTCAGATCTGTGAACTGTCCACTAAGCCACCAAAGGGCAGCCAAAGCTGCTTGCTGTTGAACACGTTTGCTCTGCCTGCCCTGCATTGCCAGTAAAGGAGCTGAGGTGAAGCCTTTCTTTAATCCTGGAATGCTGGAATAGCCTTTGTTTTGGGAAGAAGCCATTCATCCTTAATCTGATGTTTTAATCTCAGAACATTTCTTCTTGTCCCTCCTTTTCACCCCTTAGGTCGGTGAGCTGGGACAGCGGGCAGGCAGAAGGAGCTGTGGAATCCCTGCTCAAGGCAAGGCAGAGCTGGAGCTCTGGCAGGGAAAGCCTTGCAGGTTCTCTTGGATTACCCAGCACATGGGATAACTGCTGGCAGCAGTTTGTGCCAGCCTGGCTGTGCCAGCACCGGGGCTCTGTGCCTTCGCTGCCACGGCACTGCCAGGCTTTGAGGTCAAATTGTCCCATAAAATATGAACAGGAAACCACACTTGCACTGGGAGCAATAAATTGACATGAAAAGGAGGCTGCAATTAAGGAATGAGAGATGGGATGGATGAGGGGAGCAGGCCCCAGGGATCAATAGAGCTGTTTTGTGTTTAGATTGAGGTCTTCTCTTTCAGGCTTCTCTTGCATGACCCCACATCTTCATCCTCTGCCACCTTATYACTGTATTATTACTTGTTACAATAATGACAGAATGTCTCATTATTRCTGCTGCCATCAATAATAGCAGCAGTTTATCAGTAATGTTTATTAAGTTAAATTCCATGCCAACATCTATCTTCCCCTCCCAACACAATTTATACGTGATTTAAGATAGTAGTAGAGGAGACAGAGAAAAATAGATGTCGYCTATTTTAGTCTAGTGTATTTCAGTAGTTCCATTGAATTATTTCAAATTAAGTCCTTTCTAAGGGATTAGCTTTCTAAGCTAAGCMTTTTTTCTTGCTGCAGAAGCTGATTTTTGGGGTCTTTGTTCAGTCACAGTTTCTCAGTGTTCACCAGCTTTCCAGAATTGTTAAACAACCATCCTAAACATTTCACAACGTTTTCCTTTCCCTTTTCCCCCATTACTTAGTTTGCTTTTGGAAGCAAATATTAAACATTAGGAATCATGAAATTTAAAAAAAAAAAAAAATTTGTCAGGAAAGGACTGCTGGCAGTTTCCAAACAGAGACTTTGTGAATCCTCCTGTGAAGGACTGTGCTGTTTCCCCACTTCCCCTGGACATTGTGAAGTGCTGTTTATGCACTGARGTGAGTGGCTGTGACCCCATTCAGAGGCAAAACACAGGAGCCTGATATTTCTTCCAGAATCATTTTGTTTGCTGTAATAATAAAAGAATTCCTTACTTGATTTCTGTTTGTCCTCCTGCTTTTCGGGCGATTTGAACCARCTCTTTCCCATATCTCTCTTCTGCTTGTGCTCTGTTAAAAGAAAAACTTACTCAATTTCACTTAGTGGTACCGGGATCACATTTACACAAATCTTGTAATTGTGTCTGAGGTACAAAACATCAGAAATGCAATTTATTTAATTTCTTTATCTCCTCAATCCTAGTGCTGTTAGTTAACCTCGATAATAGTTTGGGTAAGCTATTTCTAGAAGAAATGAGGGGAAAACAAAGCTCATCYTCATGGGTTTGATTACTGCAGAGTGCTAAGAACAACTCTGCCCCCAAAATGTGGATTCAATGAGAAGAARGTGAACAGAAGTGAGGTGGAGGTGGTCGGAACAGAGCAAAAGGAACCTAAAAATGMTGACTTGATCTGTTAAAACACGGGTTGTGAGGGGAGTGGTAGGTTCTAAAGGATCCATTTAAGAGATGTTGAGAATTAATGGGAGCTGGGATAACAGGAATATTCCTAACCATTAGAAAGATGAAGAGCTGCAGAGGAGGCCGAGGGAAGGAGCCTTGGGAGTTGTGTGGGGAGGGAGTTTTGTGGAAGGGACAATGTGTGGTGTCTCACCTAAAGGGGAACTGTAACTGGTGACTCAGGAAAGCAGCTCTGTTTCTATGGTTAATAAAGAAATACAAATATTCCTTTGCTGTTTTCCCCTCCCCCAGCACTGAAGAAAGCTTCTATTCTATGTTTAAAAGTATTTGTACTAAATGTGTCACTTCCTTACTCCTGGGTGCAAGACCAGGGTGGAACCAAGTTGTCAGTCTTGGAGTAGTTGCTAAAAGCTATTGAATGGGCAATAATAAATAATGAACACATAGCCTGGTRCTTGCATTGTGGGGAGGGATGATTTTGTTTAGGGTAAGTCCAATTCTCAAAAGTGGTTTCATTTTGACCTGAAACTGGGCACCTTAGAGAAACGTACTCTTGGTTCAAAACAGGAATTTGATGTGGACCTTACAACCCTGCTGGGTTTCAGTCACGTCAGTATTCCCACTTGGCCAGGAAGTGCTTTGTATTTCTCTTTGCTGAGTTCCAGCAGCTCGAGGGCTGTCCTTGCACATTTGCCCCACAGCAGCTGTTGGGGTGGGTCCCTGAAGAAAATCACGGGGAAAAAGCATGGCCAGGTTTTAAACCAATCCCAGCTCCTGGAACCTCAGGCATGGATGGGACTGAGGTAGCCTGGGGTCAGAGGAATTTGCCAGGAGGTTGACACCATCTCTTCACATCTTGGTGCTGCTTTTCCCACTCTCCTGCACTCCTGCACACAGCTTTTAGGTTTCCCTGCAGCCATCCAGAGATGGAGCACRCTTTGTGTTTTAAATCTGCGCTTTGTTCTTGACTAAAACCGCTTTCTCACTCCCAAACCTCTTAGGCCTTTCTCTGGGCCAGTTTGGGGGATTTGTGGTTGGAAAACTGATCGAGGGTTACTGTGGCCAGGGCAGCTGCTGCAAGAGTCCTTGTTGAAATTCCAACACCAAYGCCATGGTGTGGGCAGCCTGCAGAAACAGAGACTCATCCCATCCTTTGACCTTCTCCTGGGTCAYTCCTATGAACAATGTGATGAGCTGAAACAAACACCTGCCAGCATTAAACTGGAAATCACATCTTTAACTCAGTGCCACTTCTCTGCTCCATTCCCTCCCCCCAACATGCACACACACGTGCACACACACGTGCACACGCTCTCTGGAATGTCTTGGGGGCGTAAAAAACCTCATGGAAACGTTTGCAAAATGACTGTACATGTATTTTTTTCTTTTTCTTCGTGGAAAGTCCTTTGTGCCTCCACCACAAACCAGGAAAAACCTCATCCTGCAACTTGCAGAAGCCTCTCTGATGTTTTGGAAAGGAACACAAGTGTGTGCAGCATCCGCTGCAGAATTGCACTGCCCGAGGCTGGTGGTGCAGTTCTGATTTCTGTAAGGTTTGAGGCACAAAGGAGTTGTTTTAAATGGTACAGCCAAGCTGCCATCAGGCAGATGTGACTCCAGGACTGTGAGATTGTGCCAGGAGAACAGGCTGCCGCTGGTGGTCGAGAAAAGCAACTCAAATAGCTTCAGGTTTTGATGGGAGACTTCATACGCTGTGAAACAGCCACCTTTGAGTCTTGAAAGTCCCTTTTTAAAGGGCTTTAAAAGCAGCCTTCAGAAAACCACCCTAAACCCAAAAAAATTATATGGGGGCAGCAAGGGAAGAAAAAGCAGGACCTCCTCTGTGACTGAGGAAGGCAGAGCATTATTCATAAGGTGACAGTACTGAGATGAGCTGCTCTGGGATTGCCTGCTGGATTTCTGATCCATATTGTGTGGTCTTCCCTGTATCAGCAGGGATATGCCTCATCCTGCACGTTGAAACCATTGAAGCTGCTTAAAAACAGARCCAAATTTCAGATGTATTTTTCTAAGTCCCAAGTACAAAAATGAGTGGCAAAGGAGCCAGAGCAGCAGTGTGATATGTATTTTCTCACCCACAAAATTGTCAGCTGTCCATAGCTGCACCAAGAACCACATAAAGCAGGGACATAAACTACAAAATTGYTACTCATCCCTGCTAAGGTTGGTGAATTACATGAGCTGATTTGGGTGTCTGGGTAAGGCTTTAGGTAGCATTTTATGTAGCTTTGTGTTTGAAAAACATCTCATTTTTGGTACTGGCAGGAAACTGAAACAGTGCCTGTGGCAGCGCATGTTCAAAGAGAAACAAAAATGTGCAAGTCATTTTTTCCCTGCAGAAGGGGAAACTTAGAAATGCTGCTTGTGGTTATATGTGCTGCTGTGTGATTCTGGACYCATAATGAGGGGCCCTAGTGGAGCTCTGGATTTCTGACTCTTTCAGCCTTCTCTTCCCTCCTCAAGAAGGGAATTGAGAATTCTATTTGYTACCTATTTGAGATTTCTATTTGTTATCTATCCTCATATCACAAGGCTGGGATTCAAATCACTCAGGCTTTTCTATGTAAGCTCATAACACTACCAAATTTAGAAACAGCCTGCTATGCCCTTCCAGATGCCAAACAAGAGGAAAAGGAAGCTGTTGACACTTTTCTCACTCTTATTTTCATACCTCTGCTTGAGCAAATCCTCCACATCTTTGCACATCTTCTTCCCCTCCAGCAGCCGCTGCACGAGCACCTCATAGCCGGTGTGGAAAGTGAACTCCTTGCACTGAAGACAGAAAGAAAAAGGCAGCAGCTGTTAGGCACATCAGCTCCTCTTACCTTAATTCTGACTCTTAAATCTTAATTTTTAGTTCTTAATTTTAATATTTCTTAAAAGAATGGTCAGAGTCATCTCAGTGCAAATGCCACTTGTGGGGTAGTGGTTGTGCCACCCAGCCAGTGGTGAAGTGTTTTGATGGGAGGATTCATAGCTCAGGAAGACAGGATTTCTGTGTTCTACTCCTGCTCCTCCCACAGCCACACAACAGGATCAGGACAAGCCATTTTCCACTGAGAGCCTGCATTAAGCAGTACAGAGGGATAACGTTATTGAAAATGCAGTGGTGAATGTTGTCTGAGCTTTATGTTAGGGCATTATGGTAAAATCACGGGCTGTGAAACCATCAAGAGAACGAGTGTGCTCCTTCCCTCGAGCAGTTTATCCACAATACAAGCCCTTCTGTACAAACTGAATGCATTTTATACATCCATCCCCTGTCCCCACAGCAGTTACCATTTAATAAAYGGGTACTTTATTGCTTTCCACCACCACTGGGAAGCCAACAGCTGAAGTTTTGGTACTTTGGAAAGATCCTCTGACAAGCAGCTGCTGGGCACTGGAGCTTGTGGCTTTGCTTCCTTGCTGCTGGGGCTGGAGAGAAGCAGGGRAGCTTTGGGGATGGATKGTGGTGGCTGATGGCAGCCTTGGGGCTTCTGTGGGGATTTACAGATCTGAAGTGCATTTTTTCGGTTCTTCAAGGGTTAGGATAAATTCCTGCAGACAATCCCTGTAAATCTACAGGTTGTAGTTACATTTCCAGCACTACAGTTCATTGTAAAAGCCATCACCCCTTAAGAAACAGGAGCTCAAGCCCAAAACGTTGGTTTTCCTAATGTTTCCATGGGCAAATTATGCACACACGTTGCAGGAGGGATCCTGCAGTGAAATATATGAGAAGCAGCAACTTTTGCCATTCAGAGAGGAACATCAGAAAGGCTTTTTGATAATACTCTGGCAATGGACTTAGCACTTCACACCTCTCTATTTTTTTAGGACATTCCAATGGCAGAATACATTGTTGCTGTGAAAAAAAATTATTATAAATAGGTCTCTCCACCTGGCAGAAACACAGATCAGATGCTCCACAGCCCCAACATTTTAATTGTATATTTTCAGATGCAATCAGCTATATCCCATAGCTGTGTACACAGCTTTCTCATCCCASAAATGCTGCCATGAGGTCAGTGAAATATCCTGGGGGTTGGTAYCACCCCAGCAGTCAGCCACTGCCACAGGCAGCAAAGGGAGAGTGATAAACTCACTGTGAGGTTACTCTGCCTTTCTGTTCAACATTTCTCTTTGTTTAGTAAACGCTGGAACTCACTTGGTGTCTTTCCCCACCAGTTTTAAACTGGCACAATTGTCATAATGAAAGGATGACAAATCCYTCATGCCTGAGAGAACGTTTATTACATTCCCTAAGCAGAGAATGCAACACCAACTTATCAAYCCAAAATCACCCCCACACACCCCGAGTGTGCTGAGGGGCAGCCTGTGCCCYGTGATCCTTCCAGGGACAGGACAAWCCATCCTGATGGACTGGGACCAGCCCTTGGGGAGTTGCTCTAAGCCATGGAACACCAGGGGAAGAAGCAATGCCACRGTAAACAGCCAGTGCCTCACTCAACAGCTTTTGTGTTGTTTGGCAAGTTTTGCTGTTTCTTGCCTGCTAACATGAGTAAGACTTGAATTTATTAAAAATGGAGCCACTAYAGCCATGTCTGGAGGAGAGCAGGARTCTCTTCTGATGGAGGCCTCAGTWCCTGCCTGYTGGATTCCTCTGAGGCTTGTTCCTCTGGCTGGCCCTTGTAGAGGGATTTGGCTCCTAAAAAAGGCTTCCCACCACAGCAACTCATTTAATCTACCTTAATTGGGCGGGGATCTCTCTCAAAATTTGCTTTATTGTCCTCACTCTGTGTTCCTGAAGAAAGTGGAGGCCCTGTTTCAGAAAGGCTGGGGTCTGGAATCCAACCCAGGGCTGGCAGGGAGCAGATGTGGCTGTGTGTGAACAGCTCACACCAGGGAGGAAATGCCACAGCCAGGGTGACACAAGTGTGAGCTGCTCTGGGCACCCATCCTGCAGCTCTGCTGCTTCATTTCCAACCACACAGCCATAAATCACTTAAGCCTGGGTTTACTCACACAAACATTTCCCTTTAAACAGCTCTAGTTCTTCTTTCACGTGCTGTACAACTGCATCCCCTCTCAACCTCTTCTTCCACCCAAACTTCCCTCCCTTCCCCTTCCCTGACACACTGTTTTTTCATCCCATTGATTCCCATGTGTTCTTACAGCACCTGGTCAAGGTTGAATAAATCCCTGTTGGACAAGGATGATGTTTTACCACTCCACTCAGTGATGCTTAGGATGGCATTGATGTCTGCTCTCTAAGAAATGCTTTTGGTCCATCAGAGGATTGTATTTGCCTTCTTCCACTATCAAATCATAGCCGTGGCACTTAAATGAGCTATGATCTGCAGATACACCTGCAATTCTCTCCTCTGCTGCTATTTTATTTAACAAGGTCTCAGACTGTATTGGATTTTTTCACTACTAATCTCCTACTCCCATTTTGTACTTCGAAACTTTGATTTTTATCTGTTTTCTGTTACTGCAGGCTTGAAGGTTATCAGATACCTCCTGTACAATATTTCATTGTACTTGTGTGTTTCAAGCACATCTATTTCCAGCCCGTTCTTCATGTCTTATGCCAGGATCCAGCAGCTCCCCCAGATCAGTGTCTTTGCCCACTTTACAGTTCTTCTCCTGCTTCGTCTGTTCAGTCCCATTTTGTTTTTATCTGGCTTCTGAAGGATTTCCTGTGTAGCACCATAACTGACCCCACACTTTCTTTGTCAAGACAATCAGACAGCGAGATTGCATCTCATTAAATAATCGTCTAGCTTTGCTAAGCTGTCTCGCCTCTATTCTATTTTCCATTTACCATTTTGTGTTATAATTAGCACCCGCATTGAGTGGTTTTGCAAAGGCTGTTAACTGCACTACTCAGACAGAGCTCAGTATTTCTCAGAAAGGATTTTGTGATGATTATACAAACTGATGAATAGTCAAAGAACTATTCTATTTTTTTTTCTAGAAATTAGAAAAAAATGCTTTAATTAGATCATAAATATAGTCATTAAATGTGTAAAACATCATTTGCTTATACCAATATCTAGCTGCTTGGAAGACAGTGATTTGACTCACCACCAGTAATTCCTCTCACTGCCAAGAAAGGGATTCTGTTTAGTCAAAGCCTGTGTGGCCATGAAAGAGGATTTAATCCTTGTTACTTTAATAAAAAAGATTAGTTATTCCATCTAGTCCAATAATCACTAATGAGAAAAAGTGCTTGGCACAGAGATTTCAGTGTTGTGGGATCCACCCCCTAACTCTGTCCGTGTCCTCTGCTCTCTGCCGGGGATTTTTTTCTTGTTTTCTTCTTGAAAATCGCAGGTAATGGAGGGCAGCCTTTCCTCTCCTCTGCCCAGTGACAGAAGTTGCTTCCCTTCAATGCAATGAGCAGCACCCTTCATCCAGAGACAAAATAAATGTGAAAGGGCTGAAACCCACAACTTCTGTGCTCTAGTTTAACCAGAATGGCTTTTCTTGCAATATTTGAAAGCAGGCACAGAAGCCTGCAAGCAGAGGTGTTGACAGTAAGCACGCTGGGATGTGCTTTCTTCTTTCCATTTCTTTTTCCCTCTGAGGTTTAACGATGCTGCTCTCTCCCATTTGCACTTTCCCAAGCGATCTGTGCCTCGGGACTGCACTGTCCCTCCTGGCAGGAGTTTCTCCATAGGTAACCACACAGGTAAATGCTGGGGGTTCATTGTGACAGAGGTTATTCAGGCCTGGCAGGTAAATGCTGGGGGTTCATTGTGACAGAGGTTATTCGGGGCTGGCTCTGAGCTGGTTTCTGCAGCCATCAGGGAGAGGCTCCCAGGATTTGGATTTGGTAATGGAGGCTGCAGGGAAAGACTGGTGGTGTCAGTTCTCTGCCCAGAGGATTGCTGGGGGATGACATAATTTYTTCTAATCTTCTGGGGGCACCAAGGGTAACCTTGTGCCTTTAACTCACTGAGAATCAGCCTTGTTCCAGAGCATATTCCTCTGAGCCCTGTGCTGCTGTGTGCCCAGAGGGAACTGCGAGGCTTTTTGAAGAGCAAGAGTTTCCATTTTGAAGTGACGAGATTACTACTGCAGTCTATCAAGGAGGAAAGAAAAGAGAATAATATCAAGGAGAAAAAATGCAGTGCTGTTCCTGAAGCAGGTTTTGGTAGGTAGCTTTTACAATGCTCTGGACTGAAGTAAATCTAAACTCGTGAGCAAAGCATTCGCTTCRTGAAGCACCCTGCACACCCTGGTGATGGTCACACAGTGACATGAGCTCAGCAGGGCATTGTGGCTGTGCTGTGACAACCGTGGCCTTTTCTGTTGTGCCTGCTTTCCCTGGAGCGTTTGTGCCCGCCCTGGCACCTGGGCTGCCCATGCAGAGCTTTGTTTAGAGGTAGTTTGATCCACACCCGGAGCTCTCCCTGCCCTGCAGGATAAGCCGGTCTGACAGCACCTCAGCATCTCCCCGGGGATCCTTTGCTGCTGGAGCCGTGTGTCCTGTTTGGGAGTGTCACAGCCCCAGCTGGGCTCCCGCAGCCTCTGGGAGCTGCAGCTCTGCCTSCCAGCAGCAATGCCTGCTCCCAGCATCTCCAGCTGCAGAGCCTGCCCTCCTGCTTTCTGCAAGGAGCTGGGATCTGCTGCTAACAGGGAGAGCAACCCAGGGTACAGCAGGCAGTGGCACCACCCTGATGGAGAGGAAGGGCTGGAAAAGGAAAAACCACCCAGCAGACACWGGGTGCATTGCTCAGCACCCAGCAGGACAGTGCTGAGCTGCTGTGATAAACACAGCATCAAAATCCACCCTCCAGGTGGGCCAGCACCAAAATCCACACTGCCTGCACTCCTGGCACCAGCATTGACAGTCACAGCAGAGCTCTCAGGGGTTCTCCAGCCTAATCATCCTTCATTTAGCAATTATTTTAAATGTATTATCTGCTAATATTAAAAAAAAAATCTTTTAAAACCCACACACTGTCTCTAAAGCTTGAAAGTATTTCGTTACAAAAGTTCATTCCTTGTCTTTGTTCCTAATGATATTTTTCCAAAGCTTATATCAGAAGTGTTCTCAAATGGTTTTGGACTGAAAATTATAAATACTGCTACCTCATCCAAATAAACTGTTAATCTAGACTTTCAAAAGAGAAAAATAATTGAAACTGAATTTGTCATGAGTATCTTTGAAATTTTTCTCTAAATTGAACTTTTTTTGAATCATATCTTGTTTAGATTAKGTAAGATCATAATTTTAGTAACATAAAATTTTAGGATTAATTTTTCTGGAGTCAAAAAGGAAATAACTGCCAGTGTGCGAAGGAAGTTTAGAGAAAACAGGCCACAGTGAGTTTTGAACAAGCATCACTTTGCCAATATATTTTTCAACTGTCAGAAAGCAATCCTTTCTATCCACAGCGGTATCACACATGATATCTCAGTCCTGCATTGAAAGCAAGTTGTTCTGACTGAGTTATACAAATTAATTGTATTCTTGCATCATATCACGGTGTATTGGCCCCTGAGTGTTTCTAGATCTTCTCTTGATCTGTCAGTCTCCTTGTCAAGTGCTCTGCCAAGGGCTTTGGATGTGTAGGTGAGCAGCAAACAGATCTTAGAGCCAACAGCCAAACATGACTTAGAATCTCAAAGCACGTTGGACTGGATATTTCCTATAATGCCTTAGCCTTTCACTGTAATTCCATCAATTGCTTTATGTTTTGTAGGTTTTTTTCCCCAGTGCACTTTAAAATTTCCTAGTGTTTCTAGAAACATTCCTGATCCAATTGTTTTGGGAAGTTTATTGCTTCTGAAAGGAATGAGAAGGTAGTGCCTTTACAAACAAACTCTGACTCTGGAGTGATATAAGGCTGATATTGGGAGATASAAAGAAACAATAGGAAGGATTTGCATAGGAATTCCACTGATTGACTTGTCTATGACTATGTAAATAAACTACCAGAGCAGAGACACAGAGATGTAAACTGAAGGGGAGGGGGACAATGTATGATAGAAGGGGGGTTTCATCAGGGGTTTTGGGGAGCCTGTAACTTTCAAGTACCTCAGCCAATGGGGAAAGAAAGAGGGGACTGCGGCCGGGAAATTGGGATAAAAAAGGCTGCGTCCTCTATGAATTTGAGAGACCCCATGGGAAATGCCCATGACCTCTCCCTTTATTCATGAATAAAGTTGCGGGAATCCTCTGTCTCCTTTTTGGACATAAACCTCTGGTGCTTGTGGATTAATTTTCCTAACACTTCAAATCAATAGGTCAGCAGTGAGCGCCCCTGCTGTGTGTGTCTGGTGGCCCAGAGGCTGCTGAGATGCCCTGTCCAGCTCTGCCTGACCCAGCTCGGGGTGCTGGGGCCCTACATGGCTCTGCTGCCATAGGAGGTGCTTTGGGGCCGCTTCCWGTCACACCAGCACTGTCCCAGCTCTGCCCCACCGCACTGGGACACCACCAGCCTTTTCTCAAAAGCAGCCTCCAGGTTCTCAGCCTGACCTGCTGCTGCCTGGTGCTGGGATGTGCCAGCAGTGAGAAGGCAGAGGAGCAGCTCCATTCTGAGCTGAGCACACACGTGGGGCAAGGGCACCGTGCCCAGAACAGGAGTGTCACACTGGGAGAACAGAAACCTTCTCCCCTGACCAGCGCTGGGTGTGATGTGCGTCCTTCTCCAGAAATGTGCATGTCACAATCAACTGCTTCATGGGTTTAAAAGCAATAGTTTTATTTGCCCATGCTGTCCTTTTTCCTACTGCCTGAAACCAGCTGGAATGAATGGAAATGTGATGGCTGCTCGTGCTTYCCAAGACTGAACTGACTACAGAATTGAGAGCTTAACAGATATAAATATATTTTTGAAGTATTTTTTTTCTCATATAAGCAGAAAAAGTGAGGAAGAGTAGCTGGGTTGAAGCTGGCTGTATAACATTTCTGTCCCTTCTTGTAAATTCACTCTTTGTTTATCAGAAACATAAATGTTTGCTCAGGATGTAGGTAGGGACTTTTTGGTGATGATTCCAGGAGTTGGCTTGGGCATTTTCCACAGGGGGCTTAGTTTGCAGTTTCACTGCACCCATTACCTAAATCTGACATGCAGTGCTTTCCATGAGCAGCAAATGGTATTTATTGCCAGGCAACAGCAGAGAGGTGAACCTTGAACGGGACCTTCAAAAACCAGAAGGGGAAAAGCAATGCCTCTGTAGCATTCCAATTGCTGGGCTGCCAGACTGCCTCTCCCACTGCCCTGTTGCAGGGAAGGCTAGAGAACTCCGAATGAAAGCGGAGATTCTAATCAGATTTCAAACCTGCAGCAGCYAGGATACTCAGAAATAAACCTGAGATTCACAAACTACAATAGCACTGCAAATGACACTGAGCAAAGCAGTAGCTCCCCAGTGGCCTTTTGCTCTTGACCCTGCGGGTTTTCTCTGAGAAGGAAATGGTTGATTTAAAGTTCTGCTGACACAGGAATTTGCTCCTCAGCTTCCTGAGCCCTCACCCTCCTCACTGGCATTCTGGACTGCTCATGTGTTATGTATTAGGCATTATTATAGTCACAGCATATTGTTTGGCTCTCTTCACGTGTTAATCACCCCCTGATTTGCACAGCTACAAAGTGATGGCTGCACAAAAGCCTCCCTCGCTTTTGCAGGTGGTTTGCTGGCTGCAGACCAATGGCACACAGGGAACAGCCTTGGAAAGYCTCAATTCTGGTCTAATAAAAGGACTCTGCTTGTGCTTATTACCTCCGTTTTCRCTTCCCTTTTTAATGATTTGATTAAACATTATTCTGAGTCCAGTTCAGACTCCTGGTGCTCCTGTGCAAGCAGAARGAGAAAGGAGCAAGCAGACACTGTATGTAACACAATAAAAAATGGGACAAAACCTAGGAATGCATTCAGGGAMTCCATATAGATTAGTAAACTATAAGATAGTAAACATATAGTAAACTTCTGGAACATATAGTAAACTTACAGTTTACTATAAGTTTAGTAAACTTACAGTTTATTATAAGTAAACTTTACATATAGTAAACTTTACATATAGTAAACTTCTGGAACACCTCTGTGATGGGACAGTAAGAAATGGGACAGGAGGAAGCAGAATCCCTCACCACTTTTAAATGGGAACTTGATGTGGCTACATGACACAGGTTTGAGGTGGCAGCATCCCTTTGTATTTTCTCCATGTGGTGACTTCAGACAACAGCTAAATCCTTTAATTGAAGTGGCTTCACCTTGGGAGCCAAGAGAGAGGCCAGAAGTGAGGGTTTGCACGTGTCTTTTGGAAGGCACAGCACTGTGTTGCTGTGGCCCTTCTGGAACACAACAGATAAACGTGTCCRTGGTGAAATCACATGTTCCTTCAGGCTCCTAGTGAGTAACATTGGCTACACAAGAGAAACTGCAAGTAAAATAAGGAGAAATAGGATCTTACAAGTAGCTGGATACTTCTGTTTCACACAAAATAATGGTGGGAGATTACTTTTGTYTTGATTCCTCTGTAGTTCATGCACTTCCAGGTTCCTTCTCTGTTATAAGAGAAAGCTCCTCTCCTACACGCACTGCAAGCTCAGTCCCAGACCACGGTGAGTAAAACAGCCCTGACTTGCTCAAGTACCGAGGAACTGTCCACCAGGTCTTACAGAGCCACTGGAATCAGACCTGCTTGTTTAGTACATCAATTTGTTAAAGAACAACGTGTCTTTCTCCTCCTTGTCTTAAAATGCTCAGTATTGTTTCCTGTCAGTGCTGAAAAAGGCTCTAATAAAACCCACTGCTGACCCCATGCTCTCTCCTTCCCCTGTGAGCCAGGCATTTTATTAGTGGTCTGTCCTGGCACATGGGGAAGGGTAAAACTTCAGGAAATTTTCCCAGAGTACATCTTGCTGTACAAAGCAATCATTCCCTTTGTACAGCAATCTTGCTGTACAAAGGGAATGAATTAAAGATTTACTTCACTTCTTAGTGAGGATCATTTCGATAGSTACACGTTACCATTTCCATTTCACAAGAGATCTTTGCCACCTAAATGATGATTTTCAACATATCCTATTACTCAATATGATGCAACATTCTTACACTGGGTTAGTGTCTGATTGAGACACCCCTGCACAGCTGCCACACCATCCCCCATCCTGTACAGGGAAGAGGGATTTCTTTTGACCCTCTTTCTCCAGCTCCTGTAYTGGGGGTGAATCTTGTGGCACAAGGGCTGCAGGCAGTGGCTGTGGGGCAGTGAATGCYCCAGTTCCTGTTCCAGGCTGTGCCTTCCTCCTGCACAGCTCCCAGAACCACTGAGGGGGGTTATGAGTCTGGTCCCTTCCTCTTTGGTTAGAAAATGCACCTTAATTTCCCATCTCAGAGAAAGCTTTACCAAGTGTGAACCTTTTCATCAAAGCCCAGCTTTATCTTCCAAAGCAGCACCCCAACTTCCAGTGAAAATGTGTTTGACCACAAAAAGACTGTCAGAAACAAAAGTCCTAACCAAATGTGCATCCAGGACCTTTCAATGACAGGACTCTCCTTTTCTTCTCCCCGTGCTCCTGGGGATTTCTATCCTGCTGAGCAGCAGCCCCAGGGCTGTTTATCAGTCCTGACTCGTTAATAACCTTCAGTAATTACAGCACCTACTGCAAATAGCATGAAGTGATGTGACTCGGACCTCAGGGCTGYTGACCACGTGTTTTCCTTTTTGTCTTTGTTCCCACCCTTTATTTTTATTTTTCTTTCATATTAGGAAGAGATTAGGCCTGTACAAATYGAGAGCAGCATGAAATAACTTCTTGATTCGAAAAGCTCTTACTTAAAAGAAAAAAAAAGCTTGTATTTATTTATTTGCCCTGAATGAACAACAGGAGCTGGTATCTTTAAATTAGCCCGAGCTAGTTCATTTTCACTTAATTCCCAAGGCTGTTGCCTTTCATTTCAAGCAAAGATAAAGTTGCACCGAGAGCTGTGGAACTTTTCAATTCCTCAATCTTGTTCARTGGCATTTTTCTCCCACTTTGAAGAAGTACTAAACTCCATTTGCAGTAAGGGAGCGATTCTTTGGGGAACTGAAAAGCTGTTGGGATCCAGAAGCATATTTTCAATGTGGTTTTTTTGTTGTTGTTGTTCACCTTGACACCCTGAGCAAGGCTGAATGATTCCCATGCAGAGCTGTGCTCCCAGCCTTCACCTCATCCCAGCCTCAAATCCCAAACTCTGAACAGCAGGCAGACTTTGTGCTTTATTGAACTGTGGCTGCTGAGGAAAGTTTTATTACAAAACCTAGATTAAACTGGAGGTGAAACTAGCATTTTCTGTGCCATCTGCCAGCTGGAATCTACCTTACTGTTGTACAGCATGAAAAAAGAATCAGAAAAATATCTTTCTGAGCTAAAGGAGCTGAAATACAACCAAGCAGCCTAACTTGCCTTCCATACAAGCATGCAATGAGTGCTACTGGATTGAAATTCCACATCTTCCCCTGTGCCTACAAAGCAGCACAAGTTCAGTGTCCCCAGCCAGGGACTGARGAAAGAGAGGCAGCTCTGTGCTGCACTGCAGGAGTGGGAGCCTTGAGGGAGGAAAGGGACTGTGAATCACCCAGTCTTGCCAGGAAAAAATCTGTTGGAATGAGACRCAGAGGGACAGTCTGAGATTCACCCTGGAAAAACTGCAGAGGGAGGAGAGGCTGAGGCACTCTCAGCCTGCAGAGGAGGTGCTCAGTGTGGATAAATTCCTGCGGCAGGGAGCAGGGGAGATGAGGCTGGGCTTTGCAGGGGGAGCCAGGCAATGGGCACACATGGAAATTCAGCAAGTCCTGTTTCAGCACAGGAGGATTTTCTGCTGTAAGGGTTKGCCCAGAGAGGCTGTGGAGTCTCTGTCTTTGGAGACACTCGGAGCTGGGTGCTGTGCTCGGCCCTGTGCTGGGCAGGGGATTGCTGGAGGTGTCCAGCAGCTCCTTCCAGCCTCAGCTCTTCTGCAGCTCTGCATCAGAAAATTCACCTCAGCAGGCTGCTCTAGCAAGAGGAGCCCTCTTTGATCCCTGTGTGAGGCTCCATTTCAAGCTGTGTGTGACAAACACCCTTCAGGTGGTGTTCATTAGATGTGGGCAAAAAGAGTCAGTGACTCACCTATTCCATATTTAAAATACATACTCATGGCACTCTTAAAATTGGCATAAATAAGAATCCTCCATTTCTCTGAGCCCAAGGAAAACCAACCACTTTTGCAGAGCAGGGTGGATCAGAACAAACCACACACAACTGTGTAAAAATATTAACAAGGTTGTCACGGTGACTTACTTTGTTAAATAGTCAAAACCCCTCAGCTGCAGCATGGTCATCAGAAAATTGTAATAAAATGTATTTAACTGTCTATGTTCAGTCACTGACTCCTGATGACCTTTCTGTAAATCCATTAATCTAGTGTTCATGAGAGCTTCATTTCAGTTGTAGTGCTCTGCTCAGAAGTGATTTTTGAAGCACTAGTGTTTCCACAGCCAGAACAATTGATCAGGTTTTCTATTTGTGATTTCCTCTGGTTTCAATGACTGTTGTGATTGTATCCCCTCCACCCTCCATGGGTGCCTCTCACTGCCTCACTGAGCCAAGTGTCCTTTGCAGGGCAGCTGGGGGAATGGAGGAAGAAATCACATTTAAGAAAAGAGTCGAGCAGCCTTTTCTGTGGAGATGAAGTTGAGCTCACAACAAACACAAATCATCAGGGCAACGAGTTCAGCTTTTCCGAGCTGGTTCCCCGTTTATTCCCCGTTTCCACCCATGTCCCACAGCGATGACTTGGCCTGGGTGTGAGCAGGGCTGTGCCACAGCTCTGCSTCTGGAGCTGTGGTGGTGCAGGATGTGCTGCCAGCAGAGCTCAGTGTGTGCTGTGCAGGGAGAGATTCAACCTCCTCTGCCCTGTGCCAGKAGGGACAGATGGAGCAATGCCATCCAAACCAACCTCGGTGACTGCAAAGTGGGATACCAGGCTGGAAGGTTTGTCAGCCTCGGGGTGCCTCCCCAGCTCCAGTTCCTCCCAATAAACCTGGCCAGTCTCACTTCCTCCTCACAGACCTGCTGCAGAACAACAGGCCCTGCAAAGCCCAACCTCTACAGGAAAGGAGGGTAGCTCCTGATTAAAAAAAMCCTTCCTATTTTGAGTAAAATAATTGATTTTTTATTTCTTCGGCATGTTGCCTGATAAGTTTTACTGTGACTTTTGCCATCATCTTGGCACTCTTGATCCACAGTTAAGAGTCTCATTAGAAGTTAAATTATTTGTGAAGCTAATGACATATTTTTTAGGTATAACAGACTATTGTGGGAAAAAGCTGCAGTGAGGGTTGAGATGCTCACCTCCAAAGCCAGCTTTGCACTGAGCCTGAGGCAGAACACAGCCTGAAGTCAAAGCAAGACAGATTTGATATCTTTGTAATGGACCCTGCTCCTGGAGCTCTTCCATGGCTCCACAGGCAGAGGGACAAATCATCCCTGCTGGCCTGGATCTTCCCCACACGTTTAAATGYGAGCCGTGAGAATCCACAAGCCCTGAGCTCATCCCACAGCTGAGAAGGAACCAGCATTTCACACTTCCAGCATTTATTTTTAAATCCTAAGTACCTTAGGAGTCCRTGACACATTTTCAGAATTGACTTGGCCACTTGAGTTTGATTCAAAGCTGTCTGAGGSAATAGATTTGCTCCCATTCAACTCTGGGCACTTTGGAGTGTTGCTCCCAAACCAAGCAGCTCCTTTGAAAGTCATCCTGATTCTCCCTTCCCAGGTGGGTATGGCAAAGCCAGGAAGTGGTGCCAGCACCTTCCCACCTCTCAGCCAGAAATGGCTGCATTTCATGGGCTCCAACTGCAGTGCTGAACAGCAGCTTGGAGGGAGACAAAATAGAAGGAAAAAGCAATGATAGGAACTGCAGAGGAAAAGCAACAATGACTGCAAGAACAGRGGAGACTAAGAAAGACACTCAGTATTTGGGACTGAAGGGGTAAGATGTCCTTGGACAGAGGTTTTCGTAACAAAAATAATTACTGTCGCTCTGCTGCTACCATCACCTCTAACATGGAACTGTGCCATCACACACAGACTCCCCATTAACGTGGGAATCTCCCTACCTGTCTCATATGATGCTTGAGAAGACAGGGAACATCTGTTAGGTTTGTACAACAGCCCAAAAGAATATTCATCCAGCAGCAACTGCCCTGCACTGGCTATCAGACCCAATTTAAATTTTCATCTCACTAACATTTTCAAAAAAATATTATCAGAGGATAGAAAACTTCTGTTAGGAAGCACATTTTAGTGCAGGCTTTGAGCAACTTTCCCTTAAACCATTACAGTGTGTGGAGCATAYAGAAATAAAAATTGCACATACAGAAATAAAAATAGCAATTAAAATACACAGGTTTTAGCTACCCTAAAATAAAACAGAGACAGAAAGAAAAGAAAATTGAACAAAGTGTGAAAGTTTCAGTATAGTAATAAAACTGCTACACTTTATAGAGGGAAAGAGAGGATAAAACTTTACCCTGTTATGAGGTACAATTTGCATTTTCCTGGAAGACAGCACACCCTGTTCTCATGAAGTCTGGAGAACTTTGGGGAGGAATGAATGGTGTTCTTTCTCTGCTAGCTGAGGGAGGTCTCCTGCATTTAGGGTTTCTTTACACATTTTACATTGAGGCAGGTACTGAAAAAGTGCCTGCTTTTCCAAAGTTTACTGATGGTGGAGCAGGGAGCTGCTGCTCAGGGATACCTGAAGCCCAGGGAGGGGATGCAGCACCCTCAGCAATCACAGATCAGGGCTCTGTTCTGTGTCACCCAGCACAGGGCACCCTCTGCCTTTCGGTTCAGAAAAAGCAGCTTCAGTTCACAGTACAGACCAAATACAGGAGACAATTGCCTGCTGAAGCAAACCACCCAAATACATTTTCCTCTCACAACAGAATCTTATGAATGCAAAAATAATTGCTGGTCTTGTGATTTGGGGGCCAAGCTGCACGCTTGTGTTGTGTTGTGCAATATCCTGTCAGTTTGCACTTTATAAAGCTTACTGCATAGCTAAAGCTTCCATCCTGCAACCAGATATATTCCTGCCCTCTTAATCCAGCTGGGCAATACAACATTTCCAGCCAAAAAAGGTGAAATCCAAAGATGCTTTCCTTGAAATGAAGTGTTAGCTTCGAAGCTAAGCAAGGATTTGAGTGACAGTAGTGTGACTAAGCACAGGAGAAGCCTGGGCAAGAAGAKCCATGAAGAACCGGCCTGGCCAGATTGTCAGCTGGCATTAATCACCCTCACACTGCTCTCCTAGCTTCGTTTACTCTCCCTAAAGACCAAGACATTGAAAAGTAAATACACCAAAAGTAGCAGCTTTAAAAATCAGGTGGCATCTTTTGCAGGGAAGTTCAGCAGTGCAAGGGCTGAAGCTCCCAGGGCAGCTGTGTCCCACCCTGGGCTCTGCACTGTGCAGTCTGTAGCTGCAAAAACGAGCACAGGCTCACCTAGGTGKGGTCAGGCACAGTTAGTCCTAACGTCAACATCGGCTTTTGTATTTCCTCATTGTGTTTTTATTCTTTTTAACTGTTCAGATCTGGTACTGGAGTGGGGGCAGGGAGGGCTTCCTGGAAGTGCCGGAGGATGGTGGTTCATTGAAATGTGTTTCTGCCTCTGCCCTTCTGTTTTCTACYAAGAGAGGGTTTACCCTGAAGCGTGGGTGGAGAGAAAGCGAGCACAAGCAGAAATGGCAGGAAGAATTCGTAAGCCTTCATGTCTTTCTTTAAGTCAGCCCTAGATGCTGGATAAATTATTGCTCAGTCAAGAGGCAACCACGTAACATCCTATTTTCTCAACTTTGCAATGTTAGAACTTTTTTTAACTTTGATTTTTCAATGGCAAGAGAACCTTGGATCACCCTAGAAAGATCAATTACGAGGTCCTTTTACCTTGTAACTGCAGGGAAAGAACGAGAAAACAGGAGACCAAAAGGATTTTCAAACAAATGTCAAATAACAAGTACAGAGAGGATCTCCTCGTTTCAGTGTTTGCTGGTTTTAGGTCAGCTGTGGGTGTTTGGGTGTAGTTGTGGAGTGTCACTGCTGCTCCTTTYTACCTGTGCTGCCTCACAACTCCTGGGCACTGATCCTGTGAGTGCTCCTGGCAGCAGGGTTGGGGTCTGCAGGAGCTCAGCAGCAGCATTTTGTGCACAGCTCCTGGCTTTGCTCTTCACCAAACAGGGGAGGATTCAGCCTGTAATTAGGAATAGCTCCCCTGCTCCTGGAGCCACCCCTAGAGCTGAGGACACTCACAGCAAACAAGTTCTCAGCCCTGTGAGCCAGACAAATCCATGTTTCTTTCAAAGCAGTTTCTGGACCCAGCACAGGAACTGGGAATGTCAGTCATTTCATGGGGACTGGATATATCCTTTACACTGCATCCTTCTGCCCAGGATCAAACACTACCAAACAGTGTGTTTTTGCTTGAGGACAAATTTGGATTTCTACTCAACTCAGTTTAGAACACAGGACAGCATTAAATTAGTTTTAAACTATATAAAGAACCAAGCTGTATTCTAAAAGACTTTTAAATACAAATACATAGAATATAGGAAACGCATAGTAAATGATCACTTACCCAAAAAGCATCTTTAAACTGCAGCTGGGTCATTATTATTGCTCTGTGGAGGGGTAGGAATCCTTCAGCAAGTCCGTTCTGGGATGAGAGCAGCAGCAGGCACAGCTCTGAGCCCTGTCACTGCACCCCAGCCGAGGCAGAGAGTGCAGCACATCCACAGATCTGTCCCTCTGAAGCCAGCCTGGTGCCAATAGCAGGTGGCAGTTGCAGGCAGCTCAGAGAAATGACCTGTGGCTGCGGAGGGACAGAGGGCAGGAAAGCTGTTGCTCACCCACAGAGACATGCGAGYGCTCAGCACCCGCGCCCCAAACCTGTTTCTCTTCTGGTGAACAGTTAATATTGAAATGAGGAAGCAAGGAGATGTCAAATGGTGTCAGGCTGCTCCTTGCCATGGGTGCGTGTGAGTGGACAGGAAAAAAAGCAGAGCAAGAAAAAAGGCAGTGATAAATTCAGTGATATGATTTGATCAGCTACAGGAGGAGAGAGAACAAAGTTTACAGGAAACCAGCACAATACAAGAGATAAGATATTCTCTAATGCTGTGGTCTTGCAAAGAAAAAGAAGCAAAAGAAACATAGGTGCCCCATTTCTGCAGCACCTTTGGGGCAGGCAGAGGCCCATGCATTCGCACAGGGGAAGCTCAGCTCAAAGTCACATTTTGCAGCTGAAAAGGCTTTTCAGGACTCTGGTTAAATTCAGAACCCTGAGAAGTGTGCAGGTGTGTGCACACATTTARATACCTGGATGTTGATGTAGAGAACACTCCTGATTTGCATGCCCTCATGTAAATGCTCCTATGAATATGAAAGGTATRTGAAATTTAGAAGTAAAATCCAAAGTCTTGAAAAAAAAGAGAGGTAAGAGTTTGTGAACACAAGACCTGAGTGAAGCCTCAGAGACCTGTGAAGCAGCAGCGCCCAGACCACATTCAGCATCCCACTGACACAAGGTATTTCAGGCAGCTCCCCAAATCAGCTCCTCCAGTTRTTATAACACAGCTGCAAATACCTAAACGCAGGGTAACCCTTCTAAAGCTTCCCTGAAACCCTCTCCAGAGTACCTGTCCTCCAGGTCAGGTTGCCTCTGTTCACCTCCTTGGGATGTTTGAAGCATTCTTAAACGCCTGCTTTTAAATACTCACTTGGGCATTTTGGGGGTGTAGGAAAAGAAAGAAGAACAGTTCTGTGGTGGTCGCCTGTGCAACAACTGTCTTTCCACAGCAAGAACAKATCAGGACTTCTCTGTGACTGACATTCCTGCTGGGTGTTGCTGCTCTCCTGCTGTCCCCACAGCAGCACCCACCCGGGCAGATCACTCTGGATTGGGGAAGTCTCACATCTTCCCTGGGCTCCAGCAGGACACGGGGCTCTGCCCAGAGAGCTCTGCAGAGCTGGTGGCTGGAGTTATCCCTGCTCATTCCATGGGCACTTTGTAGCTGGTGTTTTGAAGAATTTTCAAGTTTCCTTCAGACCTGATGATCTGAAGAAGACAGGGAGTGTGCAGAGAGGGAAAATAAAGTGCAAGCAGAGGAGTCTGGAGGGTCAGAGGTGTAGCACAGAAAAGCATCATCACATGAGAGTGGGAGGAGAAAAGTGAGGATTCACCTGGAGACAGTGTTGAGGAGGAAGGAGTGAAGCTTTCTTCCAAAGGAAAAATTCCTTGAAAAAAATGTATTTTGGGGGCATGGGCACTAGTCATACTTGATCAGTATGCCAAAAGAAAAAAAAAATCTTTTTGGGGGTGTTTTATCTCAGTCTTTCTAAACCTAAATGTTTCCTGTTACTATTTCCAAGTTACAGCTGTGTTTTGAAACCATCCTGGCTGCTGCTGGGGTTCATAAAAATGCACTGAGTGTGTTTTGGCCCTCCAAAATGATATGCTACTTTCCAGCTATTTTTAGTTTGGCCTTCAACCACAAAGCCAATTATTTGCCTGAACCTTGCACTGGTTTTTGTGCCTGCACCCATCACACCCAACAGCTCTGGTGCAGCACAGTCACCTCCCCAGCAGCACCCAGGGGTGCTCTCTCTCAAACACCATCAGCAGTTTGCTCTACTTGGGCAGTTTTCTTTACTTCTCTCTCCCCCGTGGCTGCAGAACAGCCCAGACCAAGTSTCCAGGTATTGTGATGAGCTGTCAGAGCAGCCCTGGCTGTGATGAATTAGAGCTGCTGGGGTGGCCTCGATTTGTGTCACTGCTCACAGGTGCTGGTGGTGCTGAGTTCTGTCCAGAGGGTGCTGTGCCATGCAGGGGTAGCCAGGCTTTGCAGGGCTCTAGAAGAGGAAGACTGTTTTCTATTCCCCTATTCTCTAATTAGGAAAAAGAATCAAGGTCTGCAGTTCTGAAATGCTATAGCTCAGGATCGGGTTCATATCCTGATGTGAGTGGCCAGAGTTTTGTGAAATCTAGAAAGGCTGAGCTGACCAGGGAGCTCTGTGGGGCTGAGAGCAAGGAGCAAAATCAATGAACCTTGCTAGGCTGTTAACTGCTGTAATGCCATCTGCTGAAATCACCTTGAGCATCCTGCAATTTCCCCTAGAAAAGAGCGATGTTGGTACCCGTGCACCAAAAAGCAGCATTTTAGTGGGCAAATGAGACTTGTGGTGATACTTTGGAAACCTGCAGGGCCTCTCATCTGCCCTTCTCACTCTTTTAAAGTGAATTTTTACCTGACCTTGCATACAGGCTCACTCAGAAATTCAGCAGTGTCAACAAGGAACCTTAAGTGGAACTCTTCCCTGACAGCCACTGCATTTCCTGCCACCACTGCTATTACAGCTTAAAAATCAGCTTTTCTGTTTGATAAGGCAAATTAAATTGTGTGGCAGCAGAATGTACCATTTAAATCCATTCTGTAGTGAAAAGTAAGGAAAAATCTGATTAAAAAAAAAAAATTAAAACCCCTCAAATGTTCTCATTCATTAGAATGGAAGTTACACTCAATTTTAAACTATATATTGCTTTGAGCAAAGCTTTTCATCAGGGATTTGGGTGGCAGGTTTAGACTTGACAGTAGGTAAAATATGAAAGTAGCATCTACAAACATTTTTGTGCTCATCCAGGACTCCAAGCACGACATTCTTCAGAGTAAAAGTTTCTGATTTTGGGGAGTTTGATGGATTAGACAGTAAACCTTTCATTCTACATTGAAAGATGATGAGGGAGTCTTTTCATTAAAGCAGAATATAAACAGATGCTGAATACTGAGATAATCCAGATGTTGAGGTGGTGTAATTTTCAAAACTCAAATACATTGTGATCCCTTGGAATGGTTGTTTGGGAAATGAAAATGGAGACTCAAAGGCACCTGTGCAGTCCTTCCCAGGCTCCATAACCATTCCATCTGAGATACAGCTTTGAAAGGATTGCTGTAGTGCAGCCAGGCCCAATTCAAACTGCCCAGCCTGGGGTGTCTATCTGAGCCCCAGAGGCTGGAGACAGCAGCAGCAATGAAACCACTTCCAGAGGAAAACCATGGCTAAAACAGACCCAGGTTCAGGGGCTGAGCTGTGCCTGCCATTCTATTTCCCATACGAATGCATCTCCATGCAGGGAATGTCAGGGGCTTGCAAATTATCCACAATCATACCCATTAAAAATTGTTAAATCACCTTGCTTTCTGTGAGGAGCCTATCTCTGTTTCCATGGAAACAGAAACAGCATCCTCTGAGCATCCAGCTTGGTTTGCTCCAACTCCTCTGGCCCGCCCGTGGCTGTGGCAGGGAGCTGGTTCAGCACATCCCACACCCTCACCATGGCTCTGGTCAGCTCTGAAACACAACCTTTGGCTTCTTTTGGAAGGAACTGCTGCAACAGCCTTCCCAAAGCACTGTATCACAGCACAGGACAGGCCTGCTGGCATTTTGCTTCAGTAAAATCGATAATTAATATAAAGATTAATTGCACAGGCTCTGTTCTTACCCCTTATCTAACATTTCATAGCAGTTTCTAATAGAGGCCATCTCAGAAAGGTGGACCCAGTTCYGCTGTTTTACCCAAGAGAAACAGCCATTGCCATAATAATAAAGAACATGATTTGATTTCCTCTAGAATTAACATTGTGATACTTTGTATATAATAAAATTGTATCATAGAAATGTGGGGGTCTTTTTGTGCTTGGTATAAACTATCCTTACCCTGAAAATGTTTCAAAGACAAAAAAAGAGAAGAGGAACTGTGGAAAAGTACAATGTCACTAGTGCCTTGAATAGCACAAACAGGATCTGGTTGTTCTTGGGAGAAAAGTAGAAGTACTTTGTGAAAGAGAAAACAAAATTATTTGGGTTTCTATCTCCCCTCCTTGTCATAAATTCAGGTACCTCCTGAGAGATGTTTTTTATTTCCCTGACACCTTTTGAATGCTTTACCAATACACCAGTTTTCTCCATGCCATTAATCCAAAGGAAATCACTTCTCATTTGTAAGCACAGCCCATTCATTAGGCAAGTGCAGTGCTTGTGGTGCTGAAGAGGTTTCCAGGTCTCAGAAAGGACCCTTGGACCTTTGTCCCAAACATGTCATCTCCAGCAGATCTGCCTCTGGACCAAATGTCCCTTCCTCAAGGAGATAAAAGTGAATATATGGACTTTCCTAGACTGAACCTGTCATGCCATTAACCTTTCAGACTATTTCAAATAATCATAAAATGGGACAGTACTCACCTTTTAGCTGAGGTTAACTTTTAGAGGTTATTACTACAAATACTATTTATGTAATGCCTTGATGCTTTAGCATTTAACAGAAATTAAAAAATAAACACAATTGYTTTTGCAAACTTGTCCAGAAATACTAAATGCACACGTTGCTKTTTTTGAATCTTCTTTAGCAGCCAGAGAAGATGACACATCTCTGGTTAATAAAGCCAAGAATGTTGCCACTGGACATTATRCACATGGCTCACATCTCCAGGAGCTGCTATGGGTGACCCACAATAAGAAATAAATGTACAAAAGACAAAAAGATAGAACATTTTAAGATTTAATCCAACAAATGAAGAGGGTCTTGACACAGTAAAATACCACTGTATTGCTAATGCTCTACAACTGTACATTAAAAATAATTATTGTCTATAGATGTAAAAATAGCAAGTTTTATGACAGAGTAAAACACAGTATAGAAACCATTCAAAATCAAGTAGAAACCTCTTAAACAACTGAGGCATTAATGTAAGTATTTCTCCAAAGGTATTAAATAAAACCCAGTTAATACTGACTCTAAACATCCCCCCACCTTCCCCACACTCTGTCCTAATTAAATGGATTAGAAAAATAGTAGTCTCAGTTACTACATTTTGCATTCTTCCAGAACCATTTAGAGTCTCCATTTTCTCCAAGTACAGTAGAACAACTCYTCACAATACAGTACTACCCTGAAGTAATTTATTTCCCAACACTATAGAATTTTGATAGCAAGTATTTCAGATTAATTTTGAAGGCTGGAGGAGGCCCAGGAAGTTTGCAGGAGGGTAATTAAATTTTGAATGCAAATTATTTACACCAACATTAGTGTACTGTAATTACAGCATAAAACTTGCAACGCAGCTGATGAGTGCTTTTAACAAAAGCTCCAAATGAAAGAAARGGAAGAAAAAAAGATTACAAAATAAATAATCTAAAGTTCTTCATGGTAGAAACGTTCATCATGAAGCTGCCTACCATAATCTGTTGCTTCGCTGTTAAGAAACAAATCYTGGTTCTTAAGAATTTCTGCTTCAGAAAGTTTTTTATCATCATTCAAATCCATCTCTTCAATGAGGTGAACAGCCTATAAAGAAAGAGAACACCACATGCACCAAGTTAAAGCAATTCTGTATTTTGCTTACTTATATTATTATAAAAAGAGGGAAGTTTAGCAGTAAAATGAAGAACCAATTGCAGAACATTGTAGTTGTAGCTCATTCACCAGTATTTCACAGTTCAAAGCCAACATGCTGTGCAGCAGCTCTACTGCACCTCTTATTTCTGAGAAATAGGAGTCCTGGTATTACATGGGCTTTGTTTTCATTTGCTGAACATCTACAAATATAGTGATTTAGAGAATCCTTCTGTTCCTRCTTTTTCTGATTGGTTTGGCTCAATGTAACCGAGCCAAAAATAACAGGGACTAACGTCAGCCAAGTGGATTTTAAAAGCACTCTGCACGGCAAAAGCTGAAAGATTAATATGACAAACATCTTGGTCAACACATGTCAATTACTGCAAATTGAATAGATAGTAATTTTTATATTTTTATGTTATTTAGCTACTGGGTTTCTCAAGTCATTTTGAAATGCTGAAAGGGAACTGTGATATTCAGCTTTCAAACAGCAGTTTATGACTGAAGTCAATGCTAYCTTCTCTTCAGAACAGGTGACTTTGCCAAGCCTTTATGTTAACCAGAGAAAAAACACAGCACATTAGAGAAACAAATCAAATTACTGGTTGCAGAACTGAGCTATTATTGCAGCATGGCCTTGCTGTAAGCTAAAATTTGAGAGATAGCTAAGAACAGCTAAACCAAACCAAGCAAGACCACATAGGTACGAATAGAATCAGCACTATTCAGAATCCATGTCAGAACAGAGCTATTTCTGTGAACTAAGAACTGACCACAGCCAGAAAAGGCCATGCAAAGGCTCACAGATCCCTTTTACAAAAGTAAMGGAGGAATGGAGTGCAGGAATGAGCACATGGGCTGTGCTGTCTCACACAAAGCAGCTCCTCTCTTTCCCAGGAACAAAAAGCCATGGGAAGACCTGGYRTTCCTGCCATTCTGAACACCAAAATCCTTCAGGGTAAAGGAAAGACAYGGAA
The DNA here is from genome assembly GCF_030028575.1 of Malurus melanocephalus. NCBI lineage: Eukaryota > Metazoa > Chordata > Aves > Passeriformes > Maluridae > Malurus > Malurus melanocephalus. The sequence goes on along the minus strand of NW_026623328.1, from coordinate 1,385,600 downwards.
AATTTAGCTGAGAAGTGACTAGCAGAAAAGCAGAAATCCTCTCTAATGSAGTCAGGGACTGGAAACTGCTACAAAAAAATAAAGAAGCTAAAATGAGAATCCACTTGAAAGYTATTATGCTGTTCTACCCCTGATTAAACCATTTTAATTAGCGTCATCAAAGTTYGCATTACACCATCTTGAATCACAGAGTACTTCCATTTTCTTGTACTTAAGACAAGTTTTTAGTTCTACAAATKATGATGATTTATCCAGTTAGAAGAATCACAATCAATTTCTCATTTCAAAATTAYGCACCTTCTTTTGGGAGTGCATCTCATTATATTTACCTACAATAACTAAAAAATTACTTATTAAAATTCTGTGCCCTTGAGTCAAAGCAGATAAGTTATTTAAGCATGTACAAAAGCACTTCGTTAATTTACAAACATTTACACAATTAATAGGAACTTTACATTTGCCTAATGCAGTTAAAGGACCTGAATTCCTTGCCAAAGTGAAAAGTTAAAAATACACACAAATAACTACTGATTTTTCTTTTCAATAAATAAGACATGATAAATCTGAATGCTTCTATCATTCTGCTGTGATACCTTCMAAACTCTCCTGCAGTAATTAAAACCTAAACAGTTGAAACACGTACCTCCTCTTGTGCGATACCCTGATTGTTGGGTACTATCCAAGACAGCAGCTCTTGAGGGTTGAGTTTTCCATCATGATCCTTGTCATAGTCATTCACAAACCGATCCTTCTCAACCAGGATCCATTCTGGATCTTCCCTTGCAGCTAGTAAAACACAGTTGTCAAGTTTAAAGCTACTCCTCACCTTAAAGCAGAGGTTTTCACCTTTTCTCCTAAGCAAATACACTTCATCTCATAAAACACAAGATAAAGGTGATGTCACTAAACAAAACCAAACCTTAATGCGCAGAGGAAAGTGGGGAAAGCAATTTGATTTGCTGTTGGTATTTATTTATTTGCACACTTGTTTTATACTTACCCTATGTACAGGTATTGTATCCTGCAGCCTAGAGCAATCTTAGGCTTGTCCTTAACTATTCAAGGAGTTGAGAAGTAATTCAGCAAGATTATAAACACTGCAGACAAGCATGAACTGGCTTTCTAAGCCTTATGAAAGTCAAAAGCAGGTAAGTAACAGTTTAAAAATAATCAGAACTCTATTATCAAAGAACAAAAAGAGTGAAGTCTCTCCTTCCTTTCTAACATTYGGTTTTGCAAGTAGATGATCCCTTTATGTCACAATTCACCATACACTGTTGCCCCAAACCACGAGCTAATTATGAAATCAGAGCCCCCATGTAGCCTATTAGTCATTTTAAAGAGTGCTGCAGGAACACTAGCTACAGGAGAGATGGCCACTTGGAGAAAAGCTGAAGTATTGGTACAATTACAGCTGATTCTCAAGTCGTGCTAACAAGTTGTAATGACAAAGCTATTACTTCCTCTATTACTGCAACAATTTCACTCCTTTCCAACCACTTGGTACAGACTGGTTTGGAAAAGCTTTCTTTCATGTTAGAGCAGGAAAAAGATAAAGAACCCTGTACTTGCATCAGAGATCGGTTGTTTTTACTGGCTCTGGCAACAAAGATGGTTATAAAACATTGAATTCCAGGTGGCTGATTAGAGTGGAGAAAAACAGATTATTCCCCTGGTTCTCCAGATCCTCATGTGTCTTTTACACAATTTTCCTCAGCTAAGATGCCATTCAGAATTAGSACTCCTTTGGGCTAAACAGACTTTCCACAAAACTGAAGTTACTGGGCTTTTTGGAACAGGAAGAGTTATTTGCCCTAGCTTTTAGCAAATCAAATACAGTGTGCAAAACATTAATCGATAAATATTGAAAAGCATCAGGTCAGTGTCCTTCTTCTTATTAAAGAAGGAATAGATTTCGTTTAAGGAAGAGCAAGATTGGGGAAAAAAAAACCCAAACAAACAGAACAGTGAAGGCACCTATCAGGCTTCTGATAGCTGGTACAGTGAACTGACTCCTCACACTTCACCTCTCACATCACACACAGCTCAATCCTTCCAAAGCAAGGCTGGCTCTGCAKATGTGTTCAGTTGGCAGAACTGCACCTTATTCCAGCTGCATCCTGTGTGAGCAGGACCTCACTTCAGTCTTCCAGAAAACAAGAAGCARCTTGCAAGGAAACTGTGGAGTGGGCTACGCACAAACCACCACCAAGTCCACAAGGGGCAGACTGAAATAATGAGCTACCATGACTAGTTCCAGAAAACAGAACTATTCCAAGACAGAAAATCTTACTCAGAAGCTGTAGGTGTAGGTGTGAAAAGCTGAAAATAAAGATGCATCCGATTCACCCCATTCCAAAACCTTTTGTTAGTTCCCTCTTTCATGCCCCTTCCCTTTTTTCCTTACTTGGGTCTCTTCTGTAATCACCAAGGAATTCTTCCAGGCTAACAAATCCATCACCATCTTTATCATGTTCTTCTAAAGCCTCCTGAATGACAAAGTCCTTTTGCATACATACAAAGAGGAAAATTAGCAACTCATAACCAAGAATCATTTTAGAGCAATGACGTATTCCTTAAATGAAAGACTCCCTCATTTCACATCTCTTTTTGTTTTTTTATGCAGACTAGTGCAGTAATTGCTTCCTGTGCAACAAAACAGATCTGTCCTTAAGAGTTTAGAATGTCAGGTTTCATGAAAACTGAATGTAAAAGGTGTCCATAGAGCTGGAATCCTTCAACACAATTCAGAACTGCAAAAGCAGCTGAGAAACATGAATATGTACAAAGCTCTATCATCTCATTTCATTTTTCTTTTCTCATCTGGTGGATTCACTAATTTGCATTTTTGCAACTTAATTGATTTATCAGGAGAACTGGTTGGTCTTTTGTCCACCAAAGAATCAAAACCAACAGCTAAAATCTCACTGATGGATTTGCAGCCTACCAACAGAGCTGAGAGGTGGCTATGTCAGTGCAATCACAGAAGKTCAGGATTCTTGTGCAATCCTAGTTCTTGAAATAGATTTCAAAGAAAAGCACTGAACTCCTGCTCCAGCCCCTGACCTCCAGCACTGGATCCACAACTCAGAATCTGATTTTTAGTTTGGGCTCAACAAGCCACATCTGTATCTGCTCCACTCCCTGTCGTACTGGGGCTAAGGATACACATTAAAAAGATGTTGCATCTACACACACAGGCTGATAAAGACCTWAATCTTACCGTCATGTATTCCACTTCTTCAGGATGTTCAAAAGCAATATATTCATCCACATTCAGAGCAGGAACATCATCTCTATTAGCTTTTTCAAAACGTTTTTTCTCCTTTAAATGAAGCTTAGAAAACAGATTTAGTTAGAGCCCTTATTGGAACAGAAAAACAACATTATAGTAGTTGGCTGTGGCCCATTAGGATATTAATTGTTTCACATTACCTACTTATATTATACTGATGTTGAATTTTCACTAAAAAGAGCTCATTGAGAGCAGTAAGAACAAGACTTTTAATTGAAATGGTTTTATTCTAAGAATCGCATAAAACCCTGKTTTTTTCAATTTAAGGAGCCATTTAAAACACACCCTTAGTCAAGGGCTAAAAAACACGAGAGGGAGATAATGAAAAGACCAAGAAAGCTCTTTTTCCTACGTGTGTCATCKTCTAAAAGTCACCAATTCCCAAAATAACCAAGTGGAGTACCATGATTATAATTAATGGCAGCTGTTGCAAATTCCAAAATTTACATTTACGGGCATTTAACCTTCTGGATCCACGTCTTATTTATGTCAAGGACTTATCTTATTTATGTCGTAGTTCAAAGAAGATCTTGAAAGATCATATGTGTAAAATGCCTTTTCTGAAGCCATTTAAAGGGCAGACTCCTTTACTACAGGACTGCTGTCCATTACACCTGGTCATTTCAAAGAGAAGCCACTTCTCTAAGCTGTTTTAAATAGATGTATTAGCATGTCCTTAAAAATATATCTATCTGCAATAAGTAGGCAAGTTCTTACCACTGAATGTCTTGCACTTGCTATTTCTGTCTTCCAAATGTGCAAAAATTTGCTGGTTTTTGGTTTCATTTTCTACATTCTCTTTAGAAAAAATACAGACCCACGCCACCACTGACAACTGATCTCTACTTAAACTGCACATGATGGAAACTCTAAAAATCTTGGAATCCTATCACTAAGTGTGTTGTGCTATTAGTGTGACTGATCTGGGTATGGGAGTAGCAGCAAATCAGAGATCATAAATACTTTACAAATAACCATTTGAAATTGTACTTCCAGTTTATATCCTACCTATTGACTCTTGTCTCAAAACCAGGCTAACCTGATTAACACGGAGCAGAACATGTACCAAATGAAGTATAAGATTTTTACCATTCTGCAAAATAGTTAAATGTCCTCTTAAAGAAAAGCTGACCTTAGCTGAGGGTTTAACTAGGAAGGCAATCCAGAAGGACTGACTACAGAAAGTACTATACTGAAATGTAAGCTGGAACCACTGAGGGAGAAATTCAGTTTTCCAGTAGTTTTTGGGAAGTGATGAACAAGGCCGCCACCTCCTGGTAAATTSCTGTGGTTACTTGATGTCAATGCTAAACTGTATCTCATTCTTCCACCTTGATCAGAGCARGAATACTAAACTCCAAACATAAGGAAAATGCTAATGGTGGCTGACCTGTGATGCTCATTTATAATCTGCATTGGAGAAGGCAGCAAGCAGGAAAACCCAGCAAGCAGTCAAATTATAACATAAACAAGCAGTTCTATCCCATCTTATGTATCTACAGCTCTCTATGTATCTGTGGAGGCAATGTCTCAAACATGATATCAATATTTTGACTGGAAGTTCCTCTGAAAGTCTTGTGGTATTTAAAAGCTGTGWAATTATTCAGTTATGTGACATTCCCAGCTTTACAGTGTTTCTTCAGTGTGTAAAATCCTCTATTCACTATAGTGGTTTCACTTCTGCTAACATCCTATATTATCTTCTACTGCTCTACTAAAAGCAGACAAAGCAATGCTCACAGAAAAACAACCTCTGGCCAGCATAGTCTAAAAACACACTGATTCTCTTTTTGGGAAGCATTCACATGTACTTATAAATTTGTAACTTGGAAGGAAACAAGTTTTGCTATGCAGTGGCTCTTGGTGAACCTTTCCTCCCTGCCTCTGTTGTCTCTCTTTTCCTGCTTAAGCATCTGCTTTCATAGATGAGACTCACACAACTTCTGTGTTTAAACATCTATTTTTAGCTAAGGGAGTTGCATTTTCATTGCTTAAAACTGTTTGAATTGCTATTGCTTTCTCTGTGGGTCTCTAATGCACAGGCAATGTTACAGCAGGCAATACTGATAGCCCACGCTGAGTGCTTGAGCAGTAACTGAAATAATGGCTGGAACAGAGCAACAAAGGGCTTAAAGAGCTTCCTTCTGCTCCAACACCAGTGGCACCAGCCCCTGCTGAGGGCAGGACACTGTCAGATCGCAGACCTCACCCAATGGATTGCAGCCTTGGTGTACGATGGTGGCTGGAGACCGTGCTCTGTCGTAAGACTGTCAATAGACTTACGCTCCACTCAGCCAGCAAAATACACTCAGGAGATACCATTTCATTGTGTCTTTATTTTGTCGGTAGCAGCTTTAATACTCCACTGCTTTCCCTTAATTACTCCCCTATCTCAGATAGCACAAAGTGTTAAAACATATGCCAGCTGCTCGGCTTCCTCTACCCATCTTGTTCCATCACAATAAACAAATCTTGCTGCCTTTGGCCAACAGCTCAGAGGAGCTGATGCTGAAACATTTTACCTGGCGAAATGATTCTTCTTCTTGATCCTCCAGGACAGTGTTCTCATCAAAATCAATTACACGATCATACATTTGCAAATTATACTCTTTCCAAGATACCAATCCATCACCATCTTTGTCATAGTCACTGAAGTGTTGCTTAGCTTCTTGTGTAACATAATGCTTAAAAGACTGCTGTATCCAGGAGCTCAGCTCATCTGTGAAAAACATTAAAAACATAATAAAATCAGAAATCATCTGCACTATAAAAATTGTAAAGACACCTCAGATCTATTCTGCCTAGCATATACTTTGCAATTCAGATGTAAGCATACAGGCAAGAGGTTACTCAAAGCAAACTAGTCTGTTTGCACCACRCTATGGCTTTTTCCAGGGTAACTGAATGAGGGAACAGATCACAGCTATAGACTTTAGGGTTTTTTTATGATTATGTGGCCATGTCTTTTCAAATCTGAAGCAAATCAACACTACAGCAGCATTTTTTTTTCACCAGAGCAGTAAAAAAATGATGCTGAGTATGGTTTAGACAGACAACTCTAAATGTAATTTGRTATGCCAAAAAAAAGTGCTTCCCATCACTTTGGGTTTGTTTTTGAAAAATCCACAAACTGAAATAAAAGTTAATTCAGCGCCATTGTCTTAATTACCCAAAATAAAATATTAACTATTTACGTAAAGCTATTTTACCTCTACTGGGGGCTTAATTCAAGCCTGACATAGTTTGGAAATGTTTTTAAGATGCTTGTTTTTATAGAAATGTGACTAAAAGAAATAAAACTTAATATACCAATGAATTGACAGAAACACATTAAAGTTACTTCATTTAAAGAAGATTGGGAGAACATATTCTCTCAGTATCTCTCAGTTATTTTCAGGTGCCTGGAAGGGAAAAAACATCTTCCTCTGCATTGCAAAAATTATACATCTTAATCAACTCAACTGAAATCCTGCTCTGAAGAGTCATGATGACTAATAAAAAACCCTATAGAAATCACTACTTTGACGTAGAAAGATCTTACAGCATGTTTTAAATACWCAAGTATCTTATCCTGTCCTTCTTAGCACAGGCATCAATAGAACTTTATTAGGTTTATTTAAACATCCTTGGAAAACAGCAAGGAATTTTTAAAAACACCTTTTGAATACTGAATTTATATTAGCAAAAGAACCAGCTTTCTAATAGATTCTGTGAATTGATTTAATGTGCAGAAGGGTATGTGCCACCAAGGCTTGTGCACAAAGCAGTGCTGCCTTACAATGAACTGCATCATGATTTCTTAAGGATGGGCAGCATTAATTAATTGTTTAATTCCCAGCATTTCAGGTGTGAGGCACAACCATGTGACCATATCATGTCCAGTGCCACTGATCAGAAATACTGAATACTCCAACATTAGAGAAGCAGGATATATTCCATCTTCTCACTGGCAGCCTCCAAATGGAGGCACCGCTAATAAGGAAAAAGTTCTCAATCACAGAGGAATAACTSAGCTCAAAAAGCTTCACTACTGTAAGTTTCTTTAGTGTAAAAGCACATTCCACTGTGAGCTTTACTCTTGGGAAGTGAAAGGAAGGCAAATTTTCATTAGACTGAGAATCAGATGCAATATATACCAAGAGGAGACAATGTGGGTGGAATTCCTATACCTTAGATAGTCTTTTTCCCTTATAGCCTTCATGTTGTGAACTGTCTGTGGTGCAGCACAGGGCTTACCCACTCTACCAAAGCTACAGACCATCTCACCTCTACACAGTCCATGCAGGAACACTGACATAATGGTGCAGTTGATTAAATTCAGTGTATAAAATGAAAGGGCATTCAAGAGACAGTCAATCTTGTCTTTAAAAACATATTTTGTCTTCTCACTTAAAAAGCTTCCTGCATGTTTAATATAATTTTAATGAAATATTACTGTTCTGGTATTTGACTGAGGATTCTGCTTGCTTTGTGTGTGTGCATGTGAATGAATTTTTTGTCAAAAATCACAGCAGAAAAACTACGTTCATAACGAGTTTTAAAATTAAATTGTCATAATGATGTACTGAAAGMAAGGGCCTGACTTTACCATGGAGTTTGTAAGTTTGACTGACAAAAACCTGTCTGAGAAGAGCCATTTGATACKGTATTATGATGAAATATGATCCCTCAATGTCACCTCGTGTCACCAGGCACTGAAGYACAACTGTGTAGTATTATGGCTGCAGTACTTTCTTAGCATCTTAAACCTGCTCTCTGATTTGCATGTAACAGGTTTACAGACATGGAAACCCACTCAATTCCAAGTGGCTTCAGATGTGCAAGGAGCAGGCACAAATCAAAGGTGGTACCTTCMACTTGGTATTGCTCTGATCCACACTAACTCTTGCTGGCCAGCCTTCTTCCATCACACAAGGGGTCACCTTGGAAGGGGCCACAGTGGGTCATATGGCCCTACCTCTCTGCTGAAGCACATGGCAGAGGATTGTGTCCAGAAGGTTCTCAAGTACCTCCAGTGAGGAAACTGCACAACCCCTCCGGGCAATCTGTGCCAGTGCGCAATCTCTGCACAGGAAAGATGTTCTTCCTCATATGGAGGTGGAACTTCCTGGGCATGAGTTTCTGTCTGTGGCCTCCTGTCCAAGTGGTTGGCACCACCGACCAGAGCCTGGCTCCATTCTCTTGGCACCCTTCATTTAGGTATTTATACACACTCAGTGAAGTGCCTTCTCAGTGGTCTATTCTCGACTCAAACTGAAACCTTAGGCATGGAGATAACATGCATATTGAGCCTATTGGTGTTTCTAACTCATTGTGCAAGGGATCGTGATGTTTTCCACGGGGATTGTCTCCAGCACAAGAGCCACGGGCTGTGTCACGGGTAGAGCGCGCTTTCCTCCCGGAGCAGCCCGGCCCGCCCGGCCCCGCCGTTACCCTCGCTGAGCAGCCCGTCCGCGTCCGCGTCGATCTTCTTCACGATGTTCTTCAGTCTTCGCTGCTGCTCCTCGGGGCTGAGCCGCGCGTACTCCTCCGCCTCCTCCTGCGGCACAGCAACGCGTCCGGTCAGCGGCCCGGCCCGGCCCGGGGAGCGCGCCCGCCCCGCGGCCCCGCCGGAGCTGCGGCCCACCCCGCCCGGCTCCGGCCCCGTCCCACCTGCCCGCCGAGCAGCGCCTCCCGGTCGTACTCGGCACGGTGCTGCCCGCTCGCTTCTCCCAGCGCCAGCGCCAGGCCCAGCGCCAGCAGCAGCGGCCGCATCG
>NW_026623328.1:1372380-1376389 GCF_030028575.1 Malurus melanocephalus | reverse complement strand
GGGGGGTCGGGCCGGCGGCGGGGGGTCGGGCCCGCGGCCGCGGTCGGCCCTCGATGTTGCCTGCGCGCAGCAGTCGCGACTCGGGAGCGGGAGCGTGCCTRTCTCGTCCAGGCCTTTGTGTCCTGCATCGGAAGGTGCCAAATACCTTCAGGTTTTACTGACAATTATCCAACTTCTGAACCTCGGTGAGGCCTGGCAGACTGAAGTAACTGTTACCACCGTCTGCCCGAGTTCAAGGAGCCTTTGGACACGCTGTGTGACTCCTGGGGATGCCCTGCACAGGGCAAAGAGTTGGGCAGGATGATCCTGATGGGTCCCTTCCAACTCGGCATATCCAGTGGTTCTATGATTACCAGAATTTCAGGCAAACATTAACAAACCCTGCGAGAGGAAGATGATCAGGAAACAAGGCATGAAAAAGTTTTATACCAAAATGGAACAAACGTTTGTCTTACTTGGGGGCCCAACTCACAAGTAATGCTTCTGAGGCAAAGCGAAAGGGAAGTGAGGCTTTTTAAGAGTTAATGAGATAGATCAATACAGGTTTTAATAACTGTTGAACACAGATAATAGAAAGCTGTAAAATAAATTTAACCTCATTGACCACACAGACAAACTGAAAATACATCGAGTAAATGAACAGGGGCCTCCCCAGGAATATCATTCCTAACGGCTGTCATATGAAATTGGGATTGCTCTGATCCCGACCCTGCTGGGGTCAAATTAATCATTCTTACTGAGTTGAGATTTATGTAGGACCATTCTTAGAGTTGTTATTTCTTCTTTCAACACAAGGGTATTTTCAAAATTCATCCTTTAAGCAGAAAGAAGTGAGATTAACTTACCTGGGTTTCCATAAACAGAATAGTTTCGGCAGAGTCCCCAGTTAATGGAAGTTGCTGCACTGCCCAGTGCCTTCTGTGGCAACAGCAATGGACTGGTCTCAGTTCACCTCCAGTTCTATTAACTGTGAGGAGCTACGACAGTTCATTTTGAAGATACAAGAGTAAAATACTGCAATAAATCAGTAAATGTGTTATTGCAATTTCCTGCCCGTATAAGAAATGTCTTTCCATTAAAAAATCTAATCGTGGGTTAAGTCTAATACCTTTTATTGGTTTAAATGTCACTTTTCCCATCAGTATTTCTATAAATCACATATACAAAATGTGAATTAAGTCCTACTACTTGTGGCATGTGTAGACAAAGCAAATCCTATGAGCAATCAAAACAGAAATAAGGTTGGATTCATTTCTGAAATAGCACTCGAGATTTTTTGTGTTCTTTGTCTAATGCATTACTAACACCACAAAAAAACTCTGCATATCTCAAGGGTTAGTAAGTGTATCAGATGATACATTTCAATGCCTACACAACAGTAATAGCCTCCAAACAACAAACTCAACATAAATGTGGCAGAGCAAATTTATTATTATGAAATTCATTATATCCTGTACACTAGGAAAAATRTCTGAATCTCAGCAAGAGGAAAAGCAGAAGAAATTATTTTCTTCTTTGTGTCAAAATACAATCCAGACATTTCCCAGCACACAGTTAAACCACTTGTATAATAAAATTCAAGATCATTCTAGTATGAATGAAGGGGAAAAAAAGAAGAGAGGCTCTTCTGTTCCCTCCATTATTTTAATCACATGCATAGCAAATGCATCACTATTGTAAGTTAAAAGGGAGTATCAGTGAAGCTATTTTTAAATCAGAATACAAGTTTTGCTATAGAAATACTTTTTTATGTSGTGAACTTCCTGACTTTTCTGGAAAATCTGCCCTTCTCTCAAGCCAAATCACATGCAGTCTGTCACAAATCTGTTTGGACCCATTGTTTTGATCAGAAAAAAAAAAAAAAAGAATATTAGAAGGTCATGTTCAATACAACTTCTTCTCTGTGAGATCTGCAAGTGTAAATGGGGTCTGTTAGACGGTCAGCATGAGAGCAGTTGTCCAGCAGTACAAACAGCAGTTTCTGAACAGTTATTTCTGGCAAATAAAGCTATCTGTTTGGCGTTCACTGTTTTTGACATTTTTACATTTCAGTTTTATAAGTTACTGCCCAACTTGAACAAGCCCTGATTTTTTTATGCTAATGTATGTCAGAATAAATGGATTGACAGTAGCTTTATTTAGATAGGCTTCCATTCTGACATATTCCCCTAATTTTATTGTTATTACATGTAAACATTTTAAGCTGCATATTAGACAGTCTATCTAAGACCTGCATGCAAAGATTATCTTTCCTTTTTCCATTATAAAAGTTGTTGATTTTGGCACATAGATTTAAGTAAGGGAAAAAAACTAAGCAACATTTATTTATAAAGATCATCACATTTCAATACCCTGTGTTTGGATTTCAAAGTGATAGTCATTTGCTTTAGTAATACCCAAATATGGCTTTTTGAGTATTTTAATTGTTTCATAAGACTGCACAAAGAATTTTATACTCTGCAGACATTACTGACCTGTTTTTCTAGTTCTTTGCATTTAGTGCAGTTATTAATAGCTGAGGAAATAGGTTATAAAAGAAGACTCTTCTGATGCTGTGTCTGATTTGGCATCAAACCAGAACAGCAGGATTTGAKTTGACACAGTATCAGGGCGCTCAGCTCACTGCACACCGAGGAGGCAGCTGTGGGAACTCTGATAAATAATAAACAAATGCATTATCAAAGGGTGGCAGTGTAAGGGATTTGGATGGGACCTTCATGGACCACCTAGCTCAGCTCTSTGCTCTGAACCACGGTCGGGTGATGTATCATTTCTGAGAGATATTGTCGCTGCGCTTCCTGCAGATCCAACTGAAGCATGTATGATCTCCCAAGCCATCTATGCCCATCCTTGTATGACTTTTAATGTATTAGAGATGACAACCTGAGCTATCCAGGTTATCATTTAGGTATCTTTTTTCTTGCTATTCCTGTCACATTGAAAGAAATGGCTTATTCTCTCTTTTCACATTGTACTTTTACATGCTTGAACACTCCTACCACATTGTCTTCTTTTGGCTAAATAGATTCTACTTGTTCTGTGTTTCCTCACAAATCACATTTCCCAGGCCTCAGATGCCACAAGGAAGGCTGGCCTCTTCACAAGCTCCACCTGTCCCCAGCTGGATGCAGTAACCCAAATTACTCCTTGGCGTTACAGGCCAGGATTAGGTGTCTGTATTATTCACACAGCCCATGTATTGCACACAGTTATTTACTGTTCTCCTTTTCCCAGCTCCCAGSAGAGGGGGGAGGGCTGGATGTTGAGGGGCTATTGCCTCAGTGATCACACCGGCACAGGAGGACAAGTTAGACTAACAGCAGCTGAACATGAACCCAGGTGTGCCCAGGTGGGMAAGGAGGCCAAGGGCACCTGGGCTGTAACAGCAATGGTGCGGCAGCAGGACCAGGGCACTGACCATCCACTTGTGCTGAGCCCACACCTCAAATCCAGCCCTGGGGGACTTTTGGACCACTCACAACAAGGAAGACAGGGAAAGGCTGGAGCATGTCCAGAGGAGGGAAGAGCGTTCGGGAAGGGTCTGGAGCACCAGGAGCGRCTGAGGRAGCTGCAGGAGCTCAGCCTGGAGGAAAGAGGCTCAGGGMGACCTTCTGACTGCRCARCTGACAGGAGGKAAGGGYTGKTCTTTTCTCCCAGGCAMTGGTAACGAGAGGAAATGGCCTCAAACTGCACCAGGGGATGTTTAMGTTGGACATKTGGAGGAMCTTCTTCACAGAAACAGYRATTWGATRTTGGAACAGACTAATWCGGAAGGAGTTGAGTCAGTGTCCCTGGAGGTGTTTAAGGAAAGACCGGACATGGCACTTGGTGCCACGGTCCARTTGACARGGTGGTGYTCGGTCATAGATAGGACTCGATGATCTCAGASGCCTTTTCCARCGGAAYTGAWGCTGTGRCAGCACCCCAGCATTTTCTCAGATGCTGAGGGCAGCYCCGAGCTGAGCTGGCCCGGCCCGGGGGCCGCGGAAACCACCTAGGCACGACCCCC
>NW_026623328.1:1300141-1371915 GCF_030028575.1 Malurus melanocephalus | reverse complement strand
GCGGGCAAGATGGCGGCGGGCCGGTGTCACCCCCCCTCAGCCCCACAGCTCCGGGCGCTGCCCCGGCGGGCGGCTCCGCCACATGGCCTGGCGAGACGGGCCAGGGACAGCCTGGTTGCTACAGGCTACCGGGAGCGGTGGGTGTGGGTTGGGCCGTGCAGTGAAGGGGAAACCGGCTCTGATCCAGCCCCTCCCGTCATTCCCGCACTGCCTGTGGGGAGACTCGGACTCAGCCTGAGGGGGATCCCGGTGCTTGTGAACCCGCCGGTCCTTCAGGCTGCACAGGCCCGCCCGTCCAGAGTGGGAATTGGGGGGGAGGGCGGGGGGGTGGGAGAGAGGCACCCGTGCTGAGGGAATTCACTGTGAACTCTTATAAAATGCCACATGATGTATGAGTATTTGCATCTTAAAAACTAGTAATGTCGTTCCTAGCATAAATCCCTGTTCTTCTTTTGCTGTCAGGGGCAATACCACGGCTGACAGCACAGTAGGTCTCTCAGTGTACTCAGGGTCTGTCTTCTCTAKGCAGTTCTCTAAATACAGGTTCTTGGTTTTGCATTTCCAAAAGCACTGCACTACTGGCAAAATATGTGGGTCCTCATGTTTTTTTCCTCAAATATATATGTCACTTTAATGAGCTTTTATTATACCTCGATTATAATCAAGTCAGTTTGGTGTACAAAAGATGTTCTAAGATGCCTCAGTTTATGAAGAGTCAGTGGGCCTGTTCTGATGCATGAAGTGATGCTGAAGTACAATCTTTTGTTCTCAAAAACTCAAATTCCTTCATCCAGCTGCAGAACGTTTTCGTTTGTATGGGTTTAGTCGGTTGTCATAAGGCATGCAGACATCTATGAGCTTGTTGACACAGGTTAGACTATATTCTTTTATAAAAGTCAGCCATTTATGTAATGTGAGAACAGGTGAACAGCCTGCTTAAAGCAGTGTCACTAATGGTTAAGGCCAGCAAAATCTGTCTTTGCCTCTGATTTGGTTTTTTACCTAATTTCGGATAATTTAGAAGTGTCTTTTAGTGTCCATTTAGCATCCAGTTCTTCAAAAGAGTGAGATTAGAGTGTTTGCACTCAAATCAGCAGCTGTCTAGAATTTATCAACCTTGAAGCCAAGGGTTAAATTTTATTTCAGAAATGTTAACCCTGTTTGGAAATTCATGATAAACCTATAAATRTTTACTCCTGTGTACTTTCTTCATTTGTGATAATCATTCTGTATTTACAGCTGCATAAAGCACTCAGTTTCTCAGAGCTGACTTGTACAGGAGCCATCACATCTTACTGTTAAAYGACAGCAGAAGTTTCAGTTTAATCTTGCTTCATCAGTAATTCTCTGATGCTGATTGTTAGTACATCTCTCATTCATTTTTCTTTTTGAACCGATAACCACCTTGGCCAGTTCTGTCACAGCAAAGATTATTCTAGTTGCATCACTGTTGTAGAGCAGTCCATGCAATGATTTGTTTGAAAGTTTTAATATTCTTTGTACTGCTTACTATCTAACCACATACAAAATTACATTTTTCTGTCAGGTCACTCTCTTTTCTTTTTGGGCTTTTGGCTGCTGTTAGTAAGGAGTAATGCAAACACTTTACAAATAAGATTATCTTCTGAAAGCTGTACTTTGTTCATCTGATGTCCATGACCTAAATGCTGTCAGCAAGCTAAAAGTAGTTTTAGAAGTGGTTCRAGGTGAAATAATTAATTGCGTTTATTTTGACACAGGTATGAAAACTCAATGGGGTCGTCCAAAAATGTAATAAATGAGCCTGTTGATGCAGAAGAAGGCTATAACATGATGGTAAGACATTCAATAACTATAACACTATATGGTAGAATATTTTTTCAACAGCGAGAAAAACCTGAAACTTTTWATTCATTAATAAATCGGTTCCTTTGTACCTTCTATGAAAGTATTGATTCTAGGAGCTTAATAAATTTTATTCATTAGCACTATAGATAGAAACCTTCAAAAAGGAATTTTACTGTAGAATACATTTGAGTATTTCTCAATATAGGGTTTTTTTTTGCATTCATTTGTTTCTGCTGGTTCCTGTTTTAAACTGCTTTCATCCTGTGCTGTTGAGTAAGACCTTACTGCTTGGTTATTCTATCAGAGTGATGTTCTTAGAAAGTGCTGAGGTTAGAGCTGAATTAATTTTCTTTGTTAATGCAGTGGGCAAAACTGGTGGGTTTGTTTACCTCAATGTATTTATAAATATGAACATCATTAAAAAAAGAATTGTCATAAAAGGTCCTTTAGTATTTATAGCCATGAAAAGAAGCAGTACAGACTAAATAAGAAACATTTACTATTGAAGGCTGAACAGTTTTTGGTCCCTCCTTTGGCCTAAGAGATGATTGTGTTCAGAGCATGTTGCAGAAGGTTAACTTCCTTGGATAGTTGAGTAGGAAATAGCAGGGATTCAGCTTGAGGAAGCTGTCAAAAACCAGGTATCAGCATCATGTCACTTGTATGAGCGAGGGTACTACAGCCAGCTCTTGTCAAATGAAAAGGCTGTTCATATCCACTATAGCCTTTGGCACAACTTTCACTTCCCAGTGGCTGTGCACTTCCTCACTGCTGTCTCCTGTTTGATCCTCCCTTGAGGGCTTGTTGGTTTCTTTTGACTAACATCTGAGTTATGAAGATGGGAATTTTAAATTAGGCTCTAGTTTCATAATAAAAAATACCCTGAAATGTCATGATGAGATACTTATTGTTTCCTTTTAAGCCTTTCTGGCTTGTATAAAAACAAAGAATTTATTTTGGTGTGGGCTAATCCAAAGCTTTAGACTCACGTTGTTAAGCAGCAAGGGATTAAAAACCCAAACCAATCTTGCTGCAGCAGAAAAATGGTCACTCTTACTAAAAATTCCTAGCAAGAATAGGGAATTAGTTGTATAGAATAAGGATAGACTAGAACCAGTTCAGTACAGATTCTGGGGRTTTTGTGTGCTTTATTTGGGTTGCCTTGGGGCAACATATGTAGTTTGCTGTATTTATTGGATTAGATATTCCAAAATTTGACTGATACAGCAGTGCTATTTTTTCTTCTGTTGTGTTGCCCGGTCGTGTCTCTGGGCAGGTCTGTGGAGCACTAGATGGCACACTGTGACTTCCAGACAGGCAACTGAAGACATCTGGATGAGAGAAACCCAAGTTAAAGACTATTATACTAGCATTAAAGTAAAAGGAGTTTCTCATTTGTGTTGCGTTTCCTACTGCCTTAATAAATTCTAGCCACTCATCTGCTATATTCATTTTTAGTGTAATTTTACTCTATTTTCTTTCTAAAGATGTAGAAGTGGTAGCAGGCTTGAGCTATATGATGGTAAGGAAAGGAGGAAAAACAGACCTCTTGATTAGTCCTAGAGAAAATTAGTCTGTTCCTGCCTAAAGTAATATTTAGGTTTTTTTAATCTCTTTGTGGTTAAATTTGCCAGTGTTTAAAGGTAACGTGGTCAGCAGTTTTGTACTGTCACAGTACATCAGTTTATCATTACCATGTATAGTTTGGCTTTGTTGCAAATGATTTTCACAGGATCAGTTTTCCTACACTGTAGAAGACACAAAGTTTCATCTAATTGACATCTGTCAATTGATACAAAAACTTCTTAATGTATTTGGTTTCAAATATCTTGTGATGGGGCATTTCACAAGTGCAAAGAAATACGTTTATTATGTAAATGAAGTGTATCCCCAGTGTCTCTTCTTCTGTCTTMGAATAGTTGCAGCTTTGTAGTAACAGCCCATAACAGTTGTCAGGAAATACTTTCTAGGCTCTTCTCAGTGAGAGACATGGGGTTTTATACATGTTTCAGATGGTTCCCATAAATCTCATCCSTTTCTCCAGGCTCTCACTAGTCAGCTAACACATGTATTTTGGTCTTGTGCAGCCTGTAGCTTGTGTAATTAGTTCTAATTGACACAAGGTAATTAAAACATTTATGAAGTCTGCTGTGATGCTCCAGCAGCATTGAATTAATGCAATTAAATGAAAGTGWTGTTGTCTGGACATACCCATATTGAGGGCTGGGTAGTAACTCCTGTGACATGTTGATGAATCAATCTGCTTATAGGCAAGACCATAGGCATGAAAACAGATACATACACCTGTTTCAGATACTTGCGGAAAATTCAGCACCTGTGCACCCCACTTGGGATGGTGTAACCACACATTGGATGAAATGAACATATCAAACCAAAGATTTCTCTTTGTTGTTTGCACATCCATGTATTTCTTCATTTCAGGCTTCTTTCCAACGCTCTAACAGCCATGACAAAGTGAGGAAAATAGTGGCAGAAGAGGGACGGACAGCAAGGAACCTGATTGCATGGAGTGTTCCACTGGAGAACAAGGAGGATGAGGGTATGTGTTTAAGAGACTTCCACCAGGYCTTTCCACTTCCATTCCTCTCTCAACTGGAGTTGCTCATCTGGAAGCATTTTTCTGACATAGAAAGAAAGGTTCTATTTAGCCTACGTGGTATAATTTAGAAGTTTTTTTCCAAAATGTGCCTTGCAATTGGCAGGTCACTTTATAAAACTTTCCAGTGACAGACTGAAATCTGTTTTAATTTGTCTGCAAGTAACATCTAAGACTGTTTTCTTCTGCTGATATTATCAAGATCGGCCAGATGRTTGTGTTATTTGTGTAACACAATAATGTTGTCCCAAAGTGATCTCTTCTAACTTGCGAATTCAGAATTGTAGGGATGACTTACAACAATCTAACAAATTGCTCTGTGTGTTCTAAAACAAAGAAATTTGAAAGTTTCTTTGACATCACTTCAGCTTTGATAAATGCCAGTGAAGAATCTCTAAGGAAGGGATATGTGGGGACAGCTTTCYGTAATGCAAGTSTTCAGAACAGTTTTGTTACTGTTGWAATACTTCTTGTGGTACAATGACTTAAGGAGCCAGGAATTGACTTTTATTTTTATCCTACTCAAGCTGTTCCAGATGTCTGAATGCTGTTTTTGAGGACTTCATCTCGAAAATTTTTTTTGTAGCTCATGTGTCCTTGTCCAGGTGCTGCAGCTTTTGAGTGTCTAAAAGTATTTTTTTTTTTTGTGTGAAGGTGGTTGAACATGGGAACCAGTTGCCTAGAAAAACTCTGGACATCATATTCCTTGGAGATGCTCAAAACCTCCCTAGACATAGTCCTAGGCAGCCTGGAGATTGAATTAATTGATCTCTAGAGGTTCCTTCTGACCTCAGTTGTTCTGTGATTCTGCCAGTGGAAAAGGTATTTCTAAGAAATGTTATGTTTTAAGTTGCAGGATGTTTGACCCTATGGCCAATGCAAAATTTAAACTGTCTTTAAGCAGAATAGAATTGGGGCCCAAAGTATTTCCTGATTCCAAATTACACTTCTGGGAAAGGTAGTAGTATGAATGAATGTATGGTAAAGGAGCATGTGGTGTRTTTCTAGCAGTATTTTTGAGCAATGTGTGGTTTGATTCATTTTCTGTTTAAAGAGTCTTATTTTTTTAATACTGCCTTGCTTGTAATATTATTTTAGAATTTTTAAGACTTTTTCCTGAAAAATTACTGTGAGTTTGATGAATATTTGCTCTAACAATTTCTGCTAATCCATGATGRATGTAAAAGTGAATTTTTAGCTTTCTTACAATAGTAGTTATATACAGTAATTAAAATCCAAGTGGCCGTATTCATTTCCTTCTTTCAGTCTTACTAGCCCCACTGTAATTTTTAAAGTTTGTCAGTGGTGCTTTCTTGTTAAAATTTCTTAAAATGAAATTATAGGGTGACCTTTTTGTACAATGCAAAAGATCTGATTATTACTGCCTGATGGAAAATTTCCTGGTGAAAGGGAGCTTGTTAGTGAAAGTGTGGCAGAGCCAKATCCTTTATCTCTTGATCCTTGCCTGCCATGGGGTGTGTTTATGTTGGTGTTACTGTGCTCTGGTTCATTTTATCCCATTTTCCATATGTGCTGTGTCCTGAGGGGTGATACAGCAATATTATGAATTAGGACAGTTCTAACTCRTTCAAGGACAGTGTAAATTAGGCCAAAGGTTCAGGGTGCCTGAGCCGATGCTACCACTCTTCTGTACAAAGCAGAATTTTGTCTTTGGGCAGATTATTCTGCTTATAATGTTCAGATGTATTGATTTGGCAGCACCAGTGTGTGATTTAACATTTTAAATTATATACTGTTATTCCTAATGAGATTTATTTTTTTAACAGGCACGGTGAAAGAATGAGGGTTTTTCATTACTAGGGGTAGTGGTACAGAGGGTTGATTAATTAAAATGTTGAATTCATCTTTTTCATTTGTATCCTTTTTATATTTCCTTTAAAAATTGCATGCTTRTCTTCTTCCCATTTAACTCTTGCTCTGAAAGACTTGTGTATTTTATATGGCATACATGGGTAAAAGAGCAATCAAAACCTTCTGATTCTATGCTGTAAATCTATCGTTCCTGCCGTAAGCAATATTTCCTTAAAAAGGAAAGAGATTTCTGGCGTGTCAGGTAATATGTCTGTTGTGTGTTTTGGAGCAGTGTGCATCCCAGTTATGTCAGATCTGAAATTTTAATTATGACTCTAGATCAATGACATGACAAAATCCCAGCCATAGTGGTAGTGGTCTAGAAGAAAGAGTGACTGTTAACACTTCTGTACCATTGAAATTAAAATACTTCTTCAGAGGATTCAGTAGTTCACAGCAGATTCTGTTGGATAAACTAATCCACACTRTCATTGACTTGGTGTCTTAGGAGGAGTTTTAAAATGGTGAGAAATTCACTAGTCTGGTATTCTGTCTCCAGAATGGAATTTGCATTCCAGACCTACACCCACCAGTCACTGATTGTTGTCATGATGCTTTTGCCCACCTTGGAAAGCTGTGATTATTCCAAGGGAGGGGTTCAGAATTTTTTTCCTTTAATTATTTCACATGCCTGAAATGAAATTTGAGGCACTGAATACAGATAAGCAGCTACACACAAATTTTATTACAAAATCTTGCGTATGATATTAGCAACAGTTAAAAATTGCAGAAGCTTGACATTTAAATGTTAATAGAAGTATGATACCTTTGGAACTTTGAGATGTGTAGAAAAATGGGAAAATCTTTTATTTGTAACTATTCTCTTATTTCCTATTTGTTTAAAATCACCTGGGCTCTTGCCATGTAGAATTCATTTGCAGATTAAGCATTTCAGGGTAAGGAAATATATTTTATTGGTTGAGAGGTGCCTGGCATACTTTGGGAAGCCTGCAGCATAATCTCCTGTTTTAGCAAGAGCCTGCTGCAGTAAATAGGTTTTGTGGGATGTGATCAAAGTCATGAACCTTGGTCTCTTTAGCCCTGTGAGGAATTATGAGAGTTCTGACTGCAAACATTGTGTGTGAGCCCTTGCAGCGCTGGATCTGAAGGGAGCTGGCAGAATGTAGTGTGAAAGGAAGGCTCATAAGTTTCAAACCTTGAATTTCACTGGAATGAATGGGAATCCAGTCTAGTACTGGTAGGTGAATGCAGGACCATTATATTCTGGATAAGACAGTGACAGTGATTTATAAAAGTAATTTTGTGCCAAATATATTGCTGTAATTCAATCTGGAGGTGGAAAAACATGGAGCATTTTAGTTATAACCATGCTTGAGGGCAGTCATTTCTCTAGATCCTTAGCACTGTACAGTTAGAAAAATAGCATCTATTGCTGCTCTACAAACTTGTAAGAAAATAGGGTTTATAATAGTAATAGAAACTACAGTATGCCTCTTCAGTTGAAAATTACCATTCCTGCTGAGGGTGTGATGATGTCAAAGACTGAAACAACATGTGCGATTGATCTCTGCCATAGCCAGGACAGAAATGAAGGCTGCAATTAGCTGCTAAATTTTGAGGAGTTTCCCACACCACTAAAACTATCCAAAAGGGAAAGTTGAGCAGGACTGTTGTTGAGATTGTTAAGTAAAAGATAACTTTTGAAAATAGACTATCAGTGGGGTTTTTTGGCAGATTTTGGCACCTCAGCTTTTTGGACAGGAAGCCTTCACAAATCATAAACCTTGTGTGCTTCCGCCAGACAGGGAGGAAATGGACTTCCAGTGTAAAATATGGCTCCTCCAATGCTCCAAAACTTTGATACTTTATATATTTCACACGGGCAACTTAATAGCTAAAGGAGATGGTCTTCTTAGGTCACTATTGTTCTCTCCTTACAATTCAGTGAATTGCTATCAGGGGATGCCCTTCACATGTTATTGAGGTCTGTGCATCTCTTGGCAGTGCCAGTGTGGTGTAGTTACACACCCCTTACACACCAGTCATCCCTGAACATACAAACAGCCATTGAGCAGTGCTGTTACTGCTTGGGAGTACAGGACAAAAGCAGAAAGGACAATACCTCTTAATAACCAGAGCCATTATTGTAAGAAGAAGAATAGGAAAGCTTGATAATGTGGTTGCTGCTGAAATGCAAAATTTTCTGGCCTATCCACCTTAAGGAGGGTTAGTCCTTGCCCCATGCTATATTAAGTTTGCAAAACCTGCTATTTGCATCTAAATGTTTGCCCCATATAGGAAGTGCCTGGAAACTTGCTTTTGTCTTTAGAAGAGACTTGTACAAACATTTCACAGATCTTGGATGATGGATTGTTATTCTGGATTTTATGGAATCTAAAGAATCTGCAACTTTAGGTGTTCATCTGCCCCTTTTTAATTTTAATGCACCCATATTTGTTGAAAATCTTCACTGTTCAAGTCCTGTATGCCACTGCCTTCAGAACCTTTTCTTTGCAGAATGTAAATCACATCGGAAGAGAGACTTTGGTGAYTGAAATACTTCCATTATCAGAAGAAAACCATGGAACTATTCCCCAGTTTAAGCTTTTTAGTGATTAGGAAGGTTTTATATGTGCAGTAGCTGAATGATTTTTTTTTTCCTGAATGCTGCTAACTTGAGTTCAATAAATTAGTTTATACCTGTTTTTTGGCTAATGTAGCATTTTAAAAATGAATTATCAAGCAAATAATTTTTAATTTGTTTTAAATTAAAAGCCTTGTTGCCTGSAATAGCCAGTGATACAAACCAGCTGTGCAAACCAGCTGTACAACTGCTTGATTAAGACAGGTTTGCAGCTGCTTTACATAACCAGAGCAATGTAAAACAACTGGGCTGCATTAGGGAATTTGGCCTCAGAACTGCTAAAAACTCAACTGGACAATTCTGAAATTCAAGAATGATCTCTGTGGTCTAGGGTGGGCTGTATTCAACTAATGCACTGATTTGCTTGGCTTCATCCAGCTAAATAATCTTGAAACTTCTATTTGGATGTAATCTGTGCTAGAGAAAACTCTTGCTATAGTTACTATTTTGTCTTAGCTTGTTTACATTTTTGGTAATTGGATCCTATGATTTTTGTGTTGTGCAAGTTAGATAATTGGAGGAATAATTTTTTTTACATTACTCCATAGCAAATCTCAAAGATTAAGTGCAAACAGATCAGGTTGGTGTAAGCTAACACAGATTTTTCAGTGCAAAGATTATCAATCAGTTAATTGCCACCACTACAGCACTGAGACCTGGAATCACCCTTTCTGACTGGGGGAATTTAAACTGATTTTGGAAGCTTAGTCACCAAAATGTTTTGTATATGCTTTGTATAAGCAGTGGAGAAAGACAGGTACGTTTGAGAAGGGATTTCAGGTCTTGAGGAGACWGACTTGTGTTCTATGAATGTTTTTCTCCCTTCCTTTGGCTCCCTAAAYGTTGATGAACTAAATCCTAACCTAAGTTCTGGTTTTCCCCATCTTTCTTGGCAGGACAGCTCCAGAAAAATGAAATAATTGCATTTGGTTTTCCTAACAAATGCATTTCTT
This sequence comes from Malurus melanocephalus, assembly GCF_030028575.1. Taxonomy (NCBI): domain Eukaryota; kingdom Metazoa; phylum Chordata; class Aves; order Passeriformes; family Maluridae; genus Malurus; species Malurus melanocephalus. The sequence goes on along the minus strand of NW_026623328.1, from coordinate 1,362,041 downwards.
GTTTTAATTCTGTAATAGCTGATTGAGCAGTCATTCAAAAACAGACTTCTTAAAATTKATGTAGAAAACTGGTATCRTATTTGACATGTAGATTGTAATGATATGAGTTTTAGAGGCACTGAGAACTTAAAGTTGGGTTACCTTTGTTTAATGAAATCTGTATGTCTTGCCTTTCTTGTATTTTTGTTTGTTTTTCTGTGTTTTCTGGCATTATCCACAGTCTGAACAGTGTAATATATATTTAGAGTATAAAATTTGCCAAACCTCTTAACTCAGAAATTRTGCTCCTCTCAGTACATTGCAAGATGAGATATGTGCATTTTAGAGTGCTCTATTTAATTAAAATCATTATTGTTGATTAAAACAGTTGGTTCTCCCACAGGAAAATCAAAATGGCAATCTGGTGGAAAAACAAAAAGGGTGACTCAAGGAACACACAAGACTGCAAAACAGGTATCTGCTCATTTTTTATTGTGACATARAATTGATGACATAACAATGTTTTTCTGTGAGATCACTGATGTGTTAGTAGCTGATTAATACTTCTCTAAAACTGTCCRTACATTGTATTTTTAAAACAAGTAAGTCTCAAAGTCAAGTATTCAGAAGTTAAAATTGCCAAAATTTAGGTTATCTTCCTCAGCCTTTCCTTTTGGCATTTCCCAGACTCTGCACACATGACTTATTGGCATTAAGTTATTTTAAGGAAAGTGCTGTTCAGTAAAATGATATAGGATATTCTTCCTATAAGCATGCTGCTTATACTATGGCTGCCTTTTCTTCTAAGTTTCTAATTTAAGGAAATTCTTCAACCTCATGTGTTAGTGACTTAAGTCAGAATGTCTTATTTTGGAAAAAAGTCCAGGTGAATAAAATTTCAGAATGACTGAAAAGCAAGCTTGAATAAGAATTGTAAAGAAGAAATCACTCCTGTTTTTATTCAGGGCTTTTTTTCTCTGCAAATGGCAATCTTTATTACATTAATAAAGTAATACTTCAATCTTTCCTTATGTTTAATATTTTTAACCACTGCTTTTCTTTGATTTATGGATTTAGCCATTAGTACAGCTTTAGCCATTTAGTATTTTGAGGCAGTCTGTCAGGATTTGGCAATAAAACATATGGAAGGTATTTTTTGAAAAAAGAAAAATGTTCTGCTTCCTTAGAGATGTATTTACATCTTTAAAACATAGACATGTATTTTCCCAGTTTAGTTTAGCAGCTATTAACCTTGTGTTCCCTCTTCAAACACTGATATGTTACAAACACTGTATCCTGGCTCTCTTGTTCTGTGCGTTTGGAGTGTCAGTGATGTAACTGGGGCTTCCTGTAAGGGTTTGCCCTCAGAATGTTCAGGGTGTGAGAGCAATGTGCTGCCCAGYTTGGGTTCTAATTCAGGGGTTATGTGACTACTGAGTTTGCAGGGGAATGCTTGGTTACTACTCAGTGGTTCTGTGTGGGATTGCTGTACTAAAGCTCTCGTTCACACAGTGCATTCGTGGTGGGTTCAGTTAAGGTTTGCAATGTGTGTGTCTGTGCATCTTGGCATCTCAATTTGGCATTCAACACCTTTATTTCTACTGCTTCCCAGACACTGGATACTGCTRTAATTGATGGTTTTTTTGGCTTAGTTTTGTTAAGCTTTCACTTTTAATTTTCCTTTACGTATAAATGGACCACTAATCTCAGGAAAATAAACTTACAAGAGCTGTTTCATATGATCTTATCAACCTCATCTTCCTTTCAGTAGGGTGCTGGCAAATATACRTTCAATAAATTTTGGCATCCTGAGAGTATAAATATACACTGCATACTTACCACAAATCCAAGGCAAGTTTCTGAAACTAATAGGGGGTAAAAAAATAAATTAAAGAACCTCAAGAGAGATTCAGTTTTAACGTCATTTTCATCATCTATGCTGGGTTGCTTAGGATGTAAGAATGGGTATTCCATGTTTCTTGACTTCAGAGACACATAAGCTTTGCATTTTCTGCAGTTGAAAGTTTGAACTGTCACTGGAAGTTAAAATATTGTTTCTGATAACAAATCACCAACTTAATGCTTTCCTACTYGTGTGAGAGTGTTTACAGGAAATCAGGTAGTTTATAGGGTTTCATCCTTTAAAGGTGTTCTGCTGGAGCATGGATAGCTGTAAGTATTGCTTAGATTTTATTGAGACCCTGAAAATCTTCTTACAGGGTAATAATGGAACTGCTACAACTTATAGAGYCTAAACATTGTGTTTTCCTCATTAAATATAACTGACATATAAGAGAATTGATAAACAGATGCCAAATACAGTGGATGGATAACATTTATTACTAAAATCAAAACATATTTCATAACACTGTCTTTTAAAGATAGGTTTGAAAATGTATCTTTCAAATAGTGGAAGTTATGCATGTTTCCCATTCCAAAACAACTGATCCTTTATATCAACACTATTAGCTTAATGACTGTAGACCTAATCACTTTCCTGAGGCCACATATTATAAATACAGGGARCGACAGGTAGCACTGTTATTTTAATGTAGCTATTTATGATTCTGTAGTTATGCTTGCATCATTATAAACTGTCGTTTCAAAAAGCTGTAAATCAGCCAGTATATAAGCTTAGCTTTGTATGTTTTTATACGAGGCCTCAGCTAAGGAGCATCTTTTCTCCCATCTGTTTGTTAAGAGGTGACTTAGGTCATGGAAGAAAAAATATGAAACCCTTCTGAAATTGCTGGTCATCGGTTGTTTATGCCATGGATCTTTCTGAGCATGGCTCTCGTGCATACATTAGCTGGGGTTCATCTGGAGTACACTTGGAGCACTTGGAGATATATGTAAGGGTAGCAGAGATGTTGGTGTGATTGTAGTAAATCAGGTACCCGTTCCTCTGCTTCTTACAGAAAAATTAGCATCTCACCACAAAGGCAGGTGAAAGCATAACTATTCTGACAGCATTGTGTCTCCCTCCCTAATTGCATAGTGGAATTTGTTTAATGATGTGTGGTACAGGACAGAAAGACTTGAATCCCAGCCAGTTGTTTTGAAAATTACACTATTTCTAGTTAGTGATTAGATATTCTAATTATAAACACTATGGTCTTGTATTTCGATTGTTTTTATTAAATTACCTAAGTAGRGCATTTAGAATGAGATTTTACATTTATCTCTACCAAAGTACTCCAGTAAGAATTGATTTTCTGGAGATGTATGCTACAGTGGACCACTGCATCAAAACCACACTAAAGGTGCTATTAAAATAAATACATTAAYGAAAAAATAAATACATTGATGAAARAAGCCAACCCAAACCAGACTACTTTAACATGCAGCTAATACCTTCATCATCAAATAGCACAGAGTAGTTGGGCTTATTGGGGGTGCTTSTCCACTGTCTATGGAATGCACGAGCTTATGGAAGGCTGGCATGGTAGCAGGATTTCACTGCTTGTTTTCTTCTGTGGGAGGGAATTGCAGGTTTACTAAGGGCAGTATCATGGGACCAAGTGGTGATTTGGTATTTTTAGCCAAATAGGTGTCCTTTGGAATGTCCTGTGCACCCATCACATTTAACACGTTTGCTGTCCCTGCATATGTGCAGTAAAGCAGTACTGGAGCAGTTAAGTCTGTGTTTTAGGATGAGCCAAATCAGCATTTCACTGGCATTGATATGTATTTAGCACGACTGTTTAAAAACAATAATGTCATATGTAAAGGCTTGGTAATAGAATTTCCCTGCAGTGGAGTATTTCTGGGATGTTTATTAGTAAAATGCTATTTTCACCTCTGGATATACACAACTGTCAGAATAAGCAATACAGGATATGTAATTAGAAAAATGTAACTTATCACTGTGGCTAAGAGGCCAAGTATCTTGTACTGTTGTGGAATGCAAATATTATAAATGTCAAAGAAACAGAATCCACTTGAACATAAGAACTCCCTATATTTAAGAAAGTGTGTTTTGAAAAACTCAGGTCAGTGGAATGATATAGTCTTCAGTGAAGAAGTTTTTGTTTACAGGTGTCTCAATATGCTGAAAAAACATGTTACACAGAAACCCAGCTCCTTACCATATTTCTGTGTGTTGTACTCCTTTTCCCTTGTACTTTCTTGTTTTCAGAACACTACCTTAGATTGTAARTTAACAGCCGCAGGAGCTGGAGATAAAAACTTTGACAAAAGCCCAACGAAAACAAGGCAGCCTCGAAAGGTGGATCTGCGGGCTCGGTACTGGGCATTTCTGTTTGATAATCTCCGGCGGGCAGTTGATGAAATCTATGTCACATGTGAATCAGATCAGAGTGTGGTGGAATGCAAGGTAAGGCTCCAACTGTTCTTCGCCTGTCTGGCTGTTTTTATATTTTAGATTTTCAGAAGCATGCTACCTTTTCATTTGTATTTTGTGTAGGCTTTTAAATAGAAGTGCTGAGGGTGTATGTATTCATATTTAAGAAAATGTTTTCATCTTGAGCAGAGACTAATTTTTGAAGTGTATTAAGCTTGTGTTTTACATTATGTTATTAGRTCTCAGTTTTTGGCTGAAATCGGATTTTGTTTGTTGAGTTCTGATTTTGTTACATTTCTGACTGAACACTGATTGATTGATTTATTTTAACTGATCATGTCCTTTACTGTAGGTGGCACTGTTGCAGTTCAGCCTTTTTCTCGTTCATTTGCTTCCCATAAGTGGCCTAATTACCCACTGCTCCCTTTCTGCAGTGATAGTTATCACTCTTCTCATTCTCCCTTTGTTAAGAAAGTGATTGGTGGTCGAGTGTAAGCAATGTCTRGTTGGGATGTCACTGTAAGACACTTGCCAGTTTCAAATAACCTGGGTTTGTAATAGCTTGTGCATCTGGTTTACATTTTATTGTGATTTTCTAGTAGATCTGTAGAAATACCCTTGTCATTTAATAAAAATCATTCATGCTTTGGAAATGGAATGTATCACAAGCATTAAGAGAAGTCAGAATACATTATAAAAGAAATGTTAAAGATATGACTTTGTTTTCATATTAAACATGTCTGAAAACTCAACACATTCTGGAAATGATTATCTAAACACTGTAAAAAAATTCATATATCAATTTAGGTAAACTTTTTCTTATCCTATGCATCTCATTCTCTGCTGTAATCAGACATGGCCAAATTGCCTTTGAGATTAGCATACAAATACATTTCATTGAAAGCAGGTTTAAGAACTGAACAGTAGCTCAGAGGCTTCCAAATCGCTGGTTGGTCTAACATAGTTAAACATTTTCTTACTGAACTGTCTTCCTGCRCAGGAAATGTCCCTGTAGAATTTTTTGGTCTAGGAAAGTCAGCCTTGCATTGTAATTAAATTAGCATTTTAAACTTTTGTGAATGAAAGAACAGAAGCGTATTTGTATCATTATCACATATTTTGGGGCTTAGATATCGTTCAACATTTTAATCGGGGTACTTGATCTGCTTTTGGATGGCGATACTATGTAGCCCAAGTGAAAAGTCTTCATTTTAGCAGACTCTTGACAATGATTTATGTATCAGTGTGGATCAGGTTACTTGTTTGCAAAACAGAGGTGAAAAAAACCAAAAATGAGCAAACAGGGCAGTCCAATGTCATGTGTTGTGAAACTTATGTAATGTTCATGTTACTCTTCCCTTTTAAAAGATCTTTTTTTCTCAGCACAGAAGTGTTCATTACCTGAGAGCTGGAATATGTATTTGTGCTATTGTGGTCTTTTTGTCTGTGGGTTTTTTCTTTTGATAAATTACTATAAGTTTTATTCATTAAGATACGAATTGTAAAACTATTTAGACTTGCAAATTATTTATACTAATGATGTTCTCTTCTGTGAATTCTATTGTTTGTTATTATTTTATGGTGGTTTTGACAGACTCAGTCTAATTTCTATATTTTGACTSCTGGACATAGGTGGGAAGTAATATTAAAGAAGAAACCAAAATGGTCACCTCAAACTTTTCATTTGTCTTTTTTAAGAGGTACTTTTGAAAAATCCTTTCAATTAAGACAAAGTCATGTTATCAAAGACCTCCTTAGTTTTGACTTTTTAAACTTCTGTCTCGGTCAAATGGTCCTGTGCTGTTGTATTTAAACTTTTTAGTTGTATAAAATTTGTCTTATAAGAAGACCCATATGAAAATGAAATGTGACAGCTTCTGGCATTTAAAACCTTCCAATTAACCTGGTATAGAAGTGTTAGTTGAGTTTTTTTGGTATTTTGCTGTCCTGTATTCTTACAAGTTGGTACAGTTTTATCGATTGCATTGTCACTGAAGATGTTTGATGGTCCCCAGTGGGAAAGGGCTCTGGTGGCTCTTTGTGGTTGAAACTGCAGACGGAAGGGTTGTGGTGAGGATCCAAACAGKGGGAATATGTGTAAGAGGATCAGTGCTTGTGTATATTTTCTCTCAGCTTTGGGCTCAGCTGAAGTTGATATTCTGCTATCGATTTGGAATCGAGAACTCTCAAATCATGTATGTAGATATATAGATATGGCTTGTATGTAAAGATATAATGAACATGGTTGAATTATTTTGGAAATAAGTAATRAATTCTCAAGTTTAAATGTCATTTGACTGTACATAAATCACTTTGTGCAATAGCGATAAAAGATTAGATATATCCTAGTAGATTTGGCTATAATCTTCCTAATTTGAAAATGCAAATTGTATGGATATTCTCTGTATTAGCTAGGTTTCCATGTGTCTAATATTAAATGACTATTTTATCTACTATTTTCTAGGTTTGGGTGGCAAGTGTAGGCAGAACAGAAATGGTCATGCCTTCAAAATCTCTTCCTGTAGGCTAAAAGGAAGTAAGACCAAAAGATTTGTAGATGGATGAAGGCAGATTCTGTAGTCAATTTTGCTTAGTGCAACAGAAGTCTTCAGCTGCTCTTCTGTGGTGTTTTCAGGTGTCTCAGCAACTGAGTTTATATTTTTATATATGTGTGTGTTTGTATATATGAAAAGAAACATTGCACACTTAGGGAAATCCTTTACTGATAGAGTTTGAGCAAGTGGATCTGACAACTAATATGTTGTCAGCAAGTGCAGAAGAATATCAAATCACTTTCAATTTATTATTTGTGGGGTTTTTTTCTATGAGGATGAATTAACAGCTTCAGCTCTTCTTTTTCTTCCAAAAAAGGTATTTAGCATTATTTAAAGCCATGTACAATGTCTTATCTTTGTTTCTAAAGCTTACACATACATTCTTAAATCAGTCTGGTTCAGTGAAAACAGTTTAATTTTGCTTGAGATTCTTGTTTCTTCTTACAATAAGGAAAATTCAGCAGTGAAGTTCTCTTGTTCTGCTGTATGGAAAGGCTACAAGGAATTTTTTGAATCAATTTTTGTGTYAAATTACTGAAACACCCAGTTAATCTTAAAAACACAGAGTTAAAAAAGGAAAGAAGGAATTTAGTTTGTGTGCTAAAAGCTCCAGTACAAAAAATAAGTTTATTTTGGTAAACACGTAAAGRAAAATATTCACTATAGACAATGAAACAGTAGAAAGTAGGTGTGGTTTGTAAAATAGAACCCATACTTCTGATTTGGAGARTAACCTGTAGTGCAGATGTGGTGACAGTCAAATTCTCTGATGCTTGTGGTACTCTTTGGGTTGTAGTAACCTTAAAATCTTTCAGTGTTCCATACTTCCTTGTTTTCCTCTTCATTGCTGGAGAATGGGAGGATAATGGAGAAAATGTCATTTCAAGCTTGTTAAGGGATTTCCAAAGTGCACTTCTGTTTTGAAGGTTTATAATGGGCCTCTSTAGGACCCAAGTCTTCATGGAGGATTGTTCTGATGTAGCTACTCTTAGAGGTCCTTGTTGTTTGCCAAGTAATTAATACAATCACCCAGTTCAAGAGATTAGAAATACAACTTTCAGATAAATACATGGAAACCAGAGTAATGAGTGATAGCTGGAGAAAAGAASGAAAAACAAAGAAAGAGACATGCAGAACTGTTCATTGGARAATTGRCAAGAACGGAGAGGAGAAAGTAAAAAGTACAACTTTCRGATAAATACATGGAAACCACAGTAATGRGTGAYAGCTGGAGAAAWGGGAAAACACAAAAAGAGACRTGCRGWACTGTTGGTCGGAGAATTGACTAGAACAGAGRGGAGAAGGTAACGGGAGTTATAYTGTGACTGGTTTGAGTTTCATGTCACTGATTTTCCTTGAAGGGTCGTTTTATATCAGTATTGCTTTCTTATGTAGTTCAAACTGTCTCTTTAAAAATCAGCTGGGATGGATGTGACCTTGAGAAATAAGGAGATTTAAAATTGCTCTGACTGCAGTGCAGCCGCAGTCTGGCCCATAAAGGTTCCTTTTTGTCAGCAGCTTCTCGAGTGGTGCGGGTTTGCCGTGGTTCAGCAGCGCGGGGTATCGCTGCTCCCGGAGGTGAGCGGCAGAGYGGCAGCGGGGCCGGGAGCGCGGAGCCCCCGCCGGGATTGAGTGTCAGAGCACAAAGGGATGGCGCCGGCCGGCCTGCTCTGCGCGCCGGCCCCAGAGTCCATTACAAACCAATCGAAGCCGTTGCAGCCAATTGGGGARCTAATTGGTAATTTTAGCTGGACATCTATATGGAGATATCTGCATGCCTGCAACGGCGCTTTCAGAGCCACTTTTGTTCTGCTCCATCCTGCTTGACAAAATGGCCCTCATAGCTTTAGGGAGAAAGATGTGCATCAGTGAGTATGGGGCCGCTCCAGCTGCTTGTCTTGTTTGTATTCCCTTGTTCATAAAACATGGCTTGGGTTACAGCTGCATGGGTCTGCTCTGATCAGTTCTGATAATGTGGAGCTAAACATTCCTTAAAATAGGTTAAGCCATTTATTGTGTTTTTTCCCTGTGCCAGCCAGCTTCAGAAATATAACTCATATGTACATTAATTTTTTTGGTGTGTGAGGAATATGTCAGTGGCAGACTTGAAAAGTAAATGATTCAGAATTAAATTTTGCTTTCTGTGCTCTCATTGTTAGTAATAGTCAGCACAGCTTAGTATGGGCTAACCTAAATGGACATGAATTGGATTAGAAAGCTGAAATTTTATTAGTGAAACTGAAAAAAGAACTGGCTAAAACACTTGACTTGTTCATTTCTTGTAGCGGACTTTACTTAAGAATTACTTTCATGCTGTAAACTGACTGCTTTGTAAGAAAGATTTCTGTTAGCTTTTTTTGGGGAATATTTCAAAACAAAGGGCAACTTTTGCACCAGCAGTAGGATTCTGTTTGATTTTCCTGTTGTCTGATTTTCTGGTGATTTTCCCTTACCACAACCATCATGTGCTCTGTATGTGCCTTTCAGAGTAGTAATAAGAATACTTATATCAAAACTGGAGCTGAATTTCAAAGTTAGGGTTAAACAAGATGAATATTAATCCATATTATTTTATATGAAAAAGCATTTTTCTTGCATTTGAGATCCTTCTTGTATTAAAAGGACAATTAAAAGTAAAAATATATGGGCCATGATGTTACAAAAATGTGCGTCAGTTACCTGGACTGTAGGAGTGTGTTTTTACTGGTTTTGGTGYCAAAGGTTTTACTGTTAAAATTTGTAGTTTCACGGTTAAGAACCAATTTTTTTCTTATGTGTAATTGTTCCCAAAACTTCTAAGTAATAATTACTGGSTTTGAGCAGAAAATTTATCTTACTATCAGCAGGAATGACTTTGACATAGTAAAAAACAGCAATGTCTTTTCATTAGTGTTTTTCCTTATACCGCAAAATTATGTCTGTACTTTACATTCTGCATGTGAAGCTCATGTAAGGTTTGTAAACTTCCACCTTCATGGATTTTCATTATTTTCAGCATGTTGTCATGTCTGAGTACAGGACACATTTTTCTTGTCTTGGAAAGAGTGGTTATGAAAGCTGCTGTTTCTCACTGACATGAGCTCAAATGCTCTCCCTTAGAAAGGCATTCATTTTCTTTGTTGGTGATAATCAGCTTTACTGAGGAGATGCCTTATGTGTGTGTGTTTTGTCACATTTAGTCAATGATTTTTGAGTTTTTATGTGGACTACAAGTGATTTCCTACCTTCCTGCATGATGAAGAATTGCTCCTTTCTGTATCAGTGGCAGTAGGTAACTGTAGTTTGCTCAGGGAGCMCAACTATGAGTTCCATTAGATTGTGTTTTGCTCTGCTTTGCAGTGAAAAAATGATACCAATTGCCAGGGTAAAGGCAACTTRTCTTGGAATTTTTCATTGTTTCTGGATGTTATCTGACCTTACTATGGGTGCCACACTCATCCATTTGTGTCAGCTGGAAATCAGTGGACACAGTCCATAATTTGTCGAAGTTAAGGGTGTTTTTATCAAAAACAGGTCTCTTCAGCCACTGCCATTTTGTCTATGGTTTTCTTCCATAGTAGATAATGTAGTGTGAAGTTAATTTATATGTCCTTTTGTAGCAGTTAATTTTATTTGTTARAGACAGATATGTAGTTCCAGATTCAAACTACTTCATCAATATTTTGCATATTCTGAATAAATCTCCAGCACATTCACAGCATTTCTGACAATGTGTATTTAATTCTAACTAGGTTCTGATGGTGTTGCCTTTGTGTAGTTTTGTATACTTTGACTTCACAAACAGATTAATTCTGGCATTTCTAGTTTTCCACAGGCCTATTAGGTTTTATACAGTTTTGCCTACTTGGTGTTGTATGTCCAGCATATTTTAAAAGATAACTCTGACCAAAAAAAAGCATAAATAATGAAACAGGTATCTCTATGGGTGTTAAGAATTATTTTCTTGCAAATGTTGCCATTTTGAACCTTATACATTGATGCTCACACAGAYCTTGAAGAATGTGCACCTTTGCTTTTAGGATAAATGTTTTAATGATTGTTCACATAAAARTCTTAACTGTCTAGGCCTTCTTGTTTTCAGGGGTTTTCTTGGGTTTATTTTTAATGAAATAGCTACAGAGAAGTAAATTTCCTGCTTTCTTTTCAGTTCCTTTATTGGGGTAGGGGATTGTTTTTTAAATAGAAAGATTGATGTAATGGTTGCTTTTCAGGAAGTCCTGATGATGCTTGATAACTATGTAAGGGACTTCAAAGCATTGATTGATTGGATACAGCTACAGGAGAAGCTAGAAAAAGCTGATGCTCAAAGCAGGTAATTAGATTTATTTTTATTTTAATCTACAGAGAGAGTAAAGTTCACAGTAAACTTCATTTTGTAGCAGAGATTCAGCAAATAGAACCAATTTTCCYTTTGGACAAAATGGGTGTGAGGACATTTTATGTGCATTGTCACTTAGAATTAGAGGATATTTCCAGTCCTRCCCCKATCCTTTCCTTTTAAATGGTTGGTTTGATGCTTGGTTCCACACTGGCACTTGAAATAAGCATTGTMGTCTTGAGAAGATGCATTACTTTTGACATAGGTCTGGCTAATAGGGTTTGGTGTAAATGCAGTTGCTAAGATGAATGATTAAATTCAGCAGGATTCATTAAGACTTTGAGAGTTTKTCTGTTCCACTTTTGCTCTAAGGTAATAGAGGAATAGTTAATGAGAATTGTATTTTTAAATTTTTCTTTCCTGGATTTGCAGACCTACTTCACTGGCCTGGGAAGTAAAGAAAATGTCTCCAGGACGCCATGTGATCCCAAGTCCATCAACAGATAGGATTAGTGTGACATCAAATGCTCGAAGGAGTTTGAATTTTGGGTATGAAACCAGCTAATAAGTTTATTGAAGCTAAAATAAAGATTTGTTTGAAGCGAAGTTCATGAATGCAGTTTTTCTGTAGTAACCAATGCATTGTTTTGCTGTTTATTAAATCATATGAGCATTTATTTGCATAATGTCTGAAAGCAGTTCAACATAAATGTGCATACATTTAGAGCAGCACTGTAGTGCTGTCTCTGTCTGGAGAGCACAGATGTATCTAATTGAAATCTCTCACAGGGTGTGTGTTGTAGTTCCTTCAGGTGTGTTGGGATCTCAGGCACACACTGCCCAGTTTCCTAAGTGGCTGCAGTGTCCTCAGCAGAGATGTCATACTGGACTGATTGGTCAGTACCTCTGAGTATTGRGCTATTGGAAATTTTTCATATCAAATATTTCTAAAAAAAACTACCAAGTATTGTTGGTCTAGGCCGTGTGTCTCTTGATACCTATCTGACAACATCTGAGAGGTGTCTRCTTAAATACCTGATGCTGGGGAGAACATATGCACTAGCACTTAAATGAAACATTTGAATCTGGTGGAAATCAGATACTTTATTTTTATTAGAAYGTAACAGCTCAGCATAATTAGTCTTTCAGCTAAGCCTTTTCTTGAATGTAATTGCATGTTGCTATTGTTGCTGGAGCTGTTTTATTCACAATCACAGGGACATGATGAACAACTGTGTATTAAAGCAGGGAATACCAAGATGAATTTTCTATCAATCACACTTGCAAAYGCTTTTCTTCTGTCTTAGTCCACTTGTGTATCTCAAAGCAAGGGAATCCCAGATAGTTACAATACTTTGTGTGTGAGAGAGAAAATAGCATAGAAAATAAGGACTGAGACATACTTGGTAGTACGGAAATTTTGGTCAGAATGCTAGGAATTATTAAGAAAGGAATAGAGGATAGAAGAGAAGGTAGTGGTGTACCACTGTAGAAATTTAGGACTCGTAGTTGTAGTCATCTTCATCTATTCCCCAAAGCAGTGTAGAAAAAGTAGGAAAAGTACAGAAACAGGGACAGTCAGAATTATCCAACAGCATTGATGCAAAAAGAGAAGAATTTGGAGAAGAGATAACAAGAAGGGTATGATAAATAAAATCACTTGCGTGGAAGATGAGTAGGAAAATTCTGTTCATTGTTTTTAATKAAAAGGAGTTGGGAGTACTAAATGATCAAACACCAGACTTAAAATGACAGGAATATTTTTCAAGACTTAGTATGTAGAATGGGTTATGTGTTGCTTTGATTGCCAAACCCATGAATTCTTTCAAAAATTAGTATCACAAAGGTTAAATTTCATCTTGTTTATTAAAAACAAAGATTTGTTGARTAAATTACAATAACTTTTCAGTGTAAATTGCTGCAGTTGGAGAGTTTGCCAAAGGAGAAGTTGTTCCATGCAGCACCTGTCTCTGACAGAGACTGTGATAAAGCTTTCTAACAACCCATTCTGTTACTTGATCAGACACTAAAGAGCTGTGCCTTTCATTTAGGAACCCTGCAGTGACAATTTCTGCAACACGCCTGGCTCCTTCTGGTGTAAGTTGGGCTGATAAGGTCAAAGCCAACCATGGAACTAAAGCTGCCAAYCCTGAGCTGGCAACAGCACAAGCCTGTCTGGCACCTCCAGCACAGAAGTCACTGCGGAAAAATGGCAAGTCCTCTTCAGTGGCTTAAGTAACTTAAGTTATTTCGGTTATTTTCACAAATTCTGTGGTATAAAGTTAATTCAGAATGTGATGACCTACSTTCTATGCAAAATGAAACCTAGTWTTGCAAAACACAATGTTTAAAGTAWAGGGATWAAAGATTAATGYAGCCTTACMTTTGTAAKAGTTAAGTTTGMGATAAAAGTATGTTYTCATGTTTAGGTAATATTCTATATTTTCACTAACTAGAATTTGATCTGTTAAAATACCAGTTTATAGCATCCCAAGAAGCAAAAGGTCTTTGGTCACAAACTGCCAATCTAACTGACTGCAGATTAGGATGGCTTAACAATATAAACAATTATGCATGTCCAGGAATCTGTGAAGAGCTCGAGGTAGTTTTAGATGTCCTGGAGAGCATGTTATTGTAATTGTGCTGAAGTAAAGGAAAAATTGTCAATCGTTGAAGACACGAGTTACCACATTTAGTTATGAGTTCTTTCTCTGAAGATGCTCCTTGGAGAATGCTTGATGCAGGGTCTTTTCTTCTAGAAGAGATTGGATTAGTTGCAGACATAAAAAACTACTATTTGTTTTATGAAGTTAGCTTCTTTGCACTGTATCCCTGAGATTGTCTTAAGAGGTGCATTTTTTTTTTCACTTCTTGTTTTTGTGTGTGGTCTCAGATGACTTTCTACAAAACCAGCAGGCAGGATGTAGAAATGGATATTCTGAAAGAAAAGAAAAAGTGGTTTGGGATTTTTTTTTTCCTTTTTTTCTTCTCTTTTTTTCCTTTTTTAAAAAATTAAAATAGTTCCRAGAAGTGCATGTACCAATTTAAGATAGTTGCATGTTTAACCTAGGAGTAGTAGAAGTCATGTATAGTGACTTGCAGACCTGTGGCAAATTCTGGAAGTAAAATACCTTGTCCAGTTGTCTTTCAGTGTAACATGAATGAGTCCTGTAGTGGATTCCTCTGCTCACAGCAGAATCATCAAGCTCTAAGGATGGTGGTTGGAATGGGGATTGCTGGCTGCTCTTTGCATCAGGGAGTAGCTTGCTGTGTACTGTTGCAGGGAGCTGCTTAGGCAGCAGGAGCTGTTTGGCTGAGTTTTCAGCACTGTAATTGATGTGTAATTCCACTTTTAGTATATGCCAGTAGTTGAAGTTACTCATAACAAAAGCTTTTTCATGTGATTATCCCTCATATTAGAGTGACAGGCTGCAAGCTGCTGCTAAAATACCATTATTGGGTATTCTTGTGCRTATGGAGAATGTTCTTAGCTACACAGGAAATAAAAGTGATCCATATTTCAATATGGATAATGTATTTTAAGAGGCTAAAAGGAAAAGACCTTATTCTTACGTTACTTTGAAAGGCTTTTAGRTGGCTGAAGAATCAGTGTTGTGCTGTCTTTTTTTTTTGAATGTTACTTGCAGCTGATACGCTCCAAAAAGAAAGAAGCCACTTAGGTCCTGTTGTACTGACCTACAAGTGTTCAATAATCTTCAAAACAAATGTACTGTGCAATCCAGACTTGAAACTTTTCATTTTACGAAAGAACAGTCATTCCTGCTGGACTTTGTTTATTCTTAAGAATCTCTAATTGCTGACATTGAGCATTGGAGAATTTCAGTGATTTTCTCGTCTCTGAATTGTGATTTTTTTTTTAACAAATCAGGTTCTCTATAGGAGCATATTGCCCTTCGTGTGGAAGGTGGAATCACTTTTGTGAGATCCAATTATCCTCACTGATGAGAGCACAAGAAAATCTGTGCAGTTTATGCCAAGGGAGCCACAGAGGCTCTTCACATGCATTATTGAAGCAGCTCTGAGGCTCGTGTGTCATCTGCTCTGCTCCTTCCCCAGCTAATGCAYTCCCAGCTGTTTGGTACATGTGGGCCTTGGGGGAAGGAGGATTCCCCCTGCCCCCTGTAATGCTCCCTTGCTCACCCAAAGCCCAGCTGGGGCTCACAGCCACGGGATTTCCCCAAACACTTTTTCTCCAGTGATTTGCAACAGCATTATCATCAGGTCTCACAATGGTTTTGTGATGTGGTATGATACTGTATCTCTTTCATGGTTGATGCAATTTCCAAATTTAACTAAATAAGTCCTTAGGGAAAGAGAAAATGCATTATTTTTCCATATAGTTCTTCAATCTTTCCTTTTCTGGATGCATAATTAAATGAGCTTAAATCATCTTATCTCATTTCCCTCATTAAACTTACTGTTACCCTCAATATTTTAATTAATTGAAAAAAAGAAGTCTTTCATGCTTGAGTGTTTTTCACAATTTGAAATGTAGTCTGTTGTTACTGTCTGAGCAGTTTCTGGTGATGAATTCCCTGGTGCCTGTGGTAAAAAGCAGTATGGGTTATACAAGTTTAGAGTGTGTATTAGGAATGGAAGTAGGTGCTTACAATTAGAATAATGGTTAGTACAGAATTTAGGGCAAAGAACAGTCTAGAACATGTGAACTTCTCAGAAATACTCAATGTTTTTTTCTGTTGTCTCACTTGAAATCTAGTTGGGTTTTATAGTTATTGCTGTTATTATCATCTTTCTTGTGTTAATTGCTCATGTCTATAGTTGTGAATAGATGTTCTCTGTGATTGTGGCYGAGACTGGAGACTTTTCAGGATGCACGGTCCTCTGAGGGAGCTGTCCTGGTTTGGGCTCACTACATGGGGCTGAAGCTCAGTAATGTGAGGGTTTGGGCAGGATATTATTGGCAAGTGAATGTTTTAGAAGAACTGTACATCTTGCATTTCCTGAGATAGAACTCCCTGGAGTTTGCACAGAATTGCCTGGATTTCTGCTAGTGGTGTTTCCAGTGAGGCTCCTTGGCCAGTTCTTCCAGCCTGGTGGCTGTGAGGGCCCTGAGATAACAGATGGCTGTCACTTCCATGTAACACAAGAGCAGGCAGGGACAGCGAAGTTCACATGAAACTAGAGAATGATTAGGGTAGTCAATGAATTATTCATTAATAAAACTCTGGGAGTAATCAAACCGAGCATGTGATACTTAGCCTGTGGAGATGGGCTGTAAGAATTCCAGACTTAGGGAAAAACATGGAGGAGGATTGGTGCCCTACTGAGCATTAACTTTGCTTCAGATTAGATGGGCTCTAATGTCAATAAATATATTCACTTTGCAGGCTCTCCATTAAAAACATGCCTGGAARTGACTGAATACTAAACTGATTGGTTCATTAAAATGAGCAAGTATCTTCAGGTGCACTGCTGATTGTCAGATGGCATCACACTGCTAAACTGACTCCAGGTAGTTCAGGAGTCTGCATACATACATGCATTAATTCTGCTCTATATTTAAAGAAGTCATCAAACAATATTCTTTCTAATGGGAGTATTTCTGGACTATTAAAATGCTTGGTTGAATCTTAGGTAATAAGTATGAATCTGACAGTGAACAAATGCAAATTAAATATTGAACATGTATGGCTTTTATGAAAAGATTCATTCATACTTTAGTAAGTGTGAYTATGACTTTGCTATGCTCTGGATAATTTTATTCTGATTAATTCTRTCATTTTAGACTACTACGGAATATGCCACGAGACACAGAATCAACTAGTCAAGACAGGCAAGAATATACTTTTATTGGTAGAATAAACTTCAGTAGGTATTAGAAAAATATGTTAGTACAATTATTAAGAAATATATACATGATTAATATATCTTATTGTCTAGATAATTATTATTATCTAGTAAAATTAGGTAGTAGATACCACAAAAAGATATCTTCTGRTTCTTTTAATGTAGAAAAGATAACTTTATGTAACAGCTGAGTTCAATTTTCAGAACAAATAGAAGTGAAGTGTTTCCACAATCGTGTTTTGCAAATGACAAGCAAAAGGAGTTGCAATGACCAAAAGGAGATACATGACCATCTTTGTTAGTAAAAGCTTTAGAAATATCCAGAGGATTAATTTTTGTATGAGTTGTATTCTAGATTATTACTCTCTGTAAAACAGTTTAGCGTTGGAGTTTTTGCTTCACTATTCCTCCAGGTAAAAATAATCTCCCACTACCTTCTCTTCCTTTCATGTGAACCATCTTAAGAACAGCTTTTGCCAAAAGTATGTTGGACAATATCATACACATTTAATTCTTGAGTTTTTTGCAAGAATTTTTGTTCAGCAAGTAGCCAGGCCTGAGTGTACCTTTCACACTCTTGAGYTGTACTGTCAGGGTTCGCAGAATCACTTACAGTTGTTTCAAGGCACATGGGAAATTAGGTGCTATTAATTGCTGGCCAGAAAAATGGTGCATATGGAGAAGGGGGTTCACCTTGGAATCTAGAAATCWGGTCGCATTTAAGACCTGATACTTCAGGCAGACAGATGTAACTTCAAATTGTTTTCAAATATGTACCAGTATCAGATACCAGAAATGTTGATCAGAAAGTTATATGTAACAGCTTTATAGAAATCAAAGGAAATTGAAGAAAACAGCTTTTCTACTTTTTCCTTCAGTTTCCAATTCCTTTGTAGCAGTATTTTGCTATTTCCTGGAATCCAGGAAAAGAAATTTTCTAAAAGCTGACACCAATTAGTGTATTTGTGTGTCAGAGTGAAACAAATAGAAAAAGAAGAAAACACTGGAAGAATAGTAAGCCACATTTCTGCTTTCCACATTTATTGTGCAATAATGTCTGTACTTTCACTAAAGGCCTCTAACATTGCTTTTGCTGCAAAGAAGAGCAAGTGTGGTTGCTTTGTTGTGCTTTACTGTCTCATGAAATAGCAAGGAAAAAACGTGGAAAGCTTAAGTACATGTTAYCATTTCCCACACCTTTTTGTGCCTGAGTAGCTTCATTCTTTGCAGTAACAAWGAATGTTACTGTCCCATGAATAGAATTGTCCAGTGATACCAATAGCATTCCTTGAAGCAAAAAACTTTGCTAAGTAATATTTAATTGATTTTTTTTTTATTGATTTTTAAAGAGAACATTTTTCTCCCATAATGGTGTATAGTGTAATACTGTAATAAAACAGTTGTTCCTAATGCTCCTATTTATCAGTGCTCCTTTCTGAGAATGAGGTGTTTTTTTTCACGTAGATCGAAAGGATGCAGAGGGCTGGGAAACAGTTCAGCGTGGAAGGCCCGTTCGATCTCGATCCACAGCTTTGGCAACAAAAGCTCCTGTAGCTGCAGAATCACTGAAATCTAGAGGTGACAGTGACAAAGAAAACATAATTTCCCCACCAGCAGAAAACAGGCATGGGAGTTCAGTCACTGGCAGTGCTGCATCCGAAAGCACGGAGCTGCTACAGAAGGATCCTTTACATCAGTCTGAAGGTCTTACAGAAAGGACTCAGGTCAGTACATCATTTTGAACCATTTTCTAACCTTAAATCTTGCAGCTTTTTCTTCAGAGCATTTTCTAAAGGTGTTGTTGTCTAGAGCTTTTATGAACTAACCTGATGGGAAAAGGATTTTAAAATAATGGCTATTTCAGTTACATTTATGGAAATCCATTAAGATGTTGACACAAATAGACTAATTAAAATTATTATGCTGTCAACAGCTTTTCCATGTTTCCAAAAGATCAGCATTTCTCATACATAGATTTCAGGTAGAAAGATCCAAATTTTGCAAGGTTATGAGCACCTGAAATAAGTGAAGCTGTTTGCATCACTCACTGTTGTTGCCAGCTATTTTCTTAAAATGTAACTCTGACTTTAAAAATCAGTATGTGCCTTTTTATTAATTTTGCAAATTCCTATTGTTAGTTCCCAGCCTCAGAAGCCAATGGGGGCACTGGCACTGCATTGCAAGGAGATTCCKTACAACCAGCTCCTGAGGTGCCTCCAGTTCTCACCAGTACTGACTGCACTTCAAAAACTCTGCAGGTGAATGAAGCCTCCCCCCAGAGCACTGACACTAAAGACTGCAATCAGACAGAAAAAGCTAAATCTGAAACCGAAATGGATCCCTCAGATATTTCAAATGTGAGTGCTGCCAGATTGGTAAGAAATCTCATAAGATTTGAGTGAATAATAAATATAAGACTTCRTTTTCTCATTCTGTGTTGCACAGTGTTTACTGTTAGCCTTATGTAAAAATTACAGAAAAATCGATGAAGTACTTACTGTAGGAAAAATAATTTTTTTGCAGATACTTTTAATGATAAAATTTAATTCCAGTAAAGTTTCTGAACTTAAACTAGAAAGATATAAATGTGGTATTTGGAATAAAGATGTGTGCTCTCATTACTTTTATTAATATTTGTGCCAATTTTTCATTTCCTTCCACCATTAATCATTTTAAGTCACACTCTCATTAAATTCTTACTTCAGTGTTGCTCATCATTCAAACTGGAAACACATGGGATATCAAAATTCTGTTAGAAACAAAGTTAGACCTCTGCCTTCTAAGACTCGCTGAGCTGCTCTGCTGGGTCTTCCTTTACAACCAGCAGTTTGGAGSAATGCCATTCTTAAGCAATGTGAAGTCAGTTTTCTCTTTATATCTGGCTTCCCAGAAAGAGTGTCCTTTCCTGTCAGGTGTCAGGGTGGGTCTCCACTGGGATTCTCTGAGTGGACAGTTGCAGTAATGTTACATAAAATCCAAGTTATACTTTCTGGTGCTTTCTTCTGTTTTGGGTTTTTTAAGGGTTTGTGTTTGTTCTGGTTTTGATTTGTCAGAAACTAGATGAAAATTCTTGATTTGCAGACATTTTCCTGTAAATCACTTTAACTTTTGCAACCTGGAGTCCTGCTAGGTAATTTCTAAGCCAAGTACCAGTTTGTTTTTAGAGCTGATTTCTAGCATCTCATCCACTTGCATTGTTTCAGGTGCTCAGTTATTAACAGTTCAGGATGCTGCCAGGTTGGTGGGATCTGTGTGCCTTGGAAGCATTTTACTGCTCCAGATTAGACTGCTCTAAACAGCAATTTGTGCATTGGGGCACATTGCTTGGTAACTGGAGTGGGAGGGAACTGGTTAATGCTGGACACTAGAAAGGGGAAAGACAGTTCGGGTATTCAGGCTTAGTTCTTGCTTCACTTTCTTGTTGTTTGTGTTGAAAAACAAATATAGCCTGAGATTTCATTCTATTAACTATGGTAGAGTTTCCAGATACAGTTCACACAGATAATTTCCATCTTTAAATAATACTTTGGAACATGATTCCTTCTGTGGATGTAACAGTATGGCACGCACTAATGTCTCAGAGTGTGCCTTGCTTAGTCCCTAGGAGTAAGTAGTTAAAGCCATAATTGCAGGAGAACTATCTTTGTGCTTTTAATGTCAGTGTTTGTGTAATAAGTTTTTGAATGATGTGAATAATTAATTTTATACATGCTTAATATAGTTACTAAATRAGTTAATAGTTGCTAGCACTTTTAATGGGGTTTATATGAATGTGAAATGTATTGGAAAAAGAAYTGTAAGTAAAGAAAGGTTGAACAAAGTATCATATAATTCTTATTAACTCTGTGGGATCTTTTTTATGCCTGCTACTGATTTTGGGTTTTTTTTCTGGTGTCATCTTTCCTACAGTCCATGGCAGAAGTCCTTGCTAAGAAAGAAGAGCTAGCAGATCGCCTGGAGAAGGCAAATGAAGAAGCCATTGCCAGTGCTATTGCAGAGGAAGAGCAGTTAACCAGAGAGATTGAGGCAGAGGAAAACAATGAAATTAATATTGAGACTGACAATGACAGTGACTTCTCTGTGAGTGTCCAGTTCATTTTATTGTAGCCAAATTCAAGTTCTGTTGTCAGTGGAGTATGAATATAGAATTTATTAATGTATGAATGTAACCTGCTTTACATGTAAACAATCTCATGTAATAATTATACCACGCTAAGGTATATTTAGTCTCAGTGCTGCTGAGTGGTACAGAGTCCTCTGGTCTTGCAGTCATTGTCCTGCTGCCTGTTTCCTGGGGGGCAAAAACAGGAGAAGCTGGGACTTGTTACGTTCATTGCTCCCATGGAAGAGCAGGTGAAGCAGAAGTCTTCATTTTTACTGTCAGAAAGAGCAGGAACATCTGTCTTTGGAGTGGCCAGTTCTGTTTGGAAGCATTGCTCAGTATTGCTGAGTTGGCACTGTTTAGTTTTTGTGTGCACCTGTGAATTAAGGTTTGTATTTTTACTGTMTGGTTTATATTAAATTTCAGGCTAACATGGGCAATGGAAGCATATCCTTCTGTGGTTTGTCTATGGACTGGAATGATGTTCTGGCAGATTATGAAGGTAAATTTTCATATRTTACTGTGCTTACATGGAAACGACAGCAAAAATTTAGAAAAATGCCCGATATACTCATGGCCAGTTAATGTTCCAGAAGTTTCCCCAACACATTCCAAATTATATTTTCTGTGTTGTTTCCTGAGGAAAGGTGGGCTGTATGTTCAGCTTATCTCTGTGTCTTTGTTCTTCAGCTCTCTGCATCTATTAGAATTTTATGTTAACATCTGGATAAAGTATAATAAAATCATTAAGCATTAAAAAAAGGCAGGTATTAAAGATGCTTCAGTCTGTGTTTGCTCCTAGGCACAAAGTAACCCATCTGAGAGAGAGCTAAAGAAACTAACCCTTATTAATTGCATCTCTGGTAGAAAACTCTGTTTAAATTCTCCACACCCTTGCTTTTATCCGCACAGCTCGTGAGTCGTGGCGCCAGAGCAACTCGTGGGGAGACAGAGTGGAAGAAGAGCCCGCGCGTCCCCCCGGCCACGGGATCCACATGCACGAGAAACTCTCGTCACCCTCACGCAAAAGGTGCCTGCRTTGGGACCTGGCTGGATTTGCCAGGGGAAACAAGCAACCAAACTCATGGCTGCTTGAAACTTCTCACAAATCTACTTGGTTTAAGTCTGTGGCTGAAAAGTGCACAGAAATATCTCTATATCTTTTCATGAGTAGGCTCGTGCTACATTGCCCACTAAATAAACAAGTCCAGAAGAACAGTATTMACATTTACAGGAAATAATTGCCCTCCAGTGGCCTATTTGTTTTCTCTTACTGAAATCACAYAGAAATGTTTGCTACACTGTCAGTTAATATTGTCTAACTTGCTTTTGCTCTGGTTTTTATTAAAAGGACAATAGCAGAGTCCAAAAAGAAGCATGARGAGAAACAAATGAAAGCGCAACAGCTGAGAGAAAAGTTACGTGAAGAAAAGACACTGAAGCTTCAGAAATTAATGGAGAGGGTAAGTTTTCTGTGATACAAAGGGCTGCTCTGCTGCCTTTCAGAAAAGGATTTTTTTTTCCAAATAGCAGACATATTAGAGATTAAAACTAGTGGTGAAATGAAGTTTTCATCTGAGTCTGAGTTTAGATAGTTTTCACAGCTGACTTGTGCATCGCAGCAATTAAAGAAAGCACTATTTCAAATTATGAACTTCTATGTTTATAGTAGACAAWCTCAGATTCAAGGAAGGCAGGACAAGAGTAGAAATATGTTGCATGTATCCAACAGAAATGGTAAAACTCACCAGACTGAAGCAATATACTTAAGCTAGGCCTTGTGTAGGGCATGAAAATATTTTGTTTGTGTGAAGAAAGCTTTTGTTAAAAAAATGTGAGGAAAATTGAGGCCCTGTTGTCAGGTACTGTGTTAGTAATGAATTGACTCATTTTGTATAGGAGAAAGATGTAAGGAAATGGAAAGAAGAGTTGTTAGATCAAAGACGCCGAATGATGGAGGAGAAGTTACTCCATGCAGAATTCAAACGTGAAGTGCAGCTACAGGCAATTGTGAAAAAAGCACAAGAGGAAGAAGCTAAGGTAAATGACTGTTTTCAAGAGGAACTGTTTAAAAGCTATGCTTTCATATAAGTTGTACCTCWGAGTGCTCCTGACTACTTTATGAAGGATGGTGCATGTTAGATACGAGCACCTGTGAGCCATGTCTAAATAGAGCATTTTTTTCTACTATGAATTAAAATTGTCTGTTATTAGACATCATGGTGGGTTGCTGTGGAAGACAAGATGGGTTGAARTAAAGAGCTGACAGTTGTCTTGCTGCTTTTGTTCCTCACAGTGTGGCAGCATTTTAGGTAATACTTAGAAAATCTGATTATCAGTTCTCTGCTTTTCATCATATAGAAAGAAAAGTGGGGGCAGCTCTTCTCCTTTGTTAAAAATCCATTCTAGGTCCAGCATTCTGTGTCCTTAAACAGTAGTTGTGTTTCTGTTTTGTACCACTGATTTTGTTGAGCAGCTAGGAATAGACAAAAACCTGCTGTTAGCATAACTGTGGCAGTTACTCTGAAATAAGTGTGTTTAATGCTCTTTTGACTTACTAGAGAATTCCATAAGRCACTCACTAGATGGATGCTTTTTGGTTTGCCTCATTCATGCTASTTTGATAAAATTTTTAATGGTTTAACCCCAGCCAGCAGCTAAGCWCTGCACAACCATACACTCATTCTGCCTCCTATCCCATTGGGATGGGGAGACAGAATCAGAAGGGTAAAGSTGAGAAATCTCATGRGTTGATAGGGAAAGAGTTTAATAASTGGGTGGTGAACAATCAGTTCTAAGAAAAATGAAAATAACAATGAGAGATAAATAATGAAGAAAGACAAGTGGTGCAAAAGGAAACAATTGCCAGACCCCAAGCAGTGGCCCCACACCAACCTCCCCCCAGTTTTGTTGCTGCACGTGGTGTCTTGTGGTCTCAAATATCCCTTTGGTCTGTTGGCCTTGATGCTGTGCAARYCCTGCTCAACAGTAACTAAAACATCCCGGTGTTATCAGCGCWGTTTCCAGCACAAATCCAAAACACAGTCTCATGCTAGCTGCTATGGCAAGAATTAACTCTATCCCAGCCAAARCCAGCACATCATAAATGAAGTATATTATTTTATAGACTGTTTTTCCCAAGTAAAGATACATGCATCTCCTTGAAACTGTTTCATTATATGATGAGTGTGTATCCCAGCTGTGATTGATGCAGTTGTTCATTCATGTTATTCAAGATAAGCACAACAAAACTGGTTTAGCTTTTTTACTTAGTTGCTGTTTCTCTCTTGGATTAAAATGGTTTCTAGACTACCTAATTCAGTCTACCATACATTTATTACTGTTCCATTACACTGATGTGACTTCTGTAACTATATTAACTAAATCACACTTGCCATGGTTTCCCAGATAAGCAGATGTTTCAAATATTGTGTGTGTTTAAATGCGTAGGATCTGCTGCCTCATGAGGTTCTTGTGTTCTGGAGATCAGGGTTAATTGGGCCAGCAGGCTTTGGAGAAATARCTGATGGGTAGGATAGCTGCAGACCATGGTAACTGTTGCTGCCCAGTTGGTTATCTAAATTCCCAATGCTAGCTTGTTTACTGACCTGTAAAATCCATTCTGTAAATGGATTCTAGGCAGTAAATAAAGTTACGAACATGATCCTACTGCCCTTTATGTGATCTGTTGTTGTCTGTCTGTACGTGTTCTCAGCCTGTTTTTTTTTTTAGTGTACACATTAAAGTTCTTTTGAGCTAGCCTTCTCTGTCTTTTTTTTCTTGTGTTGCAGTGTCCTGTACTTGAAAAAAATAATATATGTTCATGAAATAAACTATATGGATAAGAAATATTAGACCATGAGCCTGGTTGTTTTTTCATATTCATACTATGTGTAATTTCACTTTTTTAATCAGTAAGTGTACATGTATGTAAAGTTAGCTCAAAAGACCTGTTGGATTCCACTAGCACTTRGGTATTTCACTCATTTATCCACCTGGGTTTTAACATTACACATTTTGGGAATGAGAGGATGGACTGATGAAGTCTTGATGCTGAGAGAATTGAAASGATTTTTCTGTATTTTACCCAAAGTTTCTTGTTTCTCAGATACAATTGAAAACCTCTTCTTATATTCACAGGCTGTCTTGTTTAAAACAAACAAAACAAAAACTTGTTACAAAACCTAGACTCATTGTCAAATGTTTCCTCCCATTTCAGAGAAATGTTCCTCCATTTTCATTATYAAGTGGATAATTAACAAATGGATGGGATTCCCTAGGAATGAAAACTAATTCAACATCTKGGGTCTTTTCTTGCACTTTCTGATTGTTTGCAGGTAAATGAAATTGCTTTTATAAACACCTTGGAAGCCCAGAACAAACGGCACGATGTGTTGAACAAACTCAAGGAGTATGAACAGCGCTTAAATGAGTTACAAGAAGAGCGGCAGCGAAGGCAGGAGGAGAAACAAGCGCGGGATGAGGCTGTTCAGGTACTGTTTGTAGCTGCAGGGGCATGATGAAATCTGGGTTTGGGTTTCGTTTTGGTTCTGCAGATGTTAAAATACAGTTTCTCTTAATTCCTGTTAATATGATGCCTAAAAGAGCAGTTAGAATTTGCTTTTCCTTGGCTAGGAGCGCAAGAGAGCCCTGGAAGCRGAGCGGCAGGCGCGGGTGGAGGAGCTGCTGATGAAGAGGAAAGAACAAGAAGCACGGATTGAACAGCAGAGGCAAGAGAAGGAAAAAGCTCGAGAAGATGCAGCACGGGAGAGAGCCAGGTAAGTTTGCAATCATTTCTTTGGGTCCCTTCACCATTGTCCTCCCCAGCAAACTGCATCTTCTCTATAACAGCAGTACCTTCCTGGCTCGTCAGGTTTAGGATTTTAAAAAGTAGTATTAATAAGTATTCTTGATGAGTGTCTTGAAAGAAGAAATCAGGTAGTCATCATAAATTCTGTAATAGGTTTTTCTATTCCTTAGATACATGCACAATATTASTTGCAAGCCTGTATTTTATTATACTCATCTTAGTTTTATTGCTGACAAGACCTTGTAATAATTTGCCTTTTTGATATTTCACCTTAGTTTTCAAAGGAAACAAGATTAATGTACCCATGTTCCCCATTTCCTCCACTCTCAGAAACTTTTGGAYTTACTGGCATCAATTTGGTTTCACATTGTTGTAGACACCAGAGATTACATTTGTGAAGCACAAAGCCAGGAAATCATGCTTCATTATTTCTGTTGCCTATGAACTACTTGTTTTGCAGTTTTTCCTATAATCAAAAGTTCATAAAGGTGACTTCACAGGGGCTCTTCTCTCTCTTCCTTTTGAGGTGCAGAGAGAATGAATGCTGATCTGTGGGAGATTTATTTTCTAGCCTGATGCAGTCTGATACATTCTGCGTGTTTAATTTACCAAATTCTGTTTGTATTCACCTCCTATTTCTCCCTCTTTTCCTACAATTCCCCTGCCATAAGCATTCCTGATAAAAGTTAGGGTTTTTTCTGTGATGGGTGTTCCCTAATGATTCTTGATACATTTTTATTGTTATGGCTTGTTTTCTTCAAAATTGTCATGAAGACAATTTTTTTCTCTCCAAGTAAAATATTCAGGAATGTATTGATCACCTTTYGTCTTCTGAAGTCATGAGTAACATCACAAAGATATTCAGTTTTCCATTAGATGTGTAATGAATTCTGGGTAGGACCTAGAGCCTTTCCTGGGGCTTCTTGGACATTTCCTCAGTGTATTGATTCAAAAGCACAATGAGGTAGAGTGAGTTGGAAGGGATCCTTCAGTATCTTATTCTGATTTGCAAATACTTGAGAAAGATTAGGACTAATGGAGAACTTGATTATGCTGTTTTGAGAAGGTAGAGACTGCATGTGTGAGGCTTCTGCATCTTTCTGAAATAAGCAAATGGCCAGTAACTGTCCTGTTGACATCTTTGTTTTCTATGGCCTCTACAGTTGAATCTTGTTGAAAATCTCCATCTAATTCCGTGCTCTTTTTGTTTAATCAGTGTTAAATCTGCCACAGCCCTCCATTTATTTCATTGTTATGACATTATGACATGTGAGGAGCAGCAGTTTCCATTTGCCTTCTGTTGGTATTGTGTGTCAGCAAATCTCCTCTGTATTTGTTGYTMTAACACTCAGTTTTCAAACCCTATRTACTTGATCTTGCAGTACTGTGCTTGCACTTGTTTGCCAGATGTTGATTACACAAGATTGTTTTCTTCTTTTCTTTTACTTTTTTAAAAAAAATTTTGGGAAAGAGTACGAAAGAATGTGTGTGGTGCTTTACAACCTGGTGATTCTGTTAGATCAGAGTCATTACATCTCCCTAATAACAGTTCTGAGGTTTCTCTAACATAGCAGAGTGACRGGAGGACTCAGTGTCCTGGGTTTGAAGTTCAGGAAGGGATGACAGGAAGCTGGCTGCACTGTCTCTTCTGTCCAGGATTGCAGGGTGTTTTGGTGGAACCTTGGGCTGTCATTTGGTGTTTTGTTGGGTTTTTCCTGCTGCTAGGATTTGGCTTGTATCCTGAAGATTTAATACTTGCTGGAATGAGGATTTTTTGCAATATCTGCTTAAAGTTTCTTCAGTATAACCTTTACCATGTGCATCTGGTGGTGATTAAAGCATCTGTATGAAAGGAATAGTGAACTTAAAATTTATTTTAAAAGCCCCTCTGTGCTTGTGGTACATTAACTTGTTTCCAGTAAGTTTTAGTTGTAGTTTCAAAGTGTTTTATATTCCAGACAGTTGAAATCYGTAATACAGAAAATTTCGTTCTTGTCAATAAAAATCATAAAGTGTATAAAATACCCTAACAGTGTAAAAACAATGCTTTTCAGAAGGACTTGTGGRGGAGTAATGTTGATGCTCTGTTAATGGGAATTTGAGAATTTTGTTTCAACGACTATTAACCCAAAGTATGAAATAGTATTGATTTGTTATAGTTTGTACCACTAAAAAAATATGTAAAAATGCAGACTGAAAGAAATAGTTCAAATGAGCTTGTAGTTCAGTTTCCTTCCTGTACCTCAGGGCAGATAAAGTACCCAATGYTTCTCATCCATAATCTGTTCCTCACCCTCCCACGCTCAGAGTGATTGACAGAGTTCACTTTTCCTTTCTGAAAGAACAATTGTTTAGTATTTATCATTTGGTTTACTTCMTTCCCTGTCTTCTTTCCTATCTACTTTTCTATTTTCTGGGGCTTTTTTTAAAAAAGGTTACTTTATCTGAGCCCTCTACTTTTTTGGAACTGATTTTGGCCTTTTTATCAGATTTCTGTTAAAAAAAAACATAAATAGGAATCCACACCATTTAGGAATCCCTTGCCATTTAGGTAATGTTCCTTATGTTAACCTTTCAAGTTTTGTCACTCAAGCTCCTTTAATTTTAGAATGCTTTTTGAAAAGATGGCTGATGGCTTTGAATGACTCGATTGCTCAGTTTTACCTTCATTATGTCTTTGGCCCTTTAGAACTGCCAGGCTTCTCTCCCATCACATTTACAAATTTTTTTTTCATGAACAGCATGAGTAGCTGACTTTCTTCCTATTTAGGATTTAATTTTAATTTAATTGCTCCCTTGGCTACTCATCACTAGGAAGTTATTCTTGATCAAACTCTTACCTGAAGGTTTCTGCTTAATAGTTATAGTTGCAAGTCAAGTTATGCTCCGTGTTCTTTTCTCAGACAAAAGAAAAATCTAAATCTCTTCAACAGGGTGATGATGGTGTTGTTTTATCTGCAAGTTTCTGTATCTAAATTTGTAGCTRTGAACCTTTTTGTAAAATACACTGCCCTCAGTGCTATAAGGTTCTTTTTCATTTTGCCATTCTGCTCCTCCCTGTCGGTTCACTGACTGCAGCCCTTGGCTGAAGAAWGCAAGTGGTGACAGGATCTCACATTTGTCACTCTTTTGTAGCATCTTCATGACTGTCATGACTCTGATTGGGCCTGAGGTGTGATCCAGGTTCTGCTACAAAGGTTCAAGTGCCTGTCTTTATTAAGTCATTTAAATGAAAACATCARCATTCTCTGTTAAATAAGTTGGTTTGTGTTGTTTTTCTTTTCTACTGAACMGTCTTTAACTTCATGTTTGGGTTTTCTTGTTCTCCATTCCAACCATAAATGTGTCAGTATTTTTCATGCTTTACATTGATACAAACTCTCCCTATAYTTGCTATCTTTTGGTTAGAGATCGAGAAGAGAGGCTGGCAGCTCTTACTGCAGCTCAGCAAGAAGCTGTGGAAGAACTGCAGAAGAAGATTCAACTGAAGGTATGAAAGGGTACATCAGTTGAAAAACACATCAATATTTCTTTGCACGGTTTAATTCCATTTGCTGAAATTCAATGTGTTTTTTTTCTTCATCACTTTATTTTCCATTCAGCATGATGAAAGTATTAGAAGGCACATGGAACAAATTGAACAGAGGAAGGAGAAAGCAGCTGAACTGAGTAGTGGCAGACATGCCAATACTGACTATGCACCAAAGCTGACACCCTATGAACGCAAGAAGCAATGCTCACTGTGCAATGTAATGGTAAGAGGGTAGAGGGGATACTCCTGCGATTGCAAGGCCAACCCAAGCCATAAAGCAAAAGTTCTGCTTCACTCACTTGCACATTTACTGTGTCCCTGCTCTGCTTCTGTAAAAAGTGCACCTTATTCGTCTGTCCATAAATCAGATGGGTTAGGGAAGATTGGAAAGAACTGTAAAGTTGACTGGCTCTGCTAAGAGAACCAAGAATTCAAGAGCATTACATGGAAGAAGGGGGTTAAAARATAGATTTAAATTAAAGTAAGGAATGTGTCCTTTATGTAGCAGGCGGCTGAGCTGTGAACACCTTTTTACAAGATGCTTAGGGGATTTGAATTTACTGGGAGTTCRGGGGTTGATTGGTTAAGTTCTGTTGGATTGAAATTCACAGAGAAACCACATCAAGCCCAAGAAGTTCTCAAATTGAGTTTGTTTGGACGCTTGAAAGTGTTGGAAAGGAAAAGGAGTGTTCTCTTTGTCTCCTCTTTTCCTTTGGTGTCTTATTTTTTGGTCACTGTCAGAAGCCAAGTACATTGCTTGGCTGCTTCCCAATCTCAGCAGGGTATCTCTGCTTGTGTCTGCCCTCCCATGTCCCAGCGATGGTGGGAGAGAGAGGCACACAGTCACTGAGCCAAAGCTGGGAGATCTGTTCTTCTTGATAACTGGTTTCACTGGTTTGCACAGACTGTGCGTTAGTGGAGCTTTATATGCTACTAAGCATTATTTCTCTTTAATTGCTGAATTAAGCAAGATTGCTTGGGATCACCTCAGGCAGTGCTGGAACAGAAACTCATGCTCAGCAGACTGGAGTCTTG
This sequence comes from Malurus melanocephalus, assembly GCF_030028575.1. Lineage (NCBI taxonomy): Eukaryota > Metazoa > Chordata > Aves > Passeriformes > Maluridae > Malurus > Malurus melanocephalus. Next base: position 1,331,578 of record NW_026623328.1, on the reverse strand, counting down.
TGTACTCACTGATTATGCATTTCAGAAYGAAAATCCAATATATAAAATTAGATTGGAGTGAAAATGAGAGGAGAAGCTAACATATTTTTAATCTATTATTACACTGCTGGCTACAAATCATTCTGTAATTTACTGTTAAGTCCTGCATAAAAGATGTTTATGTAAATTAGGTTGAGTAAAGTGCCATGAGTGAATTTTTAAACATACTTCTGACAAGTTGGCATATTTTCTATTATAGTTAAAATACTGTTATTTATGCATTATGGAATTTGCAAAGGAAAAATTAACTATTAAGTCATTATCATTACAGATTTCATCAGAAGTGTATCTTTTTAGCCACATTAAAGGAAAAAAACAYCAACAAGCTGTAAGAGAAAACAGTAGTATACAAGGACGAGAGCTTTCAGATGAAGAAGTGGTAAGTTTTGTACTATTTTTCTATATTAATTCTAGTTTTAAATGCTATTCAGCTGAGTAGCCTATGAAAGTCTTGAGAGTTCTTGTAAAGGAGTTGGACAGGACTCTTTCTGTTAGCATGGGAATCGTAGACTACCAATGAAAAGGAAYGAAAGAAACAGTGCATTCACATACTTCAGGCAATTACCTGCCCCTTCCCTACTGTAATGAAAGTACATAAACTGGTTTTTCAGGTTTTTTTTCCTCTTTGACAGTGGTTAGTGGGAATGGTGTGGTTTTGGATTTGGATTTTAGGTGCCAGGCTTATCTGTGTGGATATATGGGAGAAGGCTCTGTACYGAATCCATACAAGTGGTAAGAAATACAAGGGGTGAGATTGCCCAGAATATTTCCTGTTGTGGGCAGTCCCAGGTATTGACATTTTCTTGGATCTCTCTGGCCATTACTGGTATCTGTCTGGCCACTGGTGAGTGAGCTGTGGTTCCTGTTGGGCAGCTGGCTCAGATGAATATAGAGGAAAAGAGCAAACTGGATTTTCTCTTGACCAGGCATTACATGCTCTTCACCTCTAATTTGATACTTAACAATTCCAGTTTCCAGAAGAAGGGATCGGGTACCAGCAACTGCCTTTCACCCAGCTGSTGAAAGGGAAGTTCCACTAGAGGGCAGAGAGATCCTGATTTTTGTGCTTAAATCCAGGGTTTCTCAGCAAAATATTTTGATGTGAACTTAAGACCAAGATTAAGGGTAAATGTATGTATTTCTTGAATMATGTTTGGTGCAGGAGAGAAAGGAGAGAACAATTTAAACTAAATGAACAGCTTGAGAATTACTGTAGCAGATTTTATTATCTTTAATCAAGGTGGGGCATAGTATTTGGCACAKTGGCAACGTATGGATGCTTCTGTTGCTAGATATTTTATATATTATTTATGGCTCTATTTCAATTAGTCCAAATTTAAAATTCTGAATTGTTACTGTAATCTGACATTTCATGGGTCTGAGGCTCTCTCTGCCTTTCATTACTACTATTTTTTTTCAAAGATCTGTAGTGAGATAGACATTAAAGATATGGTCGGTAAAGCAGGAAAGCAGTTTTATTTATCTGAGCAATCTGCTTTGTGTATCCCTTTATTCAGCATGCACAGTTAATGCCATCCTCACAACTAAAGCATTCAGTAAATTCTCAAGTTTTGAAATACTTGAGAAAAAAATTGCAAAGTATTATATAGAAGTGAAACCATATTCCAGGGAAGCTTTATAATAGTCATAGTTACTTATTCATCACTGTTTTCAATTTTTTAGTCAGTGAAGGTAACTCTAGTGAGAACACACTTGTGCTACTTAAAGTTATTACTTGTCATCTGTGATGTCTTTAGATTATATATGTCTTGTCTGTGACCCTTCTTCTTTGACATAAAAGATTTTATTTATATCTCCTTTGACCTAATAAAATTTCACCTTTGACCTTATGCACTTGACACCTCAGATAACTTACTCTTGATCTTTGACTCATTTTGTGTTCAGCCTGTTCAGTATAATAGGTAGCTGCCTAGAAAGAAAGCTTTTTAAAAATTGTAATCCGATCATAGAATTCTTTACTATTACTTGAGAAATCACAGAATTTGAAGTAGTTTTATTTTAGTCTGTATTGGTATCTCAGAAGGTAAGATTTAGGTACCTACTTAAAACTTTGGAAACTGATTTAAGCAAATGATTATATAATTTCTCTTCACACAGTAAGGATTTTTGTTGGTTGATTTGACTGTAATCAAAAAGTCAAAAACTACTAAATGGTCATAGACACTGGTTCCCCTGGGCCAGGTGGGTGGTAGGTGTTGGTCTTGCCAGGAATAAAAAGAAGCAGATATATCCTAACGGTTTTCCCTTTGCTGCAGTGTCTATAAACTCTGTCATTTTAGAGATGTTTTCAGAGGTAAAASCAGACTTCATGTTGGAGCAGTGTCYYACTGGTTTGGAATGAGGTGCTTATTTTGCCTAATTCCAGCAKGTCTTGTGCAGGAGCTGACAGCTGGTATTAGACCATAAGCAAGGTGAATTCACTTGTGGATGTGAAATGMACAAAGAAAATGGTTTTGCTATGAATGAAGATGCAAAAATGAAAAAGCATGAAGTTCTTTCTTAGATTGTGTGGCAGCTTCATTGCACGTCAGCCTTTTTGGTTTTCTTTGTTTTCAGTTTTATTAGTCTCCAGTTGAAACAGGTGGAACTTCTTTYACAGAAGAAACATCTCTTGGTTTTGTCACAGTGGTTGTCATGTGAAAGCAAATTAAGTTCTGTTCACATTCACAATCTGTAACTTCACTTTTGTCTGGCCTCTTAATACAYAATATTACTAATTCACCTGCTTGGTAAAACTTCAGCCAGCTAAAAGTCATCTTCAATATATTTCTGAAGCTTTCAATGCTCCCACTGTTGCACATCATTTCCCCATTATCTTCAGTGCAGTAAGAGCATCCTGCCTACATTATCTCCCTGCTTAAGTGCCTGGCTTCTTCCATCAAACTCTCAGCTTCGCCTCCTTTTGCATTGCCATTTTCTCTGCTATTGATTTCCCATCCCCTCTCTCAACATCCACGTTGCTTTTAGTTCAGCARAAGATGTAAACAGTGTAAGCAATTTGCTTTCATTGACTTCACTGGAATCAATTAGTATGTTTGTAGTCCTGACTAATTGCTTTGCTGAATTAAAGCCTGTRTGACACAAAGGCCTCACTGAAAAGGTGCCTGCAAAAGCCATAGGACAACACCTGGTGATTTCATTAGGCTGAGGAGTCTCTGCAAGGACCTTGTAGATGTTTTCTCCCACTTGTAGCTCCTACAGATTCATTTTAATGTCCCTCTGCTTTCCCTTTTGTCTTTGCCTTTCTTGTCTCTCCTGGTTTGCTTGGAGAAAYGCACCCAACAGCTCCCTTTGAACCATTGTCCCAACTCTCATCTCTATCTCCTGACGTTTAAATGCCGTGGTTTAAAGGGATTTTTAGAACATAAGTCATGTCATTCCATGTGGTCTATGAATGTTTCTGATAAGTGAAAAGTACTTCTAAAAACCAGATGAAATAGATAACTTGGCAAGGGTTGGTTAATTTATATAAGGTGCATGCTAAAATTCTCTGTATTCCAAAGCAAGATGGCATAATATTCATGAACCTTTGTTTGCATATGTGAAAAAATGAGCTTTTTTTAATAAGAAGAGAAAACTGATTCTATTGTCATTATATAAGGGCAACAAAGAACTTCTAAGAGGTATATTTAGATCAAATGAAAACATAATCCCATGATGGAGCAGAGAGGTGGTTGCTGTCTGCAGACTGACAGCGTTAAAATGTGAGGATTTATATCAAGACCTGGCTGGTTGAGCCCACCCACGTTCCTTTAAAAAAACCAGCTGGCCAGTGACTAAAGCTGCCTGTGGAGTGTGGCTGCCCAGCTGGCTGGGGCTGCAGTGGGAGCCTTTCCTCCAGCTCTGCCCAGGCTGTAGCAGCTCTGATTTCCAGAGTGCCTGCCTGTGCTGGCAGCTTCCCCCAGTACAGACACCAGTCCTGGCAGGATGTGCTGGGAGCCTGAGCTGTGCTCATACCTGTGCTGGGCCAGCCAGGTGAGCTTTGTAGCCAGCAGCATGCACAGGCAGRGTTCATGTTCATAGCAGTTGGAATTCCTAATAATAGCTCTTTAGATTTTAGGCCTGAGGAGTTGTTTTTCTGAAACAAATTGAGCTGTTTTCCTAGAGGTGTGTGCTTTCCTCTTGCAGAGGAAATTACTGTGGGAAAAAGGTGTGGGAATAGTTTAATATCTGACCCTTGCTCTTCTTCATCTGTATTTACAAGATTTCTTGTCTAGACACACGGTGATGCCAGGATTTTCCTGATTATTATTTTTTTAATTCACTGTGTTTTCATTACAATTGAATTATATATAACTATTATTTTATTGCTACAGCCTTAGCAGTATTGAAAAAATGCTTTTGTTTTCCTTTCTGAATCTGAGTGTTTTCAAATTCTTCTATTTAAATGAACAATAGTGTTCTGTGAACTCCCTTGGTAGCTTAAAAGATATGATTAAGCAAAATGGAAAATAATAATGCTAAGCATGATCAGGTTTTTAGTTCATTTAATAGAGGAGTTTGAGGTACTTATACCTGTGGGTATGTGGCTTTCAAAAATCATTAAACACAATTAATAGTTCTCTTTTTTATTCTGGAACATTCATGTGTCTGTTACATGTCTACCTGCATTCATAGAATCACAGGCTGGTTTGGGGTGCAAGGGACCTTAGAGCTCCTCCAGTTCCACCCCCTGCCATGAGCAAGGACATCTTCCACTGTCCCAGCTTGCTCCAAGCCCAGGGRTGGGGCAGCCCCAGCTCTGAAGTCTGTGCCCGGTGTGTGCAGCCTTGCTCTTGCCCTGGTGTGTGTTTGCCCTTCATTTGACATTTGACTGCTCCATCATGGCCATTGCAGCCCAAGGAAATGACCCTGACCCAGCTCTGCTGTTACTGAAGCCATTTCTGGGGAATAGGGCAGTACATATATTTTGTTCATATGTAGAACCATATTCCTGTTTGCTTTATCCATGGACTTTATAGTAAATTAATCTTTTTTCTTGGCATCTGATTGTAGTTCTCCAACAGTAGCCCACTTTTCTTCTTTCAGTGGAAACAATCTGTAAATCACTTTGAAGCAAGAACTCCCCATCCCAGTAAAGCTTAGGGTTCTGGTTGAGTTGGCTTATTAATTTTTTTTTTTCCTGAGGAAGGAAGGATTTTTTTTAAAGCAGGGTTGTGTGTTGCTAGAGGAGTGGAATTATGCCAGGCATCTGTGGTCCATTTTTGTTTATGGGTTTCATATCTCTTGGATACTTGTGGTCCTTTCAGCCCAGGAGCTCTGGTCCAGTCATTCTGCTGTGAATACTTCTGTCCTCGAAGATATTGTCATGAACAATCAAGTGATTATAAAGTCTAATCCATGTTGCAGCTTGCAGAAGGTCTCTCAGTGCCCCATACATCAATTCTAGTTTTTTATACTTTGCATAGCAATAGCTTCTTACCTTTAATTTATTATAAAGTGTTGTTTTTCTTGGCAAAAATGTACATGATTAATTGTTTATTGGCTGTGCCTTTAATTGTGATAGATTGCTGCCAGCAGCTGCACCGTTCCTATTTTTGGCTTGGATATCTTGAATATTCACAGCCACTAATAAAAACTACTGCTGGCAGGCCCAAGTGCACTCTCATCTCCCCGTTTTCTCTCAGTTGTCCTTGCAGACAGATGATAATGTCAGTGCTTTCCCACTTTCCTCCCTCATCTGCAGGCATGCTCTCCATGGCCAGGATACCCAATTCCCATTCTCACAGAAGAAACACTTTTACTTTTCCTTCTTTTCCCACATTTTGGAGTGACAAGTGGGAATGATATTAAAAATCTGAAGAAATACTTCAGGGTACTGTTAAGAATATTATTTGTTATTTATCTTAGTGGCAGACTGTCATGTCACTGAATTTATGGACAAGCAAGGTGATGGAAAGTGCAGTCACTAACTATTACCAGTAAAAATAGTTTCTCGTTTGGGCATGCTGAAAAGCAGGATTGGGCCCTCATGAAAAAAGCTCTAAATCTCAGATGTCAGGAAAACCGAGTAAGGTCACTCTTCAGTTTTGAATGAGTAATAGACTTTCTTTAATGCTCTTAACTCATCTTCTAAAGTACAAGCTAGTGAATAACTAAAATCTTGATTTTGAGAGAGTAATATTTGAGTATTCATTACATTATAACCTGCTTCTTATATGTAGCACCTATGGTAACACTTAATAATCGATATTTATAAGGAATACCTTCCTTTTCATGAATCTTCACATTTTGGAGTGGATCATCACTTGTAATCCTGTGATAGTATTAGATATCTTTATGATTAAGAATTACTGATCACTTGTGTTTCAGGCTGTCATTGTTTAAAATTGAATTGGACTTTTGATGTAATTCATAGTCTGCTTCAGCATCTGCTTTCCATATTAAATACTGTCCTAGGCTATGAGGAAAAAATAAAATACTGAGGAGTTCTGTTGAAACGTAGTAAAATCATGAACAAATATTCCTGTGGTAACGTGATTTAGAATTGAACCTTAAAAAACCCTTCAAAATTTAGCAAATATATCCCTTAAGTGATTATATACACAAGTAAGAAACATTTATTCTGACATTTGTAATAAATAGTCAAAACATTTTTTAATGCTTTTCTGCAGTTACGGGATATTTTTTATTTTGAAACAGGTACAGATATAAATCCAAAAGATATATGGAGGCTTCAGAATAGTTACCCATTGATTTGCTGGAATATATTCCTTATGTACCTTACCTTTATGGAAAATATGTGGTTTGATATATATTTTTATATTAAAATAGTAAATGAATGACAGCTAATATTATGTGATATAAGCTACTACAAATATTCTTTATAGTCTTCCTCGTGTTTATATTTTAATGCTGTTGTGAGAGGACAAGTAACAACAAGTGTTTGGAAGCTCTGAAGACGGAATTTAGATAAATAGCTAGAGACAGATGTTTTTCAAGTTGCTTTGGTCTGCAGAATTGGGTTAGAACACTTAGAAGAGTGCCTTTTCTTTCAGAACTTAGGGATTCAAGGTTGGAAAGAATACAAAAATAATAGACTAACCAGCCTTATGGTGTTCTGGCATTTCTGCTGCAGTTCTGGCCAGAATCCAGAAATATAAAAGGGAATGAAAATGAAAAAATAACAGAAGGAAAAAGCTCTATAAACTCCTCAGATTCAACAAGGTCACTTTGGCTTAGGTTTTTTGGGTGGAAGTCCAATAGCCAGGAAGGTTTTGCGGTTCTCTGTCTTGATGAGTTTATAAATGATGGCAGCACAGGTAGCAAAGCCCTGGGTCCCACTCTGTAACACAGATGGCCATGGCACTGCCAGGCCTTGCCCTGCCTCTTGCTGGGCAGAGAATTTCACTGTAGCACTGCCTGGGTGAGCTTAGAGCGGGTGCCAGAGAATCCCTGATCTATTGGGTGCTGCTCCTGGCGTCTCCTGCCTGCTCCTGGCTGGCTGCAGCCCCAAGGGTTTCCAGAGCCTGCCTTCCCTGGCTGTTCCTGCCTCTGTTAACGAGAACACTGTGCTTAAAGCAGTGCAGAGATCAGCAGAGGATCTGCCCTACACTTGTGGCTGCCCTGCAGCAGCACAGCCAGGCTCTCCTTTTCTTCTTGGCTTAAAAGCTTTGCTGCAATATTGTCCTGCCTGCTTGCCCCCGGCAGAATTCATTGAAAGGCAGCACTTACTTAAAAAGAAAGGAACAGGAAAAAAGTATTTGTGTTATGGTTCCTTCTAATTTTAGAATGAGGGAATTTCGTTAGGAGGAATTGTGTTTGGCATGCTTCACAATTTAATAAAGTTCCTATTAGTATTTTCTGAGTAGTGAAATGAATAGTAGCTTATATGTAATACAGAGAGCCAAGAAGTGTCAGAGTTAAAAAGATGGGGTAGGAACATAATTTTGCAGTTGTATTCTGGTTTGATAAATACTTAAATATCCAAGGTTTTATCGACCAAGAACAGATCCAGGGATGCTGTTCTGTAATTAGGACACAAAATGGGGAGAGCTGGTGAAGAGTATTGGTCTTGTGAATGGATATTGGATGAAGAGGATGCCAATTGGGAGATTTTTGCTCCAGCTGTTGTATTTTATATAGATTACTGAAGTTCAGAATCCAGTTTATGGTGTGCTTTTCCTTATCCAAGCACAAGTGGACCTTGCTCAGCTGTATAGCATTTCAGCGTTTGGTAGYATTTGCTACACTGTCCATGGAAAACTTGCAATCATGTTTGTTCTGGAGTCTGAAAAACATTACTTTTAATTCAGGAGATATTGATTATAGTGCTGTTATCCTTGTAATGTACACATTGTCATATAAGAAAAAGGGGTGTAATTCAGTATATAGAGAAAAACTTGATTATAAGGAGTACTTAGTCAACTAAAACAATCAACTTCAAAATATGAGATTAACAGGGTAGATTTTCTGGTTCAGGCAATTGAAAGGAACCAGGCAATAACCAGCAAGACTATGACTTCAGGGGTGACCTTATTAGTTTTGGCTTTAAGAGTTTTGGCAACTCGATTTCTCATGTAGTGTGTAGATGAGGCCCATCTGTTGCATTTGGAAAGTTGCAGGATTTTCAATGAATTGACTAAAAGTCAGAACAGTTGAGAATGGAAGGAGAAGAATAGCAAAGACATTTTTTGTGAATGATCTAATTTCCTTCTGCTTTGTGGTGCCTGCAGTTTTATGTGGGCATTTAATATTAGTCTTTAACACCTTGCTTGTAAATAATGTTGAAACTTTAACAGAAATTTGTCCATTCTAAAAATTCAGAGGTTCAAGTAACAACATGTATTGTTACAAAATGCCATTAAATGTCACGTGGTGTATGTTTACTACCTTACTTTTACACTTCAGGGCTTTTTCAGCTAGAGACTGAGGGTCTTCCTCTAGGACAGGTACAAGATACCTTGGGATTTTGAACAGTGATCCTTGGCTTTGGAGAGTGCATGGCAATAACCCTGGAGAGAGAGCAGGAGTATTTCTACTCTAATGGGTCACTGAGCACTCATCACTTGAGTACAGAGGAATGTATACAGGTGATCATGAGGAAATTCATGTCAGCATTCAGTTCTTGTTTCTGTGTTTTGCAGCTCTACATCCCAGCATAGAACAGGGACTACTCTTTGTGGCACAGATTCTGCCACCTTCATGAAAGCTGAGACCTGACTTTGTGACATTGTTGATCTCAGCTGTGCAGCTCAGAGGATGAGTATCAAGTGTGAAAAATGATGGCAGAAATCTGATATGGAATGACCATCATAGCTGGCTCTGGTTTAATCCTGAGAGGAAAAGTGTCCTGTTAGGACCGAACCAGCAAAATGAGTGTATTATACAGAAGCCTTTAAAACAGAGCTTTAAAGAAATTGCACAGCTAAAATTGATATGGCTGGAACTGAAAATGCACTGAACATTTTTGGTAGGGGTGAATACCAATCTTAAGCTTCTGTTAAAGAGTGTCTGCTTAATAATGCTTTGTATTTATAATGGTCTACATTTTCCAAAGACCTGGTGGTTTACCAATATCTGGGAATTTGGGGCCAAAATGTGCTCAGCATAGCACAGGATTAGGTCAGTGATGTCCGTTCACACTGCCATAAGAAGAAACCCAGAATGCTTTTAGAGAGAGGATAAATTAATTTAGTCTCAGAAATTCTTACTGCATTTAACATTTATTTGTATAAAAATAATAATAAAGGTGAAAGGCTTTTAGGAGAAAATGTCCAGATTACCCAGTTATCCTGCATTACATTTATTAGAAATACACCCACCCACCCAAATTGATGAGTTGCATTATTACTTAAAGGATGGCAAAAATTTGCTTTGAAAACACTGCACTGGCCTCTCACCATTTCATGCTCTGATGGTTGTTACTTTTGTGGTGTGTTAACCTGCCCAGCTATGGCCATACAGGTAAAATTATTCATGAGTTTAAGTATTTAAAGGATTGAACTTCCTGTACTTCAGTGTGACTTGGTGGATTCTAAAACATTACTTTTTTCAGGTAACTGGTGGGAGATGAATAAAATACGGGGATAAATATTTTTGCCCTCTTTGAAGGGTGATGTAGCAGCAGCTCTCTTCAGGTGCCACTTGTCACCCAATACCGAGCTATTTGTTATCCTTGTTTCACACCTGAATGCTGTCGATCTGCCCACAGTGATAATCCCACGCTTTGATCTGTACCTTCAAAAAGTGATTGTTTTTGTCACACAAGCTATTATTACTCTAGCCTGACTTTAATGAGCTGTATGGATGAAGTCTGATATTAATCCAAACCGCCCCATGTGAAAGCCGAGAACGCTGAGAACCATCGCTCACAGAGGTGCTCGAGTTCATGTGAACAAAATGTGTGTAACCATCGAGGGTGCTCTCCTGGCCCCACAGCCTGGGGGATGAATGTGCTTGTTGAACCCTACAGTTCTCTTCAAGCCATGAGCTAAGCACAGATAAGATGATTAAAAAAGAGATGAGTGTCTGTGAAAGGGGTGCAAAGCTTTGTCTCCTTCCTTTGTGCCCAGCCCCAGTGTGACCCTGTCTGCACAAGCAGCCTGGCTACCCCTGGTGTAGCCTGGTGGCCATCCCAGGTGCAGTGGGAACTTTATTCCACCCTGCTGTTGGTTTGGAGTAATAGTCATTCAAAGATGTAATGAACAAAATCCCGTTCCCCTACTGAACAAAGACAGAACTTGAGATTGCAGTAGAACTCCAAGAACAGTCCTGGTTAGTTTTGTGTGTTACAAGTGCTGCTTCTCACTGGGGAGACTTAGCTAAGCTACTGGCAGTGCGAGGGTGTACCAGATCTGTTTGGAAAGCAGGGATGTACATCCCAGATCCCACTCAAATAATCAATAAAAATCCTTTCGGTACCAAAGTAGTGCCATACTCTGTTCTGAGGAGGTCCTTTCTTAAAATTGTCAAACTCAAACCCAGCTGTTTCCTGTGGAGTTTGAACCTAATGACCGGATTTCTGGGTTTTAAAATAAATTTAAGGAAAAAGTTATTGTTAAGTGGGTGTTGGGGGATACAGCTCTGAAGACACAAAATTGAACTGAGGTTTCACAACCAGGACAGGGATGCTTTATGTTCTGCTCTGCTACAGCTTTGTTGAGAACTAACTCATTGCAGTACGCTCATGCTTCAAGGGCACAGCCGTTGGAGATACCTTAAGAAGGTTTTTTTCCTAAGCACTTCTTGCTAAAATTAAATGGAGAATATTAAGAGTCAAGAAAATGCTTACAAAACAATTTTCTTATGCATATATATAGGTATGTGATTATAGCAACCTGTAGCAATATGCATGGTTTGAGCAACTCACACAATACATTGAGAAAAAGCTTCAGGTTTTTGGAGGTTACCCGGGGTAGGAAGTGGAGCAAAGGGAAAATCCACAATACGTTTGGAATTTGCTTAGAGGATAATGATGGATTTCTGATATCTACTACGAATTCAGTAGAATTAGAGCTACTAATTCTGTATTCATTTTGCATTTCAATGATTTAAAATACTGTTTTCACCAGATATATATTCCTAGGTTATATCATGCAGCACTGCTTTCCAAAAACTAAACCGTCTTTTTCCAGGAACTTTCACCAAGATTTATTTTGTTTTCAACAGGCGCAGTATTTTCCTGAATCTGAAAGAAAATATAGGTTGTTTTCTGGAAAATACTGTCTGTGAATTTTTTTAGCACTTCACCTTTGAATTTGAAGGWTACTTAGCACAAGGGAAGAAATAACCACATCTGATTGTGGCTTTAGTAATATTCACAAATAAATTAGCCTAATAAGCAATGTGACCTGTACTTCATAATTTGCTTGGTATTTTGTAAGAAAACAGATAAAAGCCTCAGTATATAAAAAATTGTGTAAATATATTCTAATTACTGGCATTGAACTGGTGGTTTAGCATTTCTTCTGTGTGAAACTGAAATTTTACAAATATTTTGCTTAAATTCAAATACCATGTGAGAGGAAAAGTAATATTGGTATTAAATGGTAGCATTGTAAGTAGTGAATAATAAAATAGTAAAATACATTTTTCTGTATTTTAATAAAAGTTTAGACAAATTTAGATTTTCATGAATAAAAACCAAATTTAACTCATTTAGTAGAATGAGTTATGTTGGTAGGGCAGGTTTCATGCAGCTGTAAAAGACAGCTTGGAGGAGAGAGAGGATGTCAGCTTGGAGTCCGTACTTGGTAAATAACACTTTCTAAAAACAAGGCACAGTATGTATTCTTCTTTTAATAATTTTTCTCCCTTTTTAGAAAACACATGGCTTATTCTCTCCACTGTGGAATAATCTCTTTCCTAAGATATGTTTTAAAATTTGGCTTAGTTTTCATAGACTTTTGTTAAATATTTACCACTGTTTTTTTTCCTGGGAAGATGATCTATGATCTCTATCACATACTATACCATTAAATATTATTTCACTATTTCCTGCAGGAGCACCTGTCATTAAAAAAGTACATTGTGGACATTGTGACTGAGAGTTCCGTTCCTGTAGAACCATTAAAAGATGGAGAGGAGAAACAGAAAATCAAAAAGAAAGCCAAAAAGCTAAAGGCACGGATGAACTCCAGGTAGTACAAATTCTTCTTTTTTTTTCTCTAAGTTTTTTTCTAAACTTTACCTTTTGTCCTCTACTGTGAATGCAGTGGAAGGCTGAAAAAAAATGTAAAATTATTTGCTTTGGGAGTGTCTTGAAAATAACACTGATGAGCCTAATTTATGGCCACTTTCTCTGATTGAGAAAGAAAACTGAATATCGATCCGGAGCCCTTGGTTTCACCTGTTAAGAGCTTTTCTCATAATTGGATGCCAGTGCCCTGCCAAAACTGTAGCCTCTTCTAGCATACAATAGCATGTTTAAATTTCTGTAAACCATGCCTATTTTTCTTTCTAGCTATTGATTTTTAAATGAAGTATTAAAGAAAATCAATAGTAATCAACAAATAGGAGTCAGCCTGCTGTAGTGTCAAATCCCATGACTAAATCTAATCATTTTTGTTGCCTGTCACAACAAGAAGAAAGTTAAAAATATCTTAAAGTGGAAAGTGAGTTGTCAGATGTGCAATTTGTTCTTAGTCTAAAAAGTGACATCTGCAAATCAGGGTGATGTGCAGGACATCATTATATCATGAACTGGCAGTGTCACTATGGCTGAATAATCCCCAGCCCAGCTTCATGCTCAACTGAATATTGTTACATGTTTTTGTATTTCTCCCTAAAAACACTTCTCACATAGGTAAGAGCCATTATTACATATTTTCTCTGCCTTTTAAGCAAGAAGGATTTCAAATAAGACAAGAAAGCCTGCATGGATTTCTAGAACTACAGTAAAAGTGAGATGTTTGCTAATAATGGCACATCSTTCTCCACAATACTTTTACAATGTATTATTGTTTCTGACTGCTCAGCTCTTTGGATGAGCAGATCCACTTTTTGAATATCACATTAGAACACACTGTTGGAACTGGATAATGTTCTTCCAAGTTTCTGGTTGCTCAAGATGCAGAGTTATTCACATGACCTGTTGATTTAATGCAGTTACTGGGTTCAGTTTTAATTCTTTCTCCAAGGCTGCTTCTATTGAATTTAGTTAAAGATTTGTCAGACCTCAGAATGCAAATTCAAATAATAATTTATTGTTGGCACAGATAGGAGAAAAACTTTTTCAGAACATTTTGCATTTGTATGTGTCAGACTGCTGTGTGAGTCAGCATATTCGTCATCAAAAGTTGTAATTAAAACAGTAATAAAGGGCCATCATTTTACAAAGGTGATTACTGTTGAAAAATTCAGTGAAAGTTTCAAAATCTGAGTTGCATTGAGGAGACAAAGTTCATGTTCATTAAAGCTGGTTTTACTTTTAAAGGATAGCTAAAGTTTTCAGTGGCTTTGCTATCCTTGAAAATAACTCAAGTAGAAGATTTTCTAATATTAACATAAAAGACTACTAATAAAAATGTCCAGTAGCAACATGAAGCAGAGGTGTTTTGATGTTGATTGTTTCATAGGTGTTAGCAGATTATCTACAGACCATGCTTTAGTACATATTTGCAACTCTTCTCTAGAAAAAGAAATAGTTGCAACAAACTTACACCTCAGCACTTGAAATGTTGTATTCATTTCAGTTTCTAGGAAGCTGTGATATTTTAAACTGGCAAAAAATAAGAACTGCATCCAAATAGGTTCTTGTTGCACTCCTAAGTTTCCAGATCTTAAATCACTCTTACAATATCAAAGCAATGAAGGGCAGAGGTGAATGAGGGGACAAATGGTGATCAATGGGATATTAGATGTGTTGAGAAGTTTTGTTAGTCTTATCAATTATATTTATAACCCTAAGCCATTTAACTGGTGCTATCAGTAACAACTGATATATAGGTAAGTAAATTATCTCAGGTTACCATGGATGTGCTGCTAGCAGAAGAATATTTGGATACTCACACAGGAACAACAGGCTTGATGAAAACTAAATTAAAGCATTAGAGGTGTGGTTACCAGGTAGTCAATCTGTGCTTTGCAGGGTTTTTAAAGCACTTCAGCTATCTGCATTTAGTAACAGGTTTTTGGGGTGAATAGTCAGGTTTGACTGACTTGTCTGTACAGAAGYTGAAATGTGTTGTTTCTGACTAAGAAGGCAAAAGGTTAATAAAGAAATCTCACCTTCGTTTTTAATACTAAATTCAGCTGTGATTAATGGCTTTATTAATGACCCATAAATCAGAGCTAGTGGTGATGTAACAATGTTTGCATGGAGTGTAAGCTGGAGTGGTTAAGCAAACCAAGGGAAAAGCTGAGTGGCTTGGAGAAACTTGAGCCATTTGGGTAAACAGAACATTTAAAAAAAATGTTTAATAGATATATCTGAGAGAAATGTATCTGCATCACTGCAGTGCCTGGATTAGTTTTGCTTTTTGTGTGTGTGTTGTTAGAAATGGGTTACAGGATWGTCACTGCATTGCTCCACGAGCAGCTCCTGGCTTGCACCTGTTGGCACAGGCTGGCTGGAGTGAAAACAAGCAGTGGAAAAAGGTCTCGTCTCCCTCTTCCTCCTTCTTGGCATATGGCCAGTGTAAATAATACTTTTAAAGGACTAAAGAGGTTGTATTTCTGTATCCAGCAGTATAAAGCAGTCATTGGTGGAGGTGTTTCTATGCAGTTTGCCTAACATTCATTGTGTTACAATATAATCACTAGTTACATTAAAAATGCTCCTGTGCCTGCAAATATAACCAATTATTTGTATGTTAATTGTGGTCTCTCTGATGTTCTGATCTGGTCTGCACTACATGTTTAAGTCATTAATATTTAATATAATAATACTACTTATGTATTTTTATTATAATATTATATAGCATTATATCACTAATAATTTTATAATAGGCAGTAGATTACTACAGTTGTGTACATCATTTGTGCAATTTCCTACGGCTTGAAAGGTCAACTGAAATACACCATTTGTGTACTGATATTATTCTAAAGTAGTAATATTAATCATGAATTGTTAATGGCCAGTAATTAAGCACCAGTATGGATTATGACAGGGCAGCATTGACAGAAATGCTGTGCTTAACGATGAAGCAGAAAAACCCAAAGGTTTGAACTCCCTTGCTGGTATTACATCCTGTACACTTTAGACAATAGTCAATAATAATGAATATTTTCTCCTCCAGGGCAAAGGAATATGAGAGCTTGATGGAAGCAAAAAATGCTGCATCTGATTCCCCATTTAAAGCCAAGTAAGCATTTATCTCTATATATTTTAGACCTATGCTTTTTTCCCCTGTCTGTCACAGAAGTGCCTCTGAAATTTCCGGTGGAGCAGGTGTGGAAGGTTTCCCCTCAATATGGGGCATGTTGCCATCTTGAGTTTCAGATGTTCAGTTWTCAGTCTCTAATACAAAAGGTCAGGTCTTATTAAATGCAATTTTTTTTCTGAAGACACTGTGTAAGTTGTAATAGTAAAGAGAACAAATACTCATCTTTTCCTCACCTGGAAACAGGAAGGTTCCAGTCTTGTATTTCAAGACTGATGGTGAAAATTCAGCACTGGAATTCTGGAAGTGGGAATCTTATGTTTCACTTCTGGTTGGTCAGAAACGAAAGTTCTTATCTGGAAGAAAAACACATATGTTTTGATGTCTGGATGTCTTAGGCTGACACTGAGCTTTTTAAAGAATAGAACATTTTATTGTTAAGGATAAGGCACAGATGAAAACAGCTGGATGGTAAGATTAAAATGAGACCTGTGATCACTGACAAATTCCTTCTGCTTAATTTGAAAGGGCAGATTGCTCAGCTCTTGTTTTCTGATTCCATTGCAACCAATTGGGAGAAGATGCAAAATATTTGGATTTCCAAAATTATGTTGATAAAGTTTGTCACCTAAGATTTTAAAATAAACGATATAGCTGTAGTTTAAGTGGAAAACAGTTAAGGAATTGAAAAGAAGTGGAGTATTTCATCAGTCCTTGGCAGAACAGGGAGGTTACTAGTGGAGTTCTGCAGTTCTGTGATGTTCAACATGTTCTCGAGTGGCTTGGAAAAGAGGGCAAGCAGYGAGGGGGTCGAGTGTGGTGTTCACACAGAGATCCAGGACAGTAGGGACAAGAGCTGGTTCTGAAAGGTAATTTTGAGGAGAGTGAGTGACCTGGCAGTAAAATGGCAGGTGAAATTCAATGTATATTGAGTGCTACACAATGGAGGGGGAAGACAGAACTCAATTATATCTTCATATTAAAAGTGCGAGCCTTGAATCTGCAGATGTCATAGGTAATTCCAGGAAAATAYCAGTTCACTACTCTCAGCAGCTCATTGAAATCCTCTGTTAAAATTACTTAGAAACARGCAAAAACAGAACAAAGAATGTTATCAGCTACAAATACCCAGGTCATTTACATCTTTTGAATAGGATGCRAAGTTCTAATTCTTTGTCTCTGAAGAGATAAGATGTACTTGTTAAAGGTTCAGAGACAGCAGGAAAGGAAATCTGTAATAATTTCAGGTGTAACTTATGTATTAGGAAATAAGTAAATGAGTACTCCTCCTTCTGGGGGAAAATTTAATAATGGGAGGGAAGTTCTAATGGGGATATGTTAGAGATCTACAAGGTGATAAAGAGATGGATAAGATGGATGGTGATTGTTTGCTGTCCTTCCTGGTAYCAGAATGAGGGAGAGCAGGGTAAAGCTGGAGCCAGGTTCTAAAGAAAGTAAACCCAGTGTTCTTAATGCAGAGTGCAGGGAGGTGTAGGGAACTCCCTGACAGAATTCGCAGAGGTGCTGACTAACAGGTTACCTGCATTCCTGCAGTACTAGCAAAATGCATCCAGCCCAAGAGACTCCTAAGCCAAAAGTGGGGAAACAAACAGATTAGTGAAGAGGATTATGCAGGCCAGCCCTGCTCTTAGGGTGCCTGAGACAACCATTCCCAGTGGGCAGATGGTGTGTGCTTTACTTGTAGCTGCCCTTAGGGAGTCTGTGGCATCAGTCAAAGGGCTGTGGGGTCTCAAGAGCTGGATTCAAAAAACCTCATGCTAAAATTACAACAGCTTTCCAGACTGGCAATATTTGTCTTCAGACTGAGGTAATTATCTGTACCAGATCCTGTTTATTTTGTAGTTGTTTCYATCACTCATAAATTGCTGATGTACATGAAGGTGGTATTTTGTAGAAGTTGCTGGTGATTAAGAAGTTCAGATCCTTGCAGTTAGACCTTCTTGATTGTATATATAATTAGCAAATATCTTTTACATGGTCTTTTCTTGAAAGTTTTCAGGAAAACTGCTGCTGACTCTTAGATGTATTTTAAAATAATAAAAATCCATCACTGAGGTTTGACATAAGAAAATGACCCATCTCCAGCAGATGGCACACCTGCATAAATACATGGGAAGGAGTTGGTTTCTTGTCTTGGTCAGCAGCATTTCCTTTTGTAAGWTTAATTTAATTTGTAGAATTAATTCATATTAAGACTTCTAGATTTTTAACTTCTGTGTTTTGCTTTTCTTTGCTACTAGAAATTAAAAAATTATGTTCTAATCGTCAGAAAGTAGAAATGTGTGCATTTGACTCTGAAGATATTAATAAGCTGTAGTGTCTGAGGGTTAAATTCTTTTTGAGACTCTCAGTGATGTAATTTGGTCAGTTCTGTTGCAATTGCAGCACAAGAGAAGGTCAGATTTTTTAATTTTTTGAAAATATTTTCAAATATTTTGACTGATCCTGAATTTACAGTTTTTGTTTCTCTTTATGAAGTTAAATGCTTATTTACTTTCAGGCAGAATCTTCTGTTCCATCTGCTTTTTTARTTTCTTCCTTTGTTGCTTTCATTAGGAAGCTTTTAAGTMTGAACWAATGTGATGGCCTCTGTGTAGCTYACTTCCAGCACAGATYTGGGAGGTSTCTTTGCAGTTTTCATGTAGAAACCTTGATTTGTAAAACATAGTTTCAGATGCTGTRGATACTGTTTCCAAAATTAGACAACTTTTTACCTACTATGAGGGCTTAAATRTTTGTGAGCTTTGAAATCAAGGGGATAAAAATGGGAACTCAAGTCTGAACTGGCTTTTTGAGAAGAGTTTCTGTGAGTCAACCAGAAGCCCAGTTTGTTAAAATGTGTTCACTTGGCACAATGCATATTTCAAAATGGAAGAAGAATAAGGAAGTATTCTCTCTTTCTGTAAGGAAAAGAATGAGGAGGCAACAAATGTTATGAGACGAGAGTTTTAGCCCAGACTATATCTGTTTACATGGAACAACACATTCTTAGTATAGGAAAAAATAATGCAACACCTTCGTAATAGAACTAAATACAGGATCCTACTTAACCAAGAGCAGTAGGAAGAGGAGTCAGCAGAAAGAAAAACAAACATCAGTAGGTGTGGAGCATCATTACCTTGAGAAGCTGTGCAGGTCAGTGTTGGCTCTTTGGCCAGAACTCTGTGTGCTGCACAAGGATTCTGTCATTAACTGCTCTTGCCCCTGGCTGAGAGAGCAAACTGCTGCCAGCTGGGASTACAGCCCTCGGGAGATCTGTAAAGTCACTGAGAAAAGTCGTGKCACAGAATTAAGGGGGTAAAAACTCACAGTGCTAAATGCATTCTTTGGATCAAAACAAATGCCAGGACTTTTTGTCTTACCCAAGGGAAGGTTTGAAATATTCACACTGGAGGGGAAGTTTACCAATTAATAGAAAATATCTTTTGACTTAGCGGACTGGGGAACTTAAAAATGGAAAAGTTCCTTTTTAAATTCCATTTAAAATGGGAYACAATTGGTAGGTTTATTTATTTGCTTAACAGAAGCAATGTGTTCCAGAATTAAATAARTATATCTTTCTTTCATTCTTCCTTGCTTATGCCACATTTCTTTATCCACTCTCTCTATCCACCCCCAAACTCGGAGTGTCTTCACAAACAACCAGAACCATTTATGGAATGCAACTTCTTATCTGATTTTAGTTCCTAGTCATGTTGTCAGTTGTTAYAGAAGAAAGACAGAACCCAGAATTAGTCTTTGGCAGGTAAAAAGCCTTTTTAGATCACCTTTAAGATTAGGCCACTCTAATATTATGAGACCACTGATGCAGCTGATAGGCTGTTTCAGTGGTTCTTATTAGTTTTAGGTTTGCAGATTTGTAAAACCTTTTGCACTAAGGAAGCACTGATCCAAGTGCTTTCTAAGCTCTACACTGGTACTACACTAATAGAAATAAGCAGACAGGCTTTATCCTGCTTTGATAGACACTGTGTATCCCCTTTTCAGTACTGATTCATGTCTGGGATTGGAAATGGCTCTAAGTAGTTCTTTTTTAGAAATKACTTTTAAAAGATGTCTGGGACAGTTGGTTTTTTGGTTTTTTTTTTAGTATCTGTTAAAAAAAAAAGTGCACATTAGGGGGTGGGGTGGGATAATTCCAAATATTGCCTTGTTTGGTAGGTATTTTGCTCTCTGAACTRTTCCATGTGCCAAGAGGGACATTCAAGGAAAGGGCTGTGGACATTGTCACCTGCAGTTGCACTGTTGTTGCATTTGCTGGTTGGTCTCTGGTGGCACTTAGGTAATTTTTTTAATGCTGATGGACTCTTGGTGGATTTGTAGAATTAATTCATGTTCTCTGGGAACTGCTCTGAGTAATTATTTAGTGTCCAGTCTGCTAGGATAACCTGGCAAAAGGTGTGTCAGGTGTCCATTAGAGCATTCTCAGGTGTCCATCAGAGCACATTTTTRAAAGGGAAGGAAAACATTTTCACAAAGCTGCAGGGTTATTTGCATCTATTGAGTATCTTCTAATGCCAAGGCCATGTATTCCAGTGTTAAATATCCAGGTAGCAAAGTGTAATTGTCATCCTTCAATAAAATAGGRAAACTTAAGCAATGAAAGATTACCATGTGCCTGAAGGGAATTAGCAGGTTTGCAGGGTAAAAAAATTTAACCCCTTCGTCTAATATTTTAGCCAGTCTCTCCTCACACAATAAGGAATTGWTTTCATGAATTCTTTTTATTTACCTTTTTCTTTTAAACTGCAAAGAAACATTTCATAGTATGTTATCCTGAAAACAGACTACAGCACTAAAAGAAGAGGTTGAAAATTAAATACTGTTTCCTGTAAGAATCTGCTGTAGAGAAGATGGGAATGTAGTGTGCAGTCTGTTCTTTCAGCAGCCCAAATGAAATGTCTGTAACAATGTAGTACTTTCTTCCGTTCATTTATTGTGATGAATCAGTGCATTCACAGAATAAACTCACCTTGTGGCTTTTYCTGATGTCATAGGCTCAGAGTCCAGTTAGGCCAGTTATAGATATTACACCAAAATACTGCTTACTGAGGAAAAAAACAGACATTCTATGAAACTGGAAGTACTTGTACAAAATTTAGTTTCCACAAAGCTCTGGAAACTGCAGATGAGCCAAAGTGTAAATAAAATAAATTTCAGGTAAATTTTAAAACAAGATAAATACCAGGTTTATGATTGGGCAGGCAGTGGATTTCCTCTTCAGAGAATGGCTAAAACAGTCTCATGGGAATACCAAAAAAATTTATTAAGAAAATAATACATCTAGGAATTTTTCATCATGTTTCAGATCTTCCATTTGAAACACTGCAAAGCTGTTTGAAGCTGCAGMTGGTTTGTGTGTGGCAGTGTTTGGGGCTGTGCCCAGCTGGGGAATGGTGTTGCATGGCACACCCGGCGCGGTCAGAGGGTGCTCCAAGTGCCAGGACACCATGAACTGTGGAGCTGGGGGCACAGGGGATGTGCAGGGGCTGGAGGCTGCTTCCAGGGGATGCAGCTGGACTCTGTTTGGGGTGGGGCAGGAAATGCCGCAGCCACTCTCAGTTCTCCCCAAGCACGGGCTGCCCCGGGAAGAATCGGGGCTGTGTGTCCGGCTGGCACTGCCGCCCTGGCAGCAGCTGGGAGCAGAGACCACTCCTTCCATGCAGGAACTGCCCAGCAGCCACACTGAGCCTTCCCCAGTACATCAGAGTACAGCCAMGAAATCAGGGCTTAAATCTGGAAGTGCTGGATACATTGATGATACTATTTGAAAGCATTTTTTTTTTCTGGAGATGAAATGTGGCCTATGAATATTAACAGGTATTTTTCATTTGGCACCTATAAAATGTGCCAAATGTGGTAAAAATATTTAACCCATGTTAAAAAGAAAAACCTTTGATATGAATAACCCTTGTTTTCCCATTTGTAGTGCAAAAAGATCAGGTACTGTATTTGTACTTGAACATACAATTTATTATTTTACATTATGGTTACATTCCAAGACCAATTAGTGCCTTATGTCCTTTTGCTATTTCTTCTGCGTTCTGAATTATCTGTTTGTGGGGAGTATTAAAACCTTAATAAGTGAGATGTAAATAATTTTAGCRAAAAAGACATTAATTTCCTCTTTTATCCAGCTCAGTAGAGTTTCAGTTATTTATCATTCCTTGTATGGCATAGGAAGCATTGGAGAAGTGAAAACTGGGGGACAGAAGGAAGACTAATTAATTGTCTTGAAATACTTGTATTTGGACTCAATTATATTTCCAGAGTTACTGGATCAGGTGTGGATGCCATGTCCTGGTGATCCCCAGTGCATTCCCAGAGTGTGCAAGGAGTCCAGTGTGTACAAAGAGCTCTCTCTTCCCAAATCCATTCACAGCAATGACAAATTCTACATCCAAGTACAAGTCTTCTTGCATAGACTTCTAGTCCTTTGAAATAGTCCTAAAATTATTCTTACTTCTCTGACACTGCCAAGAAGTCAGTATGAAGGATATTAAAATAATTTCTCCAAGGCTCACTCGGTGGGAGGAGGGAATTTTTATTTCCCTTCTCCTCCCCGTGTGATCACACAGCATCCATTAACTTTTTGGCGAAGACACTCTGCAGTAGGATGTGAGCATGTAAGAGGTAATTCTTCAATGTGGCAGAATTGAAAATTCATTCTTCAGGTTTCTCACTGTATGATGCTGAATACATGCTTAGAAAGTCTGAATTTTGGTAAAAGTGTCCAGAAAGACTTTCAGAAKAAATGGAAAGCTGGAAGCTTTTCCTTGGGAGTTAGTGCTGTACAGCTTGTTTTTAAAGTGAGGACAGAAACTGAACGTGATGTTTAACTGATGGAGCATCTTAACAGAGTGAAGAGAAAGAAACTTCTGTTCATTGTGTCCATTGAAGGCTCAGTGTAATATGATTATGTTCTCTTTCAGTCCTTGTGAGTAGTGTTTTGATAAACCTTACACATTTTGTATGCCAATGCCTGATGGAGATTAGAGAAGTGTCTTTCTTTACCCTCTGTGGTTAATCCTGGTGGAATTCCATTCCTGTGATGTTAAATGAAGCAAATGGAAACCTGTCTTTTTGTCTTTTGTCAGATGAAGTTACAATATAGTATGGTGGTCTTTATGTAGACTTTAATCATGGAATTTGGGTAGATATATCGAAGAAATAAAGTAGTTTTTGTTTAATGTGCTAGGTTATTGCCAAGGCAATAGCCATTCTAAATCCTATTCTATGAGAATATTCTGCTTCTGGACTGCAGCAGTTCCACTTTTCATTGGTGTTGTGGTCTTTTGATTTACTGTCCAAGTCCTGCAGTTATTTGGGTCTTGGCTYTTAATTTTGTTTCCCATTTTAGCTCATGGCTTACTGAGATAGACAGAGGTTTCCTCCAACCTCATTTTCCACAGAGGAAATAGCAGTGCAAAAAAATCTCATCAGGATGTAATCTCCTTTTATTTTTCTTGTCATAGAAAAATTCTGGTTGTATATTAGTGGATTCAGCTGACCAGATGATMAGAAGTCCAAGACTTCAAATTCTACAAATCTTTTTTATTTGGACTTCAAGAACATTTATGTATCTTCAACATGTCTCAAAAGCTATTAATGAAGCTCYTAATTTTTTCAAAGAGAAGACACAAGAGTACCTGTTTGCTCTCRATTAAGTAGAAATTCTCTATTATTCTATTGAATATTCTGATATTGGGGATTTTTTTTTGGATAGTGTGACAGTTGTGGTACATTTTCCAGCCTTTCCATCTCCTTCTGTCTGACTTCTGGGAGACTGATTAATGTAGTATTTACTCTGTGGTCACTCTGTGAGTGCCTTCTGGCCCTTTTCCACTGCTATCTCCTGTTTTTTGATGAGCATTGTTACCCTTCCCTCTCTTCTCCTTCCTGTGCATTTCTGTGTGTAKGCTTCCAGTCACAGCGGTATCTTCCACTCCTCCTGCTCCGTTTCCAGCTTTGTCCCACTTGAGTGCAAATTGCTCACTGGAGCAAACCAAAGGTGCACTGCAGCCCTGAGCCTTGTGCTCAGAGCAGCTGGCAGGGGTGACAAATCCCAGCCAGTACAAAATGAGCCTTCCTGCTGACCTCTCTGAGTCTCCRTTACAGGGACTCTGTCAGCTCTTGTCTCCTCTGCTGTGCTGCTCCCACAGAGCTCAAACTCTGCACCTGAGCTGGTTRCTGCCTTCACAGTCAAGGCACAGGAGGATAAACTCTGAGTGTGTTTTGACTGCTGTGCTTTGGACCTTGGGGTGAAAGAATCGCGCCCTGGCAGTGTGTTTCCCCTCACTGCCTTGCAGGAGAGCACAGGTGACTAAAATTTAAGTTAAACCCAACCCATGTTAGGTCTACATCACTCCCACCTCTGCATTTTGGCTTCATTACTGACCCTTGTTGATAAAATGCCCTTTCTGAGGTGGGCTGCAAAGCATTGCTTTTCTCTGATTCAAATAACCTTGAAGAGCCATTTCTTTTATGATGCCTGTAAGAAATCAGCTAAGTGGTCCTGTATTTCTGTTTCCCTTACTCATCTTAAGTGGGGTGAAACCATTTGAAAATGAAGATGGCAAAAGCCAGCAGGATAAGCTGTGGGAAGGGGAATAGGGAAACAACAGAAACAAAGGTAGCTAATAAACACCTTTGTGGCTGTACCATTCACACCATATCTGTGCTGGTTCCTTGAAAAAGGAGATAGTGAAATGTCACAGACACTCCAAATTAACTTTAACTCCTTGGACGTTTAGCAACATCTCTTGCTCAGAATAGATGATAATATTTTTACATAGATTTTCACTATTCCTTCATTGTTAGCAGAGGTTCATTACAAAGATGTAAGCTAGTAAGGGAGTTTTTGCTTTAACTGCTCTTTGTTTTCTGTTTGCTATTGAAGGTTACAGCGATTAGCAAAAGACCTTCTAAAGCATCTCCAAATGCAGGATWGCTGTTCCCTGGGGAACAACAAAGTTCCTGGCCTGGACAGGACTTTAGGAGAGATCTCTCGGATTCTGGAAAAAGAGGTATTATGACTGTGTGATTTATGATTAACTTGTAAATTGTGTTGCCCTCAAAACTCATCAGTTTGGATTTGAGAATGTTTAATATGAGAATTTGGAAAAGTAAACGACCTCTGTGTATCAAGCAATGTCTGCTATTACACTTTTCACTTTTTTCTCCACTGTATTTCATGGAAGTTGTTTTTAACCTGGGTCATTTCAGTCATCTAGTTTGTAGCACTTACCCACAAACAGCTTTTACAATAAGGGGCCAAACCACTTATCAGAGAAAGAGGAAAGAGTTGGATCCAGGTTTGCTGGATCCAACTCCAATCTGTTGAGTTTTCCCAGAGTTTGACAAAGCCAGTGGGTTTTACTGAAGGAGGAAGGTGTGATGTGCATGTATATAGGATATTTCTAGGGTTTTAAGTTTTTCAAAGTTATATGATTGTAGAGCATGCTTTGCTTTATGGTAAATGTTGGATTTTTTTTTATTGATAGTGCTGCATTTGCATCTTTTTTCTATTTTCTTATGGTAAGTCTGCTGCCATAGTGCTTTGTGACTTRTAACATGTTTTTTTGCTCCATTAGGACCACAGTATTTGAGTTTTCAGCTGGAACATGAYGTTCTGTTCTCTCTTTAACCATTAGAAAATAATTGTCTTTCTAATCTGTAATCAAGAAATAACAAAAATTAGTTCTGGAAGAAACCAAATGAATGAAATCTGAGGAGGGGGTTGCATCATTTTGGTCAGCGTTGATGTTTATGACAATGAGAGCTTTGCTTGATGCTTTTCACAGCTCAGTCAGTGTGGAGAACACAATTGTTAATGGCACATGCTTTTAAATACTGAAGGTTGCCTGGGATGCATGAGCTCCTCACATGTGTTCTGCTGGTTCCTTGGAGCTGCTCATCAAGCTTAAAAGTGTTTGAGAGAGTTGTGCCATTTTCAAATTTTGCAGTGTTTGCATTAATTATTGAAAAACTCATTTTTTATTGATTTCAAAATACAGAAATCATGTTGTCGCTTGCCTACTATGAAAAGATGAATATATTTTGAAAGTTACCTAAATAATCCTTGGAAACTCTTTGGAAAGTGGAGTTGTATCCAGCCTTTTACTAATAGTTATTTGCTGAGATTTTTTGAAATGAGATGTGAATTGAAGCTAAGTGTTACTCGTTAATTGTTCACAGGGTTTTGCTTGTTGAGATTGTTGTGGGGAATTAAAAACTAACTTTGATAGCATTAATAGACATGCATTATTTTGTTGTTGATTTGGGGTTTTACCTGCAAAACATTACTCAACCACTGGAGAAGTATTTTGTATCTGAGTGTCCTGATCAATAAGGTCAAGAAAGATTGATTTCAGTGGCTGTTGCTGTGTTTACAGCAGAGATCATACATGGTCATTTGTAGAAGGGGATGGGAATTCTCTTGTTAACTCGGGAGTTGAGAAATCAGCAGACACATCTTCCRTGTCAGTGGGCACTGGAAAGAGTCCTGATGGTGTCAGTCATGGACTGAAAGGAGGAGACTGACACTGTTAATTGAATTTCCCTGGAGAGCATAAAAATATACCCTAATGTGGGGGGAGGAATGGGGGAGTGGGAACCACACAAGCTGTCAGTGTGTGTGAGCTGATAACATTGATTTACCCTTGCTAATGGCCTGGCTTGAATAAAGAATTGCCCTGAGGGAGGACAGGGTTTGCTACAATAGATCCTTGCACTTACTAGGAATTCTTCCTACTCAGAAGAAGTCCTGCAAAACTATTACAAAATATAATTGATCCAAAACCCCTCTTCCCATTCATACTGTGAAACATTGGATTTTTCTTTCGTTGGTAGTTTACACTGCCTGCAAAATTTATGTATACAGGCTCACCAGGGAAAAAAGATTAGTTTTACAAACTGTGAAATAAATTGCTGAGCTAGAGTTGGTAACAGTAAATAAGAAAAATATATACCATTAAATTTCTCAACAGAAGGAAGGGTTATTCAGCTCATTAGAAATTCTATGACTGTGCTGAAACAGCATGAAAGGGTGGGGTGTAATATTTATGCAAACTTGAATCACAGAAAAAGCCACACRCAAAAGATTTGCAGCCCTGTCTCAGTGGGATTTGCCTCCAGGTACAATCAAATCACACRAACAATTTCTGTTTGGACTTAGCCTTCATATGATGTGCTCCACAATCCTGAATAAGGCTTTTTCTCRCTTCTAAACCTCTTTCATAGTGTGAGAACCTTCTAGGATGCTGCATGCCTGCATGATTATTGTGGTCAAACTTGCCCTTGTTTCTGCCTTCCTGCTCAGCTGGACACAAACACATTCTGCACTTGGAGCCAAGTGATTCCASCAGTCCAGCAAGAAGAGCTTGTTGAATGCAGACTGAAAGGTTTATATATGCTCTAAACACTCAAATTTGAGAAATCTGTCTCAGATACATCTTAASCACTGTGTATTATGAAGTCCTGGCTGTTTATTGCAGCACACTACCTGCTCTTCATTCATTGCTGCTGGCTCCCCATGCAACACAGCAAAGTCTACAGCTTTCACTTTGAATCCAGTGCATATTTTGAGTGCTAACAAATGAAAGAGATGTTGCTTTGCTTTGCTTCAAGTGGTTGTTAGATCTTCAGACACTTCTTGTTGTGCCCACAATGGCTTGGATGAAGCTCTGCAAAAAACAAGAGCTTCGCATCCTATGCCAGAAAAAGATTTGCAAAGAATAAGCAAACTGAAGTGCAGGTTTTGAGGATCTGACTTGGAGTGTGTCCATCAGCTGCATGAAACATGTGGTTCACGTGTCTTTAAATTAAATATGCATAAGAGGTACTCTGAAGTCATAAACCATGTGGTTCCAGTTTAAATAGGCTTTTGCCCCTCAGGTCATGTGTTGGTAGGAGGCAAGGAGCACAAATGCCAATGTTGGGTGCACCTCGTTTGCTGTCCCCAAGGCATGTTCAACAGGTACTGCTCCTGCTTTGGGTGTGCTCTGGATTATTGAGAGGCAATCCTTGGGTTTGTGCATCTCATCCTTTCTGGCAGAAATCCTGGAAGGAATTCACTTTCACCTCTACTTTGTTTAAAAGTACACTAAGAAAACAAACACACAGAACCCCAACAGCAGAATGCAAGCAAATATTACCAGAAAGCCCTGGCCYGAGGTTGGCAGATGTCATATAGGACTCTTCAAGCTCTTAATAAGATCTGATAACCCTCAGTTGAAGATCTCTCATGAATGGKCCTTTGATGCTAAAAGAAAATCTGGTGTAACCTCTTAGAGATGGCAGAGCTGATGTTTGAAGTGGCAGAGCTAGAGCACTTTTCCTGCTATGATTCTTTTTATGCATGTTCATTCCTTCGTGGACTAATTTTGCACATCCATCACCAAGGGCAGCTGTGTGTTTCAGATGTGCAAGGAAACCCAAATTAACTGCTGGAGTATGCCTTGAGCACTCACACAGAAATATCCTGTAMTAGGGAACTTTTAGGGGCCACGATATTGAGAGCTGTGTATCCTGTTAGTGTGACTGCAGGTTTAACTTTCTTACGGTTTTATCATCTATTTCCCTGTTATGTAAAGAGGTGAGATTTACTGATTAAAAACCTGCTGATTGAAAAAATMTACTGATTAAAAATGTCTGCTGCATAGACATGAGGCACTAAASTGACTGAAGGACATACATTTGTAAGGTTGTGACCCTGACCTGGGTCAGAGGTTACTGCCTCTCAGATGGTCATCCTTTTACACTTGATGACAGAGCATCCCTTCCTTAAAGTTMTTCCGAAAATTTGTTTATAGAGGGTTGGATTCACCTTCAGGTTTTAAAATTCCTACTTTTCAATGTTAGAAGTGTTCTATRTGCTTTTGGATAGCTCTGTGCTAGGCAGGGTTGGCAGACACATAGTGAGGATGCTGCCATCGTAAGGATGGTGACAGCAGCTGAGGGCAGTGGCCTTTTCACCTGGCTCAGCTGCAGCTAAAACACTGCAGTTCAATCACTCCTGTTACATTTGTACAACACTTCCATGTGACATCTAGACAAGCCCTTGATGTGTCTCTTGTCCCTCCAGCTGGCAATATGACACAGACATACAGTAAGATTGTGAGAGAACCTCACAATTTTTGAAATTCAAGGGCAACGCTGCTTAACTGGTGTTACTTTTATATGATGGTTCTTAGTGATCACTAGTTTGAAAAGATCACCACCACAACATAAGTTAGAAAATCCCTTTAACTAAGTGGTTTGACTGAAGGTCTCACACCTCTGCTCTGGAAGAGAGGGCTGCAGGAGCAGAATTCAGGTTTGATCCATGGTCCAGCCCAAACAAACAGTACAGCTGAAACTCCCATATCCCCACAAGGCACAAAGTCCTAACATTTTACTGCTTCTGTACGTAAAACTTCCTATAATTTTGCACGGGTTTGAGGATAGCTGTATTCCTGATCCCTTTCAGGCTCTCTAGGTTCTGTAAAAATCTCAGTAAATAAYAGTGAGTGCAAAATAAATTGTTAAAGTATGGAATTAAAATGGAACCAGAAAATAAAAGAGGACGCTTTGAATAAATTGGGCCACGGTGGTTATAGTTACTGACCAGCTCTCTTCATGCAAATCTAGAAGTAGCTGCCTTTCAATAGGCTAAGTTTCAATATGGTTGTTTACTTACTAATTCAGAATAATATCCTTACTGGAAACAGATTTTAGAAGGAAAATACACTTCTTTGGAAAAGGTATAATTTTGTAGCTGAAAAAAGTGTGAATATGAGCTAGTAATTGACTGCAGTGGTTAAATCCTTTTTCTAAAATACTCATGATCTCTAAAACATGCTCTCTCAGTGACCATTAATGGTTTGTTTTGTGTCAGGCAATGTTTTTGGGTTTGGGATTTTTGGAGAGATTTTTCAGCCTCCTGTTTGAGCAGGGGTGATGTCAGTTATTTACATTTCAGTAAAATGTTTGTCGTAGCTTTCAAATACATGGGGACTGTAGACAGACAGTGTTTATCCCATTGTAAAGACTGTCAGAAATGGCTGGCTCTAACAACACACTCAGGCCCTGTATTTATGTTTTATTCTCTAAACTGTCRGGCCCATTGGGGATGGTGACCATAGCCAGGGTGAAGAGGGACAACCCCCCAATAATRCAAACTCTTCATCATCAGAAACTGAAACAATAAAATTAAAAACTGTTGAAGAACTAATGTATGGAACAAAAGCAATGTTAAATGGAACATGTGTAAGCTTTTGTACCGTTCATGATAAGTTTCTTCAAATATCTCTRCAGAGATTTAAAACTGCCCTGTGTGTGTATATGTGTGAGCATGTGTATATAAATATATATGACAAATGTATACAGACAAAATAGATTTTAGAAGCAAATASTCCGTTATAATGACTCAGTATTGTTGCTTAAAGTATATTTAAGAATACAGTGAGAATTGTGATTCCCAAACTCCTTGTGCTGCAGATATTTGCACCCAAGTAGCTCTGTGTTCCTGGCCATCAAAGAGAGAATTGCCAGCTTGTCTGTCACCATCTTWCAGAAGTCTGAAAAAGCATCGGAGAGTGTTATATATGAAAAAGAGTGAAAATTATTGTTGTGGTGAATTTACCTAAGTCGTGGACCAGAGGCTTTACCCACACTATTTATATTTTATGTTCTTAARTATATCCATGCATGCACACTCAGGCATAGTAGAATTCAACATACATTATTCTCTATAGCCTCACAGTGGATTCATCTCTTAGGCTGACTGAAGCTTTAAAAATTTTACTTTCAAGCATTATTCTAGCAATGAAAAGCTTGGTCAGGATTGCTGACTTTTCTAGGCAGGTTTGTGGCTGGGAGCTGCTCCTTGGCAGGCTGGTTCTGGACTCAGTCCATTCCTGTTTCCCTGTTCACTCGGGATCTGCCGCTTCTCCACTAGAGGACACCACTGGCAGAARCAGCAGTGGATCCTTTGAGTCCTCACAAGTAATAAATCTGTTTAGRAGTAGAATTTCTTTCTGACAACAGGTTTCGACACCAATGTGCTTGGAAATTCCACGGCTCTTTTTCCTGCTAAGCTGCTTACAGCAGCCTGKCTCCTGCTGTGGCTGCATAGGGGCTTACCTGGATAATTACTGCACAGYTTAAACGGGCAATCACAGAGGGAATTCTGCAGAAAAAATAGAAATGTACATATGCACAGTATTAATTTTGGAGGAAAGTAGCCACATGCCCCCAGTTCAAGAGGCACATTGAGGAGCAGGGTTGTTGGTGCTGTCTGCACGTTGCAGTGGTTTGTGAGCAGGTCGGGGTGTCACTGCAGTGGTTTGTGAGCAGGTTGGGGTGTCACTGCAGTGGTTGTGAGCAGATTGGGGTGTCACTGCAGTGGTTGTGAGCAGATTGGGGTGTCAGTGCAGCAGTTTGTGAGCAGATTGGGGTGTCACTGCAGTGGTTTGTGAGCAGATTGGGGTGTCACTGCAGTGGTTTGTGAGCAGGTCGGGGTGTCACTGCAGTGGTTTGTGAGCAGATTGGGGTGTCACTGCAGTGGTTTGTGAGCAGGTTGGGGTGTCACTGCAGTGGTTTGTGAGCAGGT
>NW_026623328.1:1235973-1300129 GCF_030028575.1 Malurus melanocephalus | reverse complement strand
AGCCACATGCCCCCAGTTCAAGAGGCACATTGAGGAGCCAGGGTTGTTGGTGCTGTCTGCTCTATGCAGTGGTTTGTGAGCAGATTGGGGTGTCACTGCGGTGGTTTGTGAGCAGATTGGGATGTCACTGCAGTGGTTTGTGAGCAGATTGGGGTGTCACTGCGGTGGTTTGTGAGCAGATTGGGGTGTCACTGCAGTGGTTTGTGAGCAGGTCGGGGTGTCACTGCAGTGGTTTGTGAGCAGATTGGGATGTCACTGCAGTGGTTGGTGAGCAGATTGGGGTGTCACTGCAGCAGTTTGTGAGCAGATTGGGGTGTCACTGCAGCGGTTTGTGAGCAGATTGGGGTGTCACTGCAGTGGTTTGTGAGCAGGTCGGGGTGTCACTGCAGTGGTTTGTGAGCAGGTCGGGGTGTCTGTGTGCAGCCCTGGAGCAGCTCCTCAGCGGGGCTGCAGTGCAGTGCTGGCAGGGCACCAGCAGCAGGGCTGAGCTCTGTCACAGCCGGCCAGGCACCTTCGTACCTGGGGGTGGAATCACTGCAAAGGCCCCAGAGCCCCCCCAGTCGTGCTTCCCTTCCACCTCCCCCTTGGGATGCCTCAGTGGGACCYTGCAGAGCCCTTGGTGCTGTCACCAAAACCTCTGCCTTTCTCCTACATGAGCTGTGGCTCTTGGCCAGGTGAAGATTTCACTGCATAGTGCAGTGGTTTACACCAAAAAGCCTTCTTTCATATCAGGCAGTGGGCATTTCCTGGCCAAAGTTTTAAAAAACAAAATAAACACTCACATACCACCTTAACTGTGCTTTCATCCTTACTGGTTTTGTTCTCTGTGAAGGTAATTGCTATTCTTATTTGTTATAAATGAGAAGTTAAAACTTAAAGGTTTGTTTTAGCTAAACATATGATGTATTTCCATGCAAATAGTGGATTAATATTTAATCCATCCGTTTAAATTTTTTAATCCATTAATCCATTTTAATTTTTCAACTTGGGATATTCCTGCAGTAACCAGTTCCAACGTTACAGTGATGTCACGTGAAGGGAAGTCATTAATCAAATGAAAAGCTGACTTATAACAGTTTAGAAACAATTTAAAGTTCAAAATCCAAGCTTTATGAAGGGCATTGAATTAGAAAACAGAAAARTAAGTTTTAAAACATAAAAGATTTTTTTTAAAGTAAAAAACTTCTGTTTCTTTGAAAATAAAAAATATACTTTACCAGCTAAAACTAGAATTCAGRCCCTTGGAACTCTGTATATTGCYACCAAAAATCTAGTAATTTTGCCAGCACAAGAAGTRRTRTRGGGAATTCTGTATTTATGCTTCCTTTGCTGCAAGYRTTAAGTACAGAACCTGAATCAGAGYRTGAGYKCTAGAAAGGRTARARSAGATATAATTMATAGAAAAGATGAGAGGTAAGCAACCCTCCTCCRAATTAATWCACTACTTTAAAGCCTGTAACGGTGAGGATTAGAGCATTTTAATGTATGGRTGATGAGCATTGTGTGCCAGTGATGCACAGTGCCACAAGCACAGCCTGAAGAAGGCTCAGCAGTGTTTAAAGCCCAGACTATCAGCATTGTACTGTAACTACCAGTTTATATGGTCCAAGCTGCTACTGGTAGTAAAAACATCCCCTTGTCTATCAGTGCAGCAGATTTGATAATCCCAGCACWGTGACTGTGGGTTCAGGGAGCAGCTGTGGGCAAACACAGGACCAGCTCTTGGGACAGCCTTTCCCCGTCACTGCCAGGAGGGAGTCAGCAGCTCAGGTGGGTGTTGTGTGCTGCAGGTTGGGCAAGGCAGCTTTAGCTCATCAATAATTCGTTTGCCCAGAGTTTCTGTAAGCTGTGGATTAACCTTTTCCCCAAGATGAACATATAAATAGGAACTTGTTACTACAGGTCACTCGCAGAATATTTTTTAACTTGTTTGCTGGAAATGGTATTAAAAGGCAAGTTCAGTTCACAGATAAGCTCTGCAGTGTTCTTATTCCAAGATTATTGGGAGGCTAATTTCTGTGCACAGTTGAAAACTGCTGTGGGATGTAATTAAATGCTGTCTGCTGCCAGTGT
This sequence comes from Malurus melanocephalus, assembly GCF_030028575.1. Taxonomy (NCBI): domain Eukaryota; kingdom Metazoa; phylum Chordata; class Aves; order Passeriformes; family Maluridae; genus Malurus; species Malurus melanocephalus. The sequence continues at coordinate 1,298,056 of NW_026623328.1, read as the reverse complement.
TGTACTAATTGTGGCTTTTTGCTGTCAGATCAGGCTTCTACATCAGTTTAGAACTAATRCATCATCTCAGAGTGGACATAATGGATATTTATACATTCCAGGATATGCAAAGTGACTTCACTACAAGACAAGAGATATGTTTTAGTGTCATTAAAGCCCAAGCACTGATTTCTCAGTGATGAGAACTCCCTACCCAGCAGATGCCAGTTTAGAAATCACAATAAAGTAGTGATTATTATGTTTTGTAAAGTTTTCTTTTAATTTGGTCTGATGGCAGATATACACACATACTTTCTTTGAAGTGTTTTTAAAATTCAACAGTGATTTGAGACCATCACTTTTGACTTGAGAACATTTCACCCAGAGGTCTTTGTGGTCTGTTGTGATGTTTGCAGTACCTCACAAACCCACACTGTTCATGTGCCCCACGATCCTTTGTGGCTGTCCCGTAGATGGGTCCAGGAGGTTACAAGAGCACCCAAGGCAATCAGGGTGAAAGCTATATTTAGAATTCAAGTGTCTTTGACTTTACAGCAGGTCTTTGAACAGTCACTGCTCCCTCTCCAAATGTTGTCTCCCACATAATTTTAATATCTTCAGTTTGGTTTGATTGCACTGATTTTCATGGTTTAGGTTCAGCAGAACCCAGCTGCTTTCTAGGGGCTGACAGCTCTCGGTGGCCTGTCAGATCCAGTGTTAGAAGAGATACCTAACTTCTCTACTCCCTGGGCAATTCATTGTCCAATACATCTTGAGAGAGCACACTACAAGATCATATAATTATGCTTTTTRTTTACCTGTTTGGGAACTTTTATTTGTGAGATTAATCAGAAAAAGTCAAATTGGCCTCAGCTAATGCAGCCATCTATGAATTCCTCTTATAAAACCTCTGTTGCTGCTTTCCTCCTTTAATTGATGCACTTACTAGATGTCCTGTTATTTATAAACAGAYCAAACATTTATTTTTAATAAGCACAAGTGCTACAATGCTTAGTGCTGTCTCTCAGAATATCTGTAAAGATAATTCTTTACTTTTCCAAGCAATATTGTCTGTTTCCTGTTATGCTGCTTGGTGGGGGTAAAAGCAGCTGAAGAGAGTGTGGAATTCATTGGTTTACCTTTATGTGTCTTTCCTTTATGGCTTTCACTGACTCTTGAGGTTTCACAATTAGGATTGTGAGGGTCCTGTCCTCGTCCACAGAAGTGAGGGCACCTCTTTGTGACTTTACTGCTGAACTGAAAAGCCACTGCAGAACTTGGAAGGAGATTGTGTCAATGAGGCTCATCCTTTTCAGTTAGATCATACAGTGAGTCAGTAAGGCCTGTTGAATTTGGTTCAGCCTTACAACGTGGGCAGATGTTTGCAAGCARAAAAATGAATTAAGTATATGATGGATAGACATAAATTAGGTTTATGTGCACAGGAGGTTTATTGTTTTCAGGACAGGCTTAAGAATCAATTTCTTAGTATTGGTATTGTCCCTAGGCCTGAACCAATTTTAGGTTGCTCATCAACTGAAGACTTTCAGAGAGAATAGTCAAAAATGCCTCTTCTTTTATTTTGGATTTAGCTAAAACGCAAGGTGAGCCTCATTTTTATATTGCATTTGAGTGGTGTATAAACTACTTGCTTTTTCACTCCGTTCGTTCATAGACATTTGTCTTCCTCAGTGCTCAATACAGGAGGTGAAGTTGCAGTTGGCACTCAGTAGCTGTTGAGGTGAAAAGCCAGTGTTACCCAGGGGCATCTTTCCATGGAGTGTGTGAGCACTGAGCTTGTGCAGGGGGTGAAACACCTTCCCCAGCCCCAGGGACCCTTCCTGTCCTGCCTGAGTCACTGTGGACAGGATACACACAGAGCACCTGCTTTATCTTCAAGGCTTCCAAATCAGCTTTGGGGCTTCAGAACGTGCACTTTGCTGTCCAGGACCTGCTGGGATGGAGCATTTCTCCTGTCTGGGGCTTCAACCCATAAGCAGTGCAGGAAGAAGAAATGGATACAAATACATGATGGATATTCCTTAATGTGACTGAATGCTTCTCTCCAAGTCCAGTGACACTGAGCCAGTTCTGGCTCATGTTTTAATCCTAAACTAGTTTTCCATTAGCATTCAGTGTCTGAAATTTTATTGTGAGTGAATTCACTCATGCTTGAAAACCAGTCTGAGATTTTTACATAGAGTGGGGGATTATTGTAATACTAATTTCACTGAAGAGAGGTGTTGCATGAAGCAAAATTGTCTATTTTAGTAGAAAACACTATTTTTGTATAATGTGGAATGATTTTCACTGTATAAAGTTTTATCTGTAGGAATATTAAAGAATGTAGATTTTCTACGGTCCCAAATGTGTCCATAGGTTTGTATGTGCATGTAGATATTCTTGTGTATTTATTTAAAGGGAGAGGAAAGATTAAAAAAAAAGGAGGAGCCACCCAGGATTCAGTTGTCTGGTTTGTTTTTCTAAGGCAGCTTTGAACTGCATTTCTTAGCCCCTGGCATTTTAGATAGAATCTTCAAACACTAGATAAAAGGAAAGAAAAAAATTCTTAAGATGGATTTCAACTTTATTTTACTAATTAGTTATTATTTCTTTCACCAATGAATAGTTTAACAAGTGTAGAATAGAGCTGCACAAGTGTGTTCTTTCAGAAATAGAAGTCAGCATGTTTCAAAGTATTTGGTTTCCATTCAGAAATCATTTCTTCTGAAAAGCTGAGGTCTGTTCAAACAGGCTTTCCAGATCAGCTTCTGACTCAGACATTCTGCAGGACCAGCAGAAAGCATTCTTTAGGTTGATGAAGGAAAAATAATTTTTCTAAATTTCCTTTTAGTCTACACGCAAATATTTATTTTGGAGGTTTGTGTTTGAGGGAGGGTCTACACCAGAATATTTCTGTTGGTTCAAAAACTTTTCAAATAGTCAAAAGGTGCTAAAGTCACATAGAGCAGAGATAGCAAAGCTGACATTAAATCATTTCAACTGTTAAAGCTCAGCATTATTTCTGATTCTGCTCTACTTATTAACTAATAATAATACTTTAACAGGAGAAATGTATGGAAGTGAGTACTTTGGTCCAGGACATTGGATTTCACCCAATAACTCTTGCACCAAATTCATAAATTATGATCTAACTAGGTTCATATTTTTCTACTAGATAATCAGGTTTGATTTAAAAACTTTAAATGATTGAGAGTCGACTATATATGCTAGGTATATTATGCTCATCATTAATTTCTCTTGGCATTAAAAACCCTCCATTTTATTCTTACCTGGATTCATTCAGTTTCAGCTTCCAAATATTAGCTCTTCCTGTACATTATCAGAAATCTTCCCATTCAGGTCCTTCCTCAGGCATCCCCAGCATTAACTGATACTTCTGTCACTCCTCCTGGTGAGAGAGATTTCTCTGACCTCTTCTTTCCTACAAGCCTTGCAGTTTGCAGTGCCTGGGCARAGAGAGGGGAGCAGCAGTGCAGGACAGAGGCTTTGGTTTCACTTCTCTCCTGGAATACTGAACACAGAATCCAAAAGCTGTTGCAGGGTGCTGCTGGCTTTCTTTCACTCGATGTTCCTTTGTATCAGCCACTGGCTTGTATAAATTCAGCAGTGATTTCCCCTGGTTTGGTTTTATTTCTGAAGCACTCCCATTGTGTGACTGCTTCAATGAGTGCTCCAAAAGCCAGCCAAGTACCAGCACAGCCCAGTTGGCTCTTTCATGTGGTTCTTTGTTGGCCACGTTGGGTAGGATGAGGCATATGTGTGAATTACCCTTTCTGAGCTGTGTGTATTTTTCCGTACCAAATGTCAGATAATGAGATGAAAACATTATATTGAACTTTCTGTTTAGTCTGCTCATTTTTGAATTTGCCAAACATACTTGTGTCCTCGGCTAAGTGGTGCTTCCGAGGGTGCCACAGATGCCAAACCCTGATAAAATCTACCCTATCTTGTTAATGAACACACAAACAGTTGTTCCCCATCTGCTGCCTCTGTCTGAAAGGTTAGGAAGCCTTTCCTTCTTGATCACAAAGGACATAATTATTGTCTGTAGAGGAGTCAAGTACAAAGACAGTCCATCCAGTCCGACCGCTACTACACTGCAGGCCACCAAAGATTAACAGCTGCTTCTCCTTTGATTAGGTTAGGTAATAACAGTTACTTTAGTTAATAATTGGATGGATTCCCAGGCCATGTAATTCAGGTTTAGGCTGTCATTTTTTGCTGGCATGTAGCTGAGCTGTATTATTGGAAAAGAGCCTGTAATCCTATTAGTCAGTTGTCACTCAAGCCATAGGAGAGAAGGGAAATTCAGATCCATTAAGGTGTTGTAACAGGTAGGTAAATAAGTCAGCYATGCTTGCCCACTGTGCAGGGAGCTGTCTTGATTTTTTGTCCTTTTTTTTAAGAATTAAGTTTATGTTTCTAAATACGTTTAATTCATAATTAATCCATAAAAAAGTTACAAGGTTTGTCTAATTTATTGCTATTTGTGTTTACTGTGGCACACATGCGTTAGTGCATACACAGTTTCCACCAAGTTACTTGATTCATGCAGCATTCTGTTGAAGTTGTGGCTGTGTGCTTCAAGTGGCAAGTTTATAATGGTGCAGAGATTAAAATGCATGCTTACTGTCACATCAGCTGGATTGGCTCCCCTCCTGTGCAAACAAGACCACTGTAGYTCACAACGATGGGATTGGGAGAGATAAGGAAAACAAGACTCTTTTCATGGATTGGTTTTGAGTGCTGTGTCTGCTGCTGCAAGGAATTGCATCTCTGTTTTTGTTTTCCTAATGTTTAAGACACATCTAGGTGGCATCCCCAAGGTTTTTGTGCCTCCTTATCGCTGTTAAAAAATTCATAGATGACAGTAATAATAATTTTTGCCTACTTGTTCTTTTGTCTCTGTTCTCCTGTGTCACCAGGTAACTTCAGAGCATAGAAATCCTTTTGTATTTAAAAATCAAATGGTTTAAAATGTTATTTGAAGTAGTTTTRAATTTCTGAAAACATTTATTAGCAAATCAAATTTTTACACACTGTTTAAAATCAATGCATAAAAACATGTTTACACATTTTCGGTTATTCGAGGAACTTGAATCCCATGGTATCAATTGCCTTTGCAGAATAATCCTCCCAATCTAAATGTGCAGCCACTCAAAGAACAGTTCCTACAGTGAAATTATGAAATGGGATTCATAAAGAGGAGAAGTGATTCATTTGGGAAACCAAGTTAGAAATCTGGAGGATTGTTTCAAGCAGCAAAAACATGCAATGCTGGTATTTACGCTGTTTTCAAATAGGGATTTGATATTTATTTCCTGCAGGATCTGTCATTTTTCATACTCACATTATGCCTGATCTACTCAGAGYTTTGGGTGCCACCAGAGCATGAGTTGTAGTTACCTGAAGGGGTCTTTCTCTCTGACACAAGTTCAGGTGGGGATCAATTTTAATAAGAATGTTATGCGAACAATGGCCCTGAATAACTGGGATGCCTCAGTCCACTTCTTTTGAATTTCTGTTATAATATGTRCCAGCTAATGTAAAGCTTTAACACTCCAGGACACCACATTTTCAAGGATGTTAGTTAATTTTTGAGAGAAAGATGAGCTGGATAATGTAACTTCCCCCCCTATTTTTATGATCTAAGAAAGATTTCTGTAGTTGAATATAAAAATATTTCAAATTTGAAAATTGTCGCAAGTATTAATTAATTCAGATGTATTTTAGAAATAATTTGGTGTGATTTGGCTGCTTCACATGTAGAATGACATTATGTTTCAACACTTGGGAAGTTTAATGCTGTGTGTTCTTTATAAAAGCTCASCAGACGAGGTTTTGTCATGGGCAGCTGAGGGACAATTTCTTTTTCCTCTCTTTCTCCCAGTGCTGCAGTCCCACAATGTTTACCGTGCAAATGTCAGCAGTGCAGTATTCAGGTGACTCTTCCACTCCTTTGTGGACAGGGCACGTTTTCCTTTCAGCCCCCATGGGCAGCACTGGCCCAAGCTCRAGGAGCTGTCCCTGAGCCTGGGATTGCTGAGAGCTGGACCCTTGGGTGGGGACCAAGGGCATTCACACGTGCCAAATATCAGCAGCTGCTTTGGCATCAGCATTGCCTTCCTCCAAACAGGTTAGAAACCATTCTTAAAAGAATCCCTGTAGATGAATACATTAAATGCTGTGCTGAAAGTCGTGTGTCCCTGTGTGGCAGTTTTACAGACCTCTGTGAGCAAAGGTAACCAATATTCCAACTTGCTGCTGGTTTTATCTTCCTCTTACTGAAACTTTTCCCCTCTCTCTTCCRTGCACATAGGGATTTCTTTTCATGGATAAGCATCAAAATGAATTTTTATGAGTAATATAGAAAGAGGTGTAATAGGATGCATAGTGAAATCATATAAAATGAGAATTACAGATTCACTTCTGCTTGATAGAAAACTGCAGCAGTAAGAGAAGTTTAAAAAATGCAAATGTGTATTTTGACAAGTGTGCTTGTATTTTAGTTAAGTGTTAGACAAAAGTGAACCAGGCATTCTAAAAGAAGTCTCTATGGAAGAAGGGATCCTCCAGATTGAAATGGAAAGAGAGCATATAGGAAATGAAACAGCTTTAAAATACTGATATATTTTTAAAATAGATAYGTGACAACTTCCCCTCACAAAAGGGAGATATTGTTGCTTCTTTCAGTGTGGCTCTGGTGACTGCTTCRGGATAGGGAAAAGTTCCTTTCTGGACACTTCATTACCAGGAATTTATGGAGAAGAGAGGACTTCTGAGAAAAAGTCATAGATAAGAAAAGTTTACATAAAAAATATAAAAAGCAAAGGTGRAGCTTAACATTAAAGAATACATAGAATTGATAAACAAGCCAAGTAGGAAAAGGAAGCAGTGTATGAGTTCAATAATGGGGAAATTGCTGAGGGGAGAAACAAAATTAATGCAATAAATCAGATGTAACTCAGAGTAATGGGATGAAATAGAGAAAGGGCATATTTGGTCTAAAGGACAGGAAAGACTTCTTGCCACAAGAACTAATAGGTTGTGGCATAATCTCCCATGAGAAATAGGGAAAGTGAGAAGTGGCAAGTGCTGGGCACATTTGGACCTGGAGCAGCATTAACAAATAAATCAGCAGTGTCACAGAAAGGCCACCCTGGTTGTTGTGCTGTCCCCAGCTCCTCCCGTGCCTGGGCTGAGCTGCTCAGGGTGTGYCCATTGCCAAGGCAAAGGCACCCTGGAAATAACAAAACCTCTCTTTACACCTGGGAACTTTTAGGCTGAAGTGAGCAGGGATGGATTAGAAAGCCCCAGAAAGCAGCACTGGGGGAGCAGGGCAGGAGGAGGAGAAGGTTTGAGAACTGTGGCTGAGAGCCAAGGTGCTCAAATAAAGTCAATAATGGTGATTTGTGGCAGGACTTTTCCTTTGCTGTTTGGGTCTTTTCTTTATGGCTCTACCAGGAGTTTGGTGGAAAGTGTTATTGGGAGCCAAGGGAGCTTAAGGATGCAGGGGGTTGAGATTTTGTTTAGATGGGAGGAAGAGGAAGCAGAGGAAGATTACAGGAGTGAAACTCAAAAATAACTGCRGTCGAGGCACACTTATTGGGCTCTCTGGGCTAAAATTAACTGCTAGAAATTACACTTATCAACTAGTGCCTGTAGGAAATCACTGGTTGGTTTTCTTAACTGATTGSTGAGTTGGCACATGGATTTCCACTYATTTAAGGCCGGTTATTCCTTGGAACATAACCCTTTTGGTTGTCTAAAAAACCTACATGCAGCTTATACTAATTGGGGAAAATGCTTCCTTTTAGAATATCTGACTTCTGTGAACAGATTTCTGTAGCTTGGAACTTAAATACAATATAGCTGTCTGCTTGGAAGAAACTTGAGGGAAAGTTACATGATTTTTWAAAAAAAGTAAAATACATATTTTGTATGTGATGTCTGATCTTACAGGAAAAGTGTTATCCATCTAAATCMTATTATAGTTAATTATTTTTCTAGTCATTCAAATAAAGGTTTTGTTGTCAGTCACTAGGAGTTTTTTCTGGTATGCAGTCTGTTACAGTAGAAAACATTCTTTACAGACTACCAATAATTGTGTTTATAGAGGACATCCCATTTTTTCCCACATGCCAAGTGCTTGCAGTACTGGGGGAAAAAAGAAGGAATTATTTCTTATTAACTAGAATATCATCATTATTAACAAAATAAAGATGATCAAGTAAAAACTGCCAATAAAACTGTACAAAATTAGCTGCTTAGAAGTACAGAAGGAGATCRTACTTGCTTTATGGTAAACAGAGCAGATTACACTGATTTTGCCGGGAAGAGTGTAAGTTCTAAAATACTGTATCTGCTCAGTAAAACCCCAGTCATTTTCAAACTGTGAGAATAATGGTAGGATGGTATTTAAGTGTAAAATTCTGTTAAGTGCAAGTTCCAAGTGCACACCTAGGATAAAGGGATCTGCTATTTTATAAATATTTATAAAYAAAGCCTTGGAGGCTGTCTCCTGTTGRAAAAGCTTTTAAAAAGGAGGAAGTACCCATCTAGAGATTRTATRTTTYTTAAATCTTATACAAAGCAATATAKCTACGWAGTAGTAGCAYTAGATAAAGATGAATTTTTTTAAAATATCTGTRACTCTTAAGTCATTACAGAAAATGTGGTGTTCAGGTGTATTACTGTGTCGTATGTATTTGATACGTATATATGATAATTGAAAATAATAACACCTGAGACTTTCAACTGCTCTAGAAAATTCTGTTCCTTGTGCATGAGAATGAAATGCTCTTTTTCAAAGGTGTTCAGCATGATAAATAAGCATATTAAGGACTTTGTACATTGACAGAATCCACAACTGTCATACCCTTTATGTAGACGTTTCTTGAGTTTCTGTTGATTGTCTCGTGTTTTTGTGTTTCTTTAGAATACAGCAGATAAAATTGCATTCCGGGCTGCGGGAGGACTGACTGCCCTTGAAAATGTTCTTCAAACGGTGACTTCTCCCTCCAACCTGAATGCAGCCTCACGGGTTCCCTTTAAGTGAGTATGATGGGTCCTTCAGGTGCCACTTAGAGTCACTAGAATATTCATTTCAGATCTRCTGCTTCACTGCTTCTTCTCTTCCTAGTCCTGTGTTGAACTTCAGAGCAAAAAACTGCTGTTCTCTGTACCATGGAAGGTGAAAGACATTTGCACTCACCCTCTGGTTTCCTAACTTGGTGATTTTATTTTGATTTATGATATATTTGAGCAGCAACTAATTGTACAAAAAGAGAAAAGACAAAACTGTGTTTAACAGAAGAGAAGAGACATATCTTTTGAAGTTTGTCTGTAAAGATCTCTAGTGGGAAGCCGGGGAATTTTTTAAAGGGTTGTGATTCACCGGAATCTGACTGCTTTTAAAATTAAATAGTTGTAAGTTACTGCTAGCTTAAAGGGCTCCTACAAACAGGTAAATCAAAATTCTTGTGGATTAGAGAGATTCCTCTTCATAGAAYATAAGAATGGAAGGTTTTAAATGTCTAATCCCTAAAAAAGAAGGTGGTGACTAAGCAGAATTCCTGCAAAAACTGATAACTCAAAAGCATGTTCTTTTTCCTAATCTCTAACTGTAGTATTTATACAGTTAAGAGCACATTGGTGCTTTCAGAGCAGAACTARGCATGGTTTGAGTACAGGAGGAACCAAACCCAGGGTATCCTGCTGTGTACCATTGTCATCATTTGTTTGTAGATTTTGTAATATTGATGTAATTGGAATTTAGGCACTACRCTGTGAGAGTTTGGATTAAAACTGATGATATGACTGGCTGATGATATGTTATGGGACATAAGTGTGAAGTGCTGAGAAAGAGCACTAAGGAAAAAAAYATGTTTTTAATATCTTGACTGCACTTCTAAGAGAATAAATAAAATTCCTGCCTTCACAGCCATGCCAAATGCACTTGCTGTGAGTCCACTGGTGAGCAATCCTGAGTTGGGCCTATGGTGAGCAGCTCAGGGACAGCCTTGGGGCTTCTTCATTTGCAGARTCTCTAATTTTGAGTTATCTCATCAATGTGGGATAAACTTCACAAGGGACAGGATTGCACTGTGTGCTTACATAAAGCCTAGTTTAAACTGAGCTTTTAGATCTTAGAATGTGCACCTTTTATACATCCTTGATTCTTGTTTTTTTCCTTTTAGGAATAGTCTTGCTTTGGCAACCTTTGTTGAGAAGGTTTGAGAACATTGTGTTTACATTACTGAAAACATTGTGTTTGAAGTTTTTTAGGCAGAGGATGTATTAGTTCTCGAAGGAGCTTGTGTGCTGATAAATAAAGCCCCATGTCAGCCACATTTATGTAACAGAAATCACATCCCAGGAGTTGATCAGAGGTTCTCCTCTCTCTGACAGTGTCTATCTCATCCCCCTTTCAGACCAGTAGTCTCTCAGATTCCTGAGCCTTAAAAAGAGTTTAAGAGTTTGCATCTTTGAAAACTTCTCTAAACATTGTTTTTTTAACACAACTTTTCCACTAGCCCGTATTTTCAAAAGAAATATGGGGGCAGAAAAGAGATTAGTATAAACTCTTCTGACAGCATTGTATGATTAAAACATCTTCTGAAGAGCTTTGCTCCACTCCTGAAATACAACATTTCATTCAACTTCCCAGCAAATTGCAGTYTCCAGTTTGTAGGTATCTCCAAGTATGGAAGTTGGGAAGTTATCCATCAGGTTGCACATCATTTGACACAGGATCCTGCTCTCTAAAGCAAACTGCTCTTGCCGGGTTGTTCTGCAAGTCTGACTGCTTGAGTCTGACTTACAAAGTCTGGAGTCWGCTGGAAGTGGCCCAGGGAACTTGGTGTTGCTGCATGGGATGTAGAGCCTCCTCTGTTGATGTTTTTGTGGTCTTTTTGATGGAGAAGAATGTTCCGTGCAGAATCTATACCTCAACTGTGAAGAACAAGGAAGAGTTCCAGAGGGTGGGATTTTCTAAGAGCAGGCACAAACAAGGTCCATGGGTRTTGGTATGGGCTCACTGAAAGGATTTAAGAAGTTTTTCACATACAAAGTGTTTGAGGGAAGTTCAAAAGCAAAGAACAGTCATAGAATACATTTATTTCTTTAAACAAGAAAGAAAATTCAGAATTCATGACATTTCTCATTCAATTTTGAAACTAGTGTGAAGTTCCTTTTTCTTTTGTGCTAATACCATTTACATCCTGATTTCTTGAGCTTTGAAGCTAGTGAAGCAGCAGTTTTCTCTGTTTAAAGACAAAGCAAAACCCTGTGGAGAGAAGTTGAATTAAGACTTTGCATGAATTGTCCTCCRGTCTACCCCCAGCCAAATATGCTTTGCTAAAGGACACCACTGCACTTCAGATTGTTTGTGGGTTCTTGCAATGTTTAACCATTTGTACTCATCCTAAATTGAGAATTTGTCTATTGCTTTGTGACGAGGATAAGCTATTTACAAGTAGGTGAGGAGATTACATGGGCTATTATCTACATCTCTCTTTCTCCAAAATCCTGGCAGTATGGTGCAGCTCAGAACTTTAATCCCATGTCTACAAGATAAAGCTTTATTATCAGAAGATTTAACAATATGCCTGTTGTTTTGTAGCTTGGCAGTTAGAGCAGCAGGATGGGAAATGCWGTGAGGAAGATGTGACATTTATGAGACAGATGATAGATTTGGTGTTGGGGCATTTTTTCTCCTCTTCAAATAAATCACTGGAAAAGGGAAAGAGAAAGCAGTGGGTTATCCTAAGTTTTATTATTGGTGTTAACATAAAAATTAATGTCCAGCAGCATTATTTCTTAAAGCAACATTTTATAATTTTCCAGAATTTGTCCACCTCTCCACACAATAAGACAAGGTCAGCAGAATTTCTAAAGGTTTCAGAGCCTTACAGTATTTTTCTTACAATTCTGCTGAAAAGCAAATGGAAGCTRCACATCGAAATAATTTAATGCCTAAAGATGAAGAGCATCTCCTCCTCCCCTGGGGTGCTTTGCAATGTGCAGYTCATTTAGCCCCTTGTGCCATGACATGTTGGTAACAAACCTGCTAACAAATGAGGCTTGTAGGGTTTGTTTAATTAATCCATTCATTAACATTTGGGAAATACTGAGTTCCTTGAGYGACCAGTATTTTAAAAGAGAAATTGGCAGTAATTGTGTAAGGAACAAAGTGGAACTTTTGCTACAAGATAGGATTGAAGCCAAATTGAATGTATCCTCTATATTCATGCAATTTCTTGCATTGTTTGTTTAAGGCAAATACTGTCAAGGTAAAAAAGCTCAAACCATAATTACACGCATAAAAAGAAGAAATTCGTGCCCCCATAATATTTTGGATTGTACCGACACAAATTACTTTTTTCAGTAAGAACTGTTTCGAAATAAGAGCATGTTTTATAGCTTGTTCACTGTAATTTTTGCTTGGGTTTATGAGCATACACTTCTCAAGCTGCACTGTGGCTGCTCATGCAGTTTTACAGGTTTGTTCACAAACTTTTTGTAACTTAAAATGCAGAACAATGTTTCTTGTTTTCCTGTGAGCTTGTTCCATGCAGAGAAACATATTAATTTCTTAACTGATTAGAAACAAATTAATTGAAAACTAGTAATTGGTAGAAGRACATAAAGACACTCTGAATTCATCAGAATGACCATTGTGCAAGTTCAGCATCTGAAACCTGTAGCATCTGTCTCTTCCCATGATCTGTTCCTGCTGTCTGATCAAGCTGGATTTTGGGCTCAGAGCTCAAGAATAAAGCAGCATTGCCCTCGTGTGCAATAAAAGAACAATTTGGTTGTTGAAMGCAGCTCTGTGAAGTCAGATTTAAAGCCAGATCTTGCATTAAATGATTGATAAGCTGGAGAATAGTGGTAGAAGATTTTCAAATTATATCACACCTATTAATATTGGGGTAAATTAATTGTTTGACACTTGTCATCCAACAGTTTATTCCTAAGTGCAGCAGCATTTCAGAATGAAATTCCAGTTTGGTTTTGAAAGTCTCTTGAAGCATAATTGATGCTGAGTTTTATCTCCTCTCTATTAATTGAGACTAGACTTTGGCTGGGGCCCATTTTTTAATTGGATATCCTTAAATAATGTAAATGCCAGACAAAACAGTAATTATGAATCTCTGGGGGTTCCTGATTATGTAATAGACTCCATGACTGAAGTGTAAGAGCCTGTGTGGTGTTCAAGTGTTAAAATTGATATTTTTAACCTTAAAATTGTGGGGGGTTTATTGTTGTTTCAATCCATATTCTTACCTTGRTGGTTCTTTACCCATCCCACTCTACAGCTATTCTCTGTGCACCATTTTTCAGTAATATTTCACTTCCCACTTCTTTGCAACTCAGCRGGTAGTTACCAATACTGATCCCTTTCCCTATCAAAGTGCTGCATGGTATTCAATCTCATTTAAAATGAGCAGTTTTCTACTGAACTAACACATCCTAAACTGGATAATGTTTAGTTTAGTATTATTGGACTGCAAAATTGAGCTTTTAGGGTTATTCACTGATTATCCAAGTACAGTCATATGTAACCTCAGAAGCTGTAAGAAAATGGAAAAGCTTTYTACTGAAACAGGTTACTTCTTGTGTGTTGATGATGCCCTGATTTTTGTAAAACCAAAGTTAAGTTCCTTTCTGTCTCTGTCCTGGTGCACTATCATGGATTCATTTTCCACAGTTGCATACTGTTGATGGCTCCGTATTTTTCATAAAAGTTAATGTTTGTCAACTTGTTTATATCAGGCAAATTGAGGAAATGAAGATGTGCTAACATAAAAAGAAAAAATCACTTGCAGATATAAACTGTTGAGATCTGGCTGGATTTAAATGAATCCTCCTCCTTCATACTCACWTAAAATAAATATAACACAGAGATGCATTTTTTGGTCTAGTTTAAAGACAGATTTCTTTTTTGGCTCATAGCTTGTGTACCATAAGGAGTGTTTTTATAATTGGATTTGCTCTGGAGGACAGCCTTGTATCAGAGGGCAGCCTGGCTGTGGGRTGGAGTGAACATGTTGGCTGCCAGAGCTGGAAAGCTGATTTGGAGGTGTGATACAAAGTTTAGAGCAACATCAGTWATCAATAACCACCTGCTTTACACAGCCTCCTGCTTTAGGCCTTCAGCTGGCTTTGGCATCTCTGGAGGTAACAGCTTTGGAATTAAAAGCAGAAGAGCTTCCGAAAGGAAAGAAAATGATGGGAAATGCATTGGGTTTTTCATCCCAGCGAGTTTAACGTGCGGTTAAATAAAGTTGTGGCTTTGCCATTTGCAGCCCCTCGCTTGTCTCGGCRGCCTTGTGCAGAAATGGTGACAGTTGACAGCTGTTGTTCCCTTAATAAGATTAAAGTAAAGAAATTAGTTGTGCTGTCTCTAATCTGCCATTTAACACTGCGAACCACCTGGGGACACTTCTGTGCCGACGCTCCCCACGCTGAATCCCGTGGAAGCGGAGCGGAGTCGAGCGCGTGCCGTGATCAGAATGTGTTCAGACGAGCTGCTGTTAGCAAGCTTATGGTATCAATTAAATCAACCCTCTTTATTGTTGTGAAAAATTAATTTGACATCCATTTGCTCCCAGCACCTTTTCAAACGCATTATGGGAGTCTCGGAAAGCGCTGGTACTCTTTGTGACATGAGGTTCAGTTGGGAAATAAAGAAGCGTGATGTGTTCTTACAGTGGAATTTGGGCTTTATCTAAAGTGGGAAGTTTTTGTGTTTTCAAGTGTAAAATAAATGATCCTCTTAGGAATTGGGAATCCCATCTATCAAAAAGCATTTATTGCAGTGAATTAACGAAATAACTTCAGAACTCTGAAATGCTGTCAAAATTAACTTGCATTCGTATTTGACACCTTGGATAAATTATAATGTTTGTATTTAARTAGAATTGATCTTTATTTTAGAATAGCTGATAAAATGGCAGAAGCTGATTTAAAAAACATCTTCTCTACAGAAAATAGAGACTGTCAATATAGTTTCTCCTCTCTCCTTGTAAACACACCTACACAAGGGACAGATCTTCATGAAAGGTGGAAATAGGTGCTGAATGGAAATATTTTTGAACATTACTGAGGGAAGGGAACTAAATACCTTTATAGGGTCAGGAGAGGAAACGAGAATAGCTTTGCAACGCATATTTTTAAAAAGGCATGTGAAGCATGCTGCTTGAATTATCTAGAAGTGTTATCCTTATAGGGTGAAAAGTAGGTGAAATAGATGAAAATTAACATGTCTTTGGTCAATAAGTAATTATTTAACACTATTTTCACTCATGCGAACGGCAGATTGTAACTGATTTAATTGGGCAATATAGTAAAATTAATTACCAGYACAGTTAAATTAGTAGAACTGGTAATATGGACTGGAAAAAGAGGAGAAGTGTAAATACTCCTTTTATTCTTTTCAAAATTCTCYAATTGAAAAGACAATCCAGCCATACCGATGAAAACAATTTTACTCCATTTTTCTGGCCTCTGAGCATTTCCAGCTTTCCTTAGCTTGAGAAGTACAGTGTATGTATGTAAATGCTTCTATTTCAGCTCTGTGAGCCAGGCTAAGTGACCAGATGCCTCAGCAATGAACCCTCAGCATCAGTAAGGCCGCAGGCCCTGTTATGTAAATAATTTTGTTGTTTAAAAAAATATTTTAAGAGAAAGATAAAACGTAAAACTCAGCTCCAGAAGTAATGTTGAACTGGTCTGCAGCTTGTTCTGTTAAATACCAGCTTTGATGATTTTGGTGCAGTAACTTGRTGTTTGTTGCAATCCTACTTTTGTATGACCTTTCAACAGCGCTCATAATTTATTTTCTTCTTTGGAGCTTATTTGAACTTAGTCACATTTTTTCTCATGTTGAGAAAAACCCAACAAAGTAAAAGTTCTTTTCCTTTTGGTTTACTTTAGACAAACAAGTTGGATGTCTAGCCATCTGTATTTATTATTGGCTATATTTATGATGCATTTATGTTGTGCGTCTGGGTGCATGTTTGTATAGTTACAGTGATGCCTTTTGTAGTAAGCAAAGCTCAAGAAACAAATTTTTTGTTTATTCTGAAACAGAGTTCTCTTTGGTCTGATTAATCTTCTGTGAGAATATTCTCTAGGACTGGTCCCAGCTTCCTTGCAAGTCCTGTTTTGAGAAGAGCACTTTAATTGGAGCAGATGGAAATCACTGCATGAGATGCAAAGAGCAGTTGTGATTTGCTTCTGATTTTGTGTTCTTGCCATTGCAAAGCTGCCCCCTCTGCCCCCAGCCATGGTGCAGCTTGGCTGATGCTGCTGGAGCTGGGTGACAACGTGTCACTGGGATTTCTGGGACAGGCCTTTCACTGCTGTGCTTTGCCTGCTTGGKACCAATTCCTTGGTCATCCCTATTCCTTGCCTGGGGCACAGGCAACTCTGCCCTGAGCTTCTCTCTGCAGCAGATCCTGCTCTCCTGGGAATTGCTGTCARTCATTTCACATAGGGGTTGGTCCTGAAGGTCCTGCCAGGAAAAGCTTCATTGTGTGCTATAGCTGTAAGCCACACCAAAAAAATATTACCTATGCAAATGATGAAATTGGCTGATATTCTGGATCAGTTTTGGCAAGAGTTTTGAATACAGAAAGAGTCCAGTACTCCTAGAGTGCATGGCTTCTGATGAGTGTGGTTTTACTGTTTTGGAATAATTTAATTGATTTCATTTAAGGTATTAGTTCCGTTTGGAATACCAAGTTGAAGAAAGTATGAATGTGAATTGCTGAAAGGTGKTTTTTTGATGTGATGCCATTTATTTGCTTTTAATTTACTGAAGTAAATTCTCATTTTTCTTCCWTTTTGATTTTCTAGGTCACTGTGCAGTGCAGTAAATGTTTACAGCCTCACCTGCAGCAACTGCATAGAGAACTGCACCTATGTTCTCTTTAGTAATAAGATCACTTCTCTGATGGACCTGTTGATACACCAGTTTACGGTAGGTAAAATAATTTCAATTTTTTAATTTAAAAATTTTTGCATGCTTCACAAACAYGTTAAAGTATTTAGAGTGTAAGAACACCAGGAGGTAAATAAGAATAAAGGCTTGAAAGAATAAGGTTTGTTGTTTGTATTTGGAGGCAATATYTACTATGCTCCATATAAATGGATATATTTGCTTCTCCTAATAAATTCTGCACAAGTGTATGTACCAGGAGCTCTAGTGAGAGGATATTGTTCTATCTTCAATGTTTTCTGAGGTTGTTTTCTTTAATTCACCCTATAGAAAGATATAAAGTATAGACTATAATGAGTTGTGTGTGTGTGTGTTTGATTCTTGTTTCAATGTCAGGAATCTAAGTCAGGTCAATRCGTTTGCCAGGGTTTGATTTGCTGAAGTGCTTAAATAGGACTCTTTAGCAATGAAAGTTTTAATTTTCCAATGTTTCATTTAATTTGAAATGTCATTAAATATTTTATTTGAAAACTCATTTTTAATTCATAGTGACCTGCTCATCATAAGATATTTAGTCTTGGTTTTCTACTTATAAATTGTGTGTATGTATTTTCATGAGCCAAGCAGTTTGTTAATTGAAAAGTTATGTACGTACTTTTAATAATTTAAGCGATGCTGTTAGAATCAACAAGCCATAGGACTGTTGATGAACACTTTACAAAGACAGTCCGAGGGTCCCTGGCACAAAGAAAACCCAAATGCAACCTGTGCATTCTCCTCTAAGCAGCTGCCAGCTCATTGTTCCTGGGCAGATCTTYGCAAGAGGATTGCAGGTATTAGGTTTCAGATGTGCTTAGTGAAAGGTGCGTGTGCTGTGCCGGCAGGGCTCGGGGGAATTACACCAAAATCCTTCAGCACCTCAGCAGTGACAAGGTTCTCTCTGCTGCCAAACCCCCTCCCTGCTCGCTGTAGGACGACCTGTACCTTTCCTGCAGGAATACAGAGGGTATTTCTTAGRCAGAGTTGGCCACCTAGAGCCCAGAGATACTACAGAAGGAAAATTTACTGCACTTACAGCTCTTTTCAGTCTGTTGCCAAATACTACCCTTGAATTGCAGCAAAACTGTAATTAAAGCTTAATGTTTCCCATGATCCACAGTGGACTTTTCTTTCCTATACAGAAAGTCTCTTATGTTCTCTTCATGCAGAATTGGCCCTTAAACCAGGATATCTTCATAATTCCATGAAGTGCATACTTGAGTACAAAACCCCAAAACAGTGCTGCTTTTCTAACCCTGATTTTTCTCTCTTGAAAATATAATAAATCAGATCAAGTTTGAATTTGTCTTTTTTTTTACCAAAAAAATGTACAAAGTGAGAGCAGTTCTGAATACCAAAATACTAGAATATACCCCCAGAGAGTTTTAACTGCCTCCAGTTTTCCTGTTTGGATGAGCTGTGTGATGCAGCCTTTGCCCATGTCATGTGTATTTCCACTTACTGTTGGAAAATAAAGCCCCAAGTAATACCAGGAGTTATAAATGAGAATGTATATTTGCAAGGTCTTAACAAATTGTAAAACAAGTCCACCAATATTTGCTGAACACAGAAACAGTACTGTTTTGAGAAGCATTTCAATATCATCTTGAATACATCCAATATGAACCTTATTTCCARCCAGTTTCACGTGGATTTAGTTATGGATTGGGAGGGGTTTTGTGTGTCCCAGCCTGTCCAGGTTAATAGTTTAAAATGTCCTGTTTAGACCTTTCTTTGCCTSCTACTTAAAGGGACTGGTAGGAAACCTTCTGTAGACTGACTTAGCTTTTTACCTTCCTTAGCCTCCTTAGCTCAGGTAATGCCTAATTCGGTGTCTGATCAGGTCAGCACTGCTGTTTCCTGATTTCCATGATTATTGCATCAAACCTTCCCACCTACATTAATACAAGTCTTGTGCTGGAGTTGTAACTTCATTTATTTACTGCTCCCTCTGCTCTTCTTTGACTGACATAATAGCCAGAAGATGGTTGCAAAATAATGGCATCTTYTCTAGTTGTTTATTTTGGAAGGTTTCACACCAACAAAAACAAGCAATTAGTGGAGCAATTAATGGAGCATGTAACGGTAGTTTTATAGTTTGGAGTCTTTATTTCCAGTCAAGTGACAGCTGTCACATACTTTTCATGAAAATATTTGAGAAGCCATACATATAAACTGTACCTGTCCGTGTGATATGATCACTGTTTTCATTTTTAAGGCGATCTTTAAATGCATAGTATCTGAAAATTCTGAGTGATATCATTAGGGAATGTGCAATGAACATTAAATAGCAATCAAACAAATGTAGGGATCAAAAGCCAGTTGTCTGTTACTTTTTTTCTTCTCCAAAATACAGTGCTTGAATTTGGACCTTTAGGGAAGTGGCCTATGAAATTTTACTGGGTTTAAGTTAGTCTGCCTAGCTAGTCACAGGAAAGTAATTTTTCTCCTCCRTTTCTTGCCTGGAATGTGCTGCCATTTAATTTGGGTACTTTAGAATGACAATATACATCCTTCTGCAGTTTTTTAACCATTTGTGGTAGTTTTTTTTTAATCTTCCATGCTGCATCAGGTGAGGCAGCCCTGTTTGCACTGATGATGACAAGAGCTGTGCAATCCAAGGCACATCTGTGCTCCTGGGTTGTTCCAGTCCATTTTGAAATCACATCTGTCTCCATAGAGTTCAGCTGTGTGGCACTGACAGTTCCCTTAGTCCCTAATAACACACCCATGTGGAGAGTTGTAAATCCTGGAAACAGGGTTGGAGAAGAAAAGGTAATGGCATGCTGAAGTGTTCAGGGCTAGGGAAACTTTAAATTGGAACCTTCACCTGCACCATCCCAAGCTCATGCCCTTCCTGGGCAATTTCCATTTCTTTAGTTCCATTTCTTTAGTTCACTAGTTCCTCCATACAAAGTCTGACATCCTACTGGTACTTCTGAGATATATTTTTCAGAGTGTTTTTGAGGCAAGCCCAGTGACTACACATGCAAACAGCACAAAATCACCACTATTAATGGGAGAATGATGCAAAATAAGTGACCAAATGAAGAAAAGTTGAGTGCTTCACAAGGTCTGAAGTCTTTCCATTTGGGTTTACCAACTCTGCATTTAAAATTCTTCATAGCTGTGGAGGATTATGTCTTTTGTAAAATAATAACATGAATGGGTTGTCAGTGTTGAACCTCTACGTTGCTAACTGGAAATTGTTTGGTGTTTTTTGTTAGCACAGAAAGAGAACATGCTCTGATCTGCAGAGGTATTTTGGTGACATGAGTCAGAACAGAGTAGCATTTTCAGCTATATTAAATGTGTGCCTAAGTGCTTTACTGGATTGGGGCCATATTGTGCAGCATCTTACAGGATTAAGCCCAAGATGCTGGGCAGAGCTGAAGAGCTTATGGCAGTTCTGCACAGGCATGGGAATCCCTGTGAGGGGGAATTCACTGAGGAGTATCTTATCACTTGTGTGCAGACTGTACCAGAGCTGAGGTCACATCACCAGAGCCTTCCAGTTCAAGAGCTGACTTAAAGAAAGTAGGAGTCTTGGTTAGGGCCAACATAGTCAGCCATCAGAAAAGCTAAAATAGCATTGAGATGTTGGTTGTGTCAAATAATTGGGCAGTAGTTACATAATTCCTGGTTTTCCATTGTGATTTAAAAGTGTTTTWTACAAATTACTCAACAAATCAGTTTTAAGTTCGTAGTCACACCTGTAGATTTGTGTCATTTAAACTGTTAAACYTCAGGAATGTGGAATGTTTTAACATTTACTCATCCAAAGCCAGTGTTCAACACACAGTTGCCCTGAATATGACTAATTCCGTTTGTAACCAACACAAAGAAACCAGGGCTTGAAAGCTTTCATAATTATGCTATTAAATCTTAAGATTTCCTACCCCCTTGCTTGATATAATAATCAACAAGCAAGCACCCCAATTAATTTTCCTTCTGCGAGCACACCAATTAATTTTGAACATAAATCTCAACACACTTTCACACTATCCCATTAATTACTTCTTTGGTAAAAGAGCTGATCTTTTGTCACTCATTTGAATTAGTATRAAATAAAAATCCTAAAGGAATTAAGTTCAAATTTATCCATTTTCTGTAAAACAGTATTTCCTTCTATCTTTTGACATACACTGTATAAAAAAATCCCACTTGTTCTCCTTTTATATTAGCACACACAAGTTTTCGCGAAAAATTGAGCAGGAAAAATAAGCTCTGCAATAAATGACTGTAGTAAGTGCCAGATCTATTTATTTTGTGAATTAGGAAGAGCAGTTTAATTTCAAAGCATGAACTTTTATAGCTAAGACCTATATATGTAGAATGTATACTTCTCCTATGTACATTGAACTAGAAGACAAAACCAGACATTTTCCACTCAGAGTACTATTCATTACAACCAATGGAAGGCTCTGCTGCAATATATTATTAAACCTTTTAAGAAAGAGAATATCTAATTTTTTATCTTAGGTGAAAAAGCAGYGAGTAGCATTTGCTRGCAATTTTTAAAACTTACTATTCCKAGTACRAAGTCGCCACATTCAAGTTGATTTACACATTGCRAAGCTCAATCCATCTGTTTCAGTGAGCGATTGGTATCATTAGGCATGAGTTATTTTAGTCAACAAATGTTACTGGAGCAACGTAGTATGGTTTTTCCTATTGAACTTGAATAAGCAGCTAAAGACTTCTCACTTGCTCTCTTGGCTCGTCCCCAGAAACAGACCATTACAATGAGCTTTAAGTACCAGCACAAGGCTCAGAGCTAATGAATAATGAAGAAATGTGCATGTTGTTCTTTGTCACCAAGTGTTACCAAATCCCTCCTGATACCTATACAGGGAGGAAGGGTTTTCACTGACCTCGCTCGCATATACGGAGTGTAAATGATTTTAACCGGGCAGGAAAATGACATTTCAGCCACTGTTGATGCCTGATGCCTGTGTGGAGCCTTGGGCTGTGGTGGAGCAGCAGCTCCACGGAGCTCTGGGGTGCATGGACCCAGCAGCATCAGCCATGGGATGGATGTTCCCTGGAGCCCTGAGCCCYGACTGCTGGCACTGTGTCTGCCTCCAACACTGACTGCAGGACTTCCACACACACTCCACTCACTGTTTGATCATAATAGGGCAGCATTTCAGCTGGATAATTTACCTTGGACTGCAGAAATGGAAAAACTAAATTATTTTTTTTTTAAATTATACTCTCCATGAGGATTTCCTTCCAGATCTGTATCCTGCATAGATTTGTCTTCAGATTTACATGTTGTACAGCTCAACTTCACTTCTTTCGGAGTGGGCTCTGGTTAAATGATTTAGAAAAATGAGATTCCTCTGAGGTCTGTTCAGAGAGAACTGGGTGTTTTGCTTCTGACATKATTGACAGGTGGGTGACATCTGATGGCCAAGTGCAGTGGTCACTGGTGATGTTTTATGCATAAGAACACAATCATACTACTGACACACACTGCYGCTATCAGGCTTCCTTGGTTCTCAGACACTGCATTCTTTTGACTTGATTTATTCAGGTCCAGCTTGTGCTTTACCTTATCTTGTACTTGGAATGGTTTAATGTCCATCAGCACTGCTAGAATGTTATTTTATTATTACTTTTGGTGTAGACCTATGCAAATTTATAAAAGTTTCTCTACAAACTTTGGTTGGTTTTACTGAATTCCAGTTGTTTGTGGCTTTTTTCTCTTTACTTAGGTTAGTGTTCCAGATGACCATAATGCTACTGCAGGCAGAAGCGTAAATAAGCAGGTATTTGAAGGTTTAACAACAGGACTTCTGAGGGTAACTGCTGTGATTTTCAGAGGTCTAATCTCCAGCTTCCCAGATGGAAACAACCATGCTACTGCACTGAAGATATTACAGGAAGTGAAAAGTAAATCCTCACAAGTGGAAGCCTTCAGCAGCAGAGTCCAAGACTTGATCAGGTTTAAAAAAAGATAATGAACCTTTTCTAAGTATTCTTTATGAGAGAGAAAGCAAATTGCATTGATTTAAGAGAGGAACAAACTGCTTTAATTCTTAATCCAGTAAAAGTAGTTTTTGTGTGTGTAGTCAAGAAGACTAATGAAATGCTGTATTCTCAATTAAAAATGTTCTTTAAAAAGTTTCAGATGCAAAAATACAGAAACCCAAGAATATTTTATTTTTTAACTTGTTTTTTTGTTTTCTTTTCATTAATTTTCTCTCCTGATTACCTAGGAACCAGCTTCCATATTTTCATTATTTTCTTTCCATTCTTTGTACCAACTGTGTGTGCCCATTCCCTGTGGTCTCTCATATCATACATGCATTCATATAAAGTTGTCATAAAATATACACTTCCTATTCTAAAGATTACCTRGTCATTCCTATAATCTGATCTTATCATGTAGCTGCATTTTAATAGCTGAAGCTGAATAATTTAGTATATATATAATTAATAGATATTTTATATATATATAACCTATATATATCAACAGTGTATTAGGCTTGCTAAAAGTGTATTGTTTCACTAGAAAACTATATAAATAGTTATGAATAAATTGTCACAGAAATAGTTAGCAATATCTCTTCAGCCCAATTCAAAGAATTGAAATTATTATTTATAGGCTACTGAAAGTATGTCACAGTGAGCCTTCAGACTTTTGCCAGTGTGATGCTGATGGAGACAAAGAGGACAGCTGGAAGAGGAAAGCMAAACAAATAGTTGTCATAGATACCAGTGACCTCTAAAACTTTCGTGGTCTCATGTAACCCTGCTTCTCCCTAAACAGGTTTTGATCGAGTGTGAAATTTCAGGATGTTGTGTTCTGCCCATTTATGAATGGGAGGGTGGGAGGTCTGTGCTGAACAGACACCTGACACTGACTGGGCCAAGCACAGGCAYACCCTAAAGATAAGGAGAGACATGAGAATCGACCAGGTCCCTCACCTGAGGCACTTTAGGGGATCTGGTTATAAATGGGGAATGAAAGGCATGRTGACAAGGTAATAGTGCAATTAGGRAAAAAAAGAGAGAGGGCATTTTAAACCAGTCAAAAATAGACAAATTCTGTCACTAATGAGAATCTTTCACCTCCAGGTCATTGTATCGTATGTCATGGGGAGTTGATTAAGTGAGAGTTTTAGGAAGATGGGGGAAGAAAAAGGACCGTTGAAAATATTTTTTTTCTATTTGAGACTATTAAACCTGATGCATAAACACCAATTATCTATGTGCTGTCTGGGTRTCAAAAGGGTAACCAGGTTATTTCAACTGTGCTCCTGTGGGTAAAAAGAGATGGAGGCAATAGATTAGAGAGCTTTGACATTCCACTTGTCTGTGTGCTCAATTCCTCAAGGAAAGGAGTGCTCCATGCATCTTCTTGTTGTCTCCGGATGCCAGTGAAGAATAGTCCCGGCAGACTGAAAGCTCTCATCCATTYCCTCTCTGCCAGAAGAGCAGCTGCTTTGTACCCAAGTGTGGGTGTAAAGGAGGGGGTCATGGGCACAGTTTGCAGGTGTCAGTCACGCTGTAGAAATGCTCCTAGGGAAGAGAATATTGGTGAGAAAGGTTGTGCCTTTTTGTGAGTCACCATCTATCAGTATTAGCTCTGTTTTATGTAATTCTTCCTCTCCCCTCCTATTCTTCAGAGCTATTTCCAGCACTCAGCATTTCTCTGTGACTGTGATGTATCTAACACCCAGCTCTGTTCCTGGAATTATTCCACTAATGCAGGAGAGCTTGTTTATCACCTGTATGATCAGGTGGATTGCTTAGATCAATATCTGCAAGAAACTTAGTTCTGGTAACCTTTCATGTTGCTAAATAGAACAGGCAAATTTACCTGCACAATGAGCATGCAATTAATAAACTGTGTGCGTCTTTAAGTGTTTTTAATTGCTGTACTCCAGCAGTCTTAAAATCCTTCCATGCTGCCATTCAACTTCTTGYTTTATGTCCAGGGTATTTTTATTCTTAATTCTTTCACTTCTTCCAGAAGCTTTTTGTCAGTACGGTGGATGCTGGCAGAAGATCTCGCTTCTAACCCTGAAGAGAAATTTGTCTTTTAGCAGCAAGAGTGGCTGAAAAGGATGAGRTTTTCTTCCCTAATGTTAAAACCCCAATTTTTCAAAATCAGCCTGTAAGACATGTTGTGAGGGAATAGTTTTTTTAATAAATACTTGTACTGCTTCTGTGAGAAGCATTATCTGATCAGTAGTTTTTATTTACTAGAATCRATATTACTTAGTAATGTTCCCTGGAGTTGATTGCAGTGGGACCTTTGTGTCCACAAAGAGAGTTGATCTCACCTAAGTCAGCAGAATATGGTGGTTGAGACGGGCTGAAGTCTGAGAAGCTGGATGCTTGTGGTAGAAAAGGAAAGTAAGGTGGTATCAGCAAAGACATAGAAAAAATTTATCTGTGCACAGTTKAAGTGGAGGTGGTAATGATCCAAGTGTGAGAGCCTACTGTGGACAGAGACATCGAGGTATAAGGGTGAAGAGCAGAGGTCTTTAGCATAGGTTTTCAAGCTATTAGAAATTCTAAGAAGGAACTTCAGCAGTTGTGATCTGTAGATCAGCAGTGATGATCTGGTCAACCCTAATAAAAAACAAAGGAAGTTTCAGTTTAAAAAAAACCCAGTCACTACATGGTTTTCTCCATATTGAATTTGATGGAGTCCTGAGGAGTGTTTTGGTCCTGATCCTTCAACTGGTGGTTGAAGGCTGCTGATGTTCTGTTAGTCCCTGAGATGTTACATATGTATTTATAAGAGGGGAACAAAGCTCAGCAATTGGGCAGTAGTTGCTATGATATATGTATTGCAATAAAACATTATCTGGGTAACATCATTGTCTTCTTGAATTAGTGTGTTCTGCAGAGTTTACCTCTTGATGCTAAAAAGAAATTGTGCTGCTGCAGAGCTATCAAGATTATTATAAATCATTTAACTATGGCAAAATTCCATTGTCCTTCTAGCAGTATGCTAAAATAAACATTTACACTCATCTTTCATGTACAGTATAATACAAATTATCCTAGAACAGACACATCTCTCAACAAAAACTACTGATAGTCACAAAGAGCCAGGTTATTGTAATTGGAAGTTATTGTAATTGGAATTGTTTTATTGAACCCTTTCAGAAAGAGTATTTAAGTAATCACAACTTGCATTCTGTGTGGTTTGATGTAGAGGAGCAAAAATTACTTCTTCTGCAAAGTTACCAAAACTGGTGTGGAACTATTTTTTGTAATACCCTTTTTCTCTGTTTGCAGTTACGTGGTGAACATAGGATTGGTGGACAAGCTGTGTTGCTGTTTCCTGTCTGTTCAAGGCCCTATTGATGAGAACCCCAAAATAGCAARTTTTCTGCAGAATGCCACAGCAGTGTTGAATGGAATTTGCCAGCTGTGTTTYGCTGTCAATGGAAGGTGGGTGCTCTGGGTCTATCAGCTCCAAGCAYGTTGGTCAGGCAGTGGCATCCTGTCCCACTGCAAGACACACAGGAATAGCTGGGAAAGATTCACTCTGTTCATCCTCTCACCAGAAAACTGTCATCARTTACCTACCCTAATTCCTGTAACTCATTTATCAGAATTGCAAACTTTACCTCCTTTACTCATCACTCCCCACAGGGTTTTATCACTGATAGTTTGAGGTGTCCAGTCCTAAAGACTTCARGAGGTATTTTATTATCARGTAAAATCAACTCTTAATYGATTTGACTCTAGAGCAACCTAATWCAGCTCTTGTTCTTTAAAATACCACTGTCAATAAGAGAATATTATTTTCTATAAAGAAAGCTTTCACTAGATTTACTAGGGAATTTTCGAATRCAAAATGTTTGTTGTTGTAACCTAACCAAGGCTGTGGGAAGYGTGCATGAGGTATGTGCCTGCCAGCAGATCTGGACTTCTGTGGTCTAGTGTAAGACAGCCTGACACTCATGTGAAAGGCAAAATTTCACAGCTTTGCACTGCACCKACTAGAACCTAGCACTGTTACTGTTACACATTTCAGGAGAAATCAAGGCTGGCAGAACTTTACAATGCATTCCTGAAGGGTAAAATGATGCTAGGGTTGAAAAAAACTACTGGAGCTAATAAAACACAGGATAAGAAACAAAGCTGTAGGTAAGAGCTGTTGCTGGTATCCAGGGACACAGACACATGGAAAAAGAACTGCAAGAAATATGAGCCCAAAGAGACCATCCCAACTTACTGAAATTTCTCTTTCTGAAAGCTGCCAACTTGGCATTTTAAATTCCAGGAGAACGCTGCCAGAAGTCAAATACTCACTAAATAAAATAATAAAAAAATCACCCTTCTGTTAGTGGAATAATAGTTCTAGCTCAGAGTGAGTAATACAATATTTGCAATTTCTGGAGTAGGCACACACTTCACCAATATATTGAAGATCTTTGCACCCTGAAATAGTACAGCTCTGCACAAGTACATCCTTCAAGAACATCTGTTCTTTGTAGCAGCAGAMTAATTTTGGAAAGTTGAGTGTTTTTCTTCACAGTTACACCAAGAAGTATCTGATCCTACTACCTCCATAAACAGCAATACTTTGGATTTTATCCAAAGGTGCCGGTTTGTTCGTGATTTCCAGGTTAGATTGTTCATTTGAGCATGAAAAGAAATGAGAGGAGTGAACTTGGAGATTTCAAAATTGTTGTCTTTCACTTTCAGATGAAAAGCTTTGATGTAACTGATTAGAAGGGCAGTTTAAATCACATGTCTTTCATCACCTGAGCCCACTCTCATTTAAGCAGTGAATGCAGAGTGTAATTCTGTCGCGTTATAGAAGTCCTCAGTGTTGGAGGTGATTTAAATGGAAAAAGGTACTGCCAAACACAGATTAAGGTGGCAGAAACAGAGCTCAAATTTATTGAATTCTTCAATATGTTACACTAGAGTAATACATGATGCGTGATACCTGATCTGCAGCACAAAAGGCAGCCCCTCTGTGAGAAATACAGATGCCTCTTTCATTCCTGCTAAATGGTGGTAGGAGGCAATGCAGCCTTTTCAGTCGGCTTTTCTCATTTTCTAACTCACTTGATACATGCTTGAGCACCAAACCAAGCTGCTGTTACAGTCCCCTGTATGTCCCAGCCAGCAAACTTCTGAAGTTGTTACTGAAAAGCCCTGTGAGTATTATGAGTGCTCTGACACTGTAGCATGGAAAGAAGTTTYRCMMTATTAATGGCAGGSTTTCACCATTGTTGCAAGAGCAATTTTAGAATGTTCATTTGGTATATCCTCCTGTATATGATGGTTCCAGGTTGGAAACTTCTTGGTGCTCTTTGATGGTAAGCGGTGGCAGGCCACAAAATTCCTTTTTTTGGGTAGAACTTTTTCAGGCTATGTTCTGTCATATAAAAAGTTGTCATTCCATATTAAATTCATGAGAATACTTTCATAGAGTGCTGTCTGTTCTGTGTGCAGATCTCAGCATGCAACGTTGAGTGGGAAGCTGACACAGGACAGTAAATACTGGGTATTTACTACCCCAGGTATATAAATCCTGGGGCACCAGGACCCCCTCAGGGCTCAAACCACAACAATGAAATCCTTTGTGAGCTGTGGGATCCTCCTCTTGTGCCTTCAGACCCCACCAGGTTGTTAGGAACTGTACTGCAGCKGTAATGTGCCATATCCCCAGAGGGCCAGAAGTTATTGTTTAAAACTCAGGTTTTAAACAATTAAAAGATCCTGTCCTGTGGGTACAAAGTATGTTGGGCCATTTCTGGARCTCTGATGTAGAAAAAACTGTCAATCCAGACTTTCCTGTCTTCCTCAAAAGCACATCTCATAGGACTCCCAAATTCAGCAGAATATTTCTAAAGCAAGCTGTGAATTGATACCCAGTGTGTATTTGGACAGTTTCTTCATGGAAAACAATTCTGTAGGTATCGACGAGATCTCAGTCAAATCCCTCTCTGCACATATCTCTACATCAGGCAAGGTGTCATAACAATAATGATTATTAAGAATAACCTCAAATTAGTTTTTACATATATATATATAAATCAGCATTATGTATTAAATGAGTTCTATGGTGGCTATAATGTAGATGGTAAAATTTTAGGACATGAACAAAGAGACTTCTTTTATTACTGTGGTAGACTTTTAGGGGAAAAAAAAGTCCAAAATCATGGAGTTAGATACAGTAAAGAAACATCTTACTAATGGAGAAACATAAATTGGAGGATTTTCAATTTTTAAATCATAAAATGTTATTGAAGTAGGGGAATCTATTCTGAACATATGTTATAAACATGTCCTATTATAAGAGAGGGATTTTTTTCCATTAATGATCAAGGTCTTTAAAAAAGATTTAACTTTTTTATTGATCTTACTTTTCAAATTATCATTTTTGATACTGGCTAATAAATGTTTGATTGGTTCTTCTAATTGAAATCTTGCTGTGGATGGAATAACACATTTTCCAAACACTGTGGAATGCATATAAAAGATCAGTTGTTGAAAACCTTAGTAACTTGTAACTCTTTGTCAAGCTTGTTTTGATACTTTTTGTCCTCTTCTGTTACACAGTGAGGAGGGGCTGACTTGAGACCTCCAACTGGAAGTTCCACGTTTCCGATGCCATTTTGCATCTTTTGCTAGCAGTGGGGGTGAGAGCTTCTTCCTCCCTGATGAGCTAAAAAAAAAGGTGTATGAGAGCTGAAAACAGCATATTGTCCCTTACTTGTATATAGTGAGAAATAAAATGCAGTATATCTGAATATTGAGCTCTCTCTGCTGAGATGAATCTGACATTTGATACCTAGGCTGGAAAATTGTGGCACTGGTAATGCTTAATTGCTTTTTGCTCACCTTTAAGAGCAGCAGTAGCCAGAATTGAAAAGAGAGACATTTTTATTAACCTGAAATAAAGCAAAGTATGAAATATGCTTTATATGGAATAACAGTGGTTTGTATGGCCATATAAACCTCTTGAAATTTGTGTCCAGTAGCAATGTTCTAGATGATARCCCCTTTTTCCAGAGTATTATTGTAAATATGAGAGATACAAGGCCTGTTTTGGGCCCTCGGGTCCTGAATGCACACTTGGAACGTTCTTGGATTGTACCCACAGGATAGAAAACGAGCAGGCTTGGAATGCAAGGAGCATTAGTAAAGGTATGGCTGTGCTGCCCCAGTTCAGCCTTCCCTAAAAGCAGCAGGGAAGACCAAGGAAGAGTCTCTATGGCAAATCCTTCATCAGCATAGCAGAGGTTTTGCTTATGTTCCTGTCTTTTTCTGTACTGCCCACCCRGTGTTCATCATGTCTAGATCCCTTTTTCCCTGTTTCTCTGGAACTAAGAGTCCTGTCCTAGCAGTTTAACTGTTGCTTTATGGAGCGTGATAGTTGCTGCCTTGTTTCACTTTTGCCCATGAGTGAATAAATTCATATTAACACAGAGTGAATGTAAAGAACAGGAGGAAGCCARGGGCAGTGCTGCAGTGTAAGGATCAGTCACTGAGGGAGAATGTTCTCCTTAGGAGCAGTGCAGTGGAGACCAGTGATAGAGATACAAGGAGGACAGTGCTTTGTGCATAAGGGGAACATTGCAAATCATAGTCCCCCAGTTATATAGCTTCTTGGGACACCAGCTGTTGAAAAATTTTGCTGTTCTCTGGATTTAAGAAATGCCTGCAAGCTTCCTCATTGTCCCAGGAAAATACAGTGTCAGAGCAGTGCAGTAAATTGTCACTGCTATGTGTTATCTCAGAGCAGTGTGGAATATATATATAAATCTGTGTCAGCAGCTAATGAAGTCGTGGGTTACAAGCTGCAGTGGCAGAAAGCTGCAGATATAGGGTCTGATCCAGGGAAATGGTCCTGTCATGTCCCAGATCCACAAGGAAGTGGGCTGGGCTGCTCTCAGTTTTATTACAGTAATTAAGATAATGTCTGTTTTGGCTGCTGGATGCTGAATCAGATGCAAGTCTGTCTGAACCTTGGTTGTGCTTCTCACCACTTCCAAGGGACAGCAGCTCCAGCAAGCACTGTAAACTAACTCCAGCTTGTTCCTGAAATTACTGAAAGGTTTCACTTCATYGCTTCTATGCAGCGCTGCAATCCCTGGCTTGACAGTGTGAACTGTAGCAAGGTCTGACAGGTGCTAAATACTTCTTTATTCTTCTTTATTATTGTTTTGCCTCTTTATTTTGACATCTCTTTCTAAATAAAATAATTTAGAAGCAAGAAGTATGATGATAGTTTTTAAATCCTAATAATAAAAAACCCCAACAGATTATATTCTAAGCCTCTTGGAAACTCATGTTTCCATTTCACTCCATGTTTTTAATCAGGAGTATATATTTCAAATATACAAACATTATAATGTATACCCTTGGAGAGGCTTGTCTGCTTGTTAGCTCAGCCAGTTTTTAAAACAATATATTTTCAGATATAAACAATTTGCTCATATTGAAGCTTGCAGAAATTGTAGTTTTATACTTGTTCTGCAGAGTATGCTGTTTCTTATCAAGCTATTGAATCCCTGTTTCTAATAAATAGTGGTGTATTTTAAGCAATGAAGTACCACTGTTTAGTGTCTTTCTTTCCTGTGATGGATATATCCACATTTTTCAGTTCTCAAACCTTTTTTGTAAGTCATAAACTTGATACTAGTACCTGAGACTCCTTGATGACCTAAGCTGAAAATCACAATGGCAACCCATAATGAAAATTCTGTACATTTCATTAAACCTTTTTTTTAAGACTCTGCAGGTTGTTTGGCTGTAATATAAATATTTGTCTGTTTTTCTGTGTTCATATCTAACACATAATTAYAGAGACTGGTAAAGTCTGGAAGCCTGTTTGTTTTCCCAGCTAAATCAGCCAATGTCAAAAATCCAGTGATTCTTGCTTCTCTTCAGGGATTAATTGAAGGGGTTTTGTCCTTAGTGRCTATTTTACTTTTGCAGCTGTTACAGACTCAGAGACAAAGTTTMTTCAAATAAGAGAATTAAGAGGAAGTGCAGGTATAGGAATCTCATCTCTTACTTCAGTTTTCTTGTGTGATGTTGTCATCTTGTCTTATGAAGGTTTTTAGGGGTTTTTGTTTCAGTCTGTCCCTATCGCACTGAATTTTCATTGGGCTTACCTTTTGAGGTGAACTAAAAATCTCCTAAAAGTATAAAATCCAGTATTGTACAGACKTGACAAAAATCACTCAGAGCAGTAGATGCAGAGGTTCGTGGGTTTTTTTCCATCTTCTCATATAGATTTTATGCTATTTTAAAGCCCACAGCAAGTACTAATAACTTTTTACCTTTTTATTGTAAACATCCAGGCTTAAAGTGATGTAACCARCAGTTCAGCTCAACAGGAGCCAGTGGCCTCCTCATAGACACATTACTGTAGTAAAGGGAACATCAAAAATAAATTATTCCTGGCAGTTCCTTCAATCCATCAAATCTAGAAGACAGATCTTTAATTTCTTTCAACAGCTTTCTCCTGTGGTACAACTTAAAATTTTTTCATCTTTTCTGTGAAAAAAACTAATGCTTTCATTTTGAGTTATTTTACAATTGACTTTTTTATGTATGTTTGATTCATTCTCTGTTCCAGAGCACCACAAAATGGTAAAAGGATTTCATCCAGCAATGTAAGCTTTCTCATATGGAATTGTTTAAAAATAATGATGGAGTGAGATTTGAAAGCAAGCTAACTTTAACCTTTGGTAAAATTGGTCAATCTTCTCATTGCACAGAGTCAGGAAAAATTCTGTGAGGTATCATATGCAGTAATTAATTTGGGGTTATCATTTGACTGTGAGTGTACTTTTCTGTTTAGTACTGCTGAAAAAGCTAAGATTGAAATTAAGAAATACTAGCTGGCAGGAGGAGCTGTGCTCTCATGTGATCCTGTGGCAATAAACATTCTAGTTAGTCGACTGGAGCTAAGTGATGGTTAGCACATTTTGGCTACTGCATCCTGCAGAATAAATCCTTGGACATCAGAAGGCATTTTGAAGTGAGGAATACCAGGGAGTCCAGAGACACASAAAGCAAAGCTGTGCTCATGGTGGTCCTGGGGATGTCAGCTCTCCCTTCTCTTGCAGCCAGGTTAAAGTGCCATCAGGACTTGGAACTTTGCAGCAGGAATCTGCCCAAAGGCACAGCTGGCACAGCCAGGTGAGGGCTCAGGAAATGGCTCTGCTGACTCCATTCACACACTCACTTAAAGACCACAGAGATTCAAAATGAGGATTTGGGGCATGGATTCCAGGCACTGGGGAAGGAAAGCCATGCCATAAATTGTTGTGCAGCGTGGCCCCACCCAAACACACTTAACACTCTCTTTTTTTTCCACTTTTTATTCTTTATGGAGTAAATCTTAGGGTCTTAAGGGAARCAGACCCAACTATGTTGCTTTTATTCTTCCTGTGTTTTACTGTAGATCTGATTCTTCTCTCAGAGACCTGTGAACTCCTTAGCCAGCCTGGAGTGGTTTTTGTGCAGCACAGGGGACATTGGTCTTGCACTGGGACATTGATCCTGGAGGTAGCAGTGGAGGGTACAGTACTGAATAGCTTTTTCAGTAGCATTGAATATTCACAGACTGTAAATAGAAATAACTCAGAAATAGTGCCTATGAATGCTTATTTCGGATGAGATGATTCTTTAGGTTGTCTGAGCARCTGCTCTGTGAAGATGTGAGGGGGCAGTGATGGAAGCTGATGGGTGCCAGCAGAGCAGGTTGTGTCCTGTCCTACTCACCTGAGCTCAGGGCTTCTCTGGGACATGGGCAAAGCAGGTTCATTTTCCTGCTCTGCCTGTTTCTCTCCATTTGGTCCAAGGAAGTGATGGACCTTAATTTGTGCTGTWAACAGACAGAAATTCTCATGGACAGACATTGGTTTGGGTGAGGTGGTACTTTCTTACCTGCTTTATTTGCTTCACTAGACAGAACAAGACGCTGATTGCCAAAACCTGGTATTATTGAGCTCATGGTTTTGTATCTCCATTGAAGACATCTGTCTGGAATTGTAAAAAGCAGGATTAATCAGCCTGCCTAGGATCTGCGGTGGAAATATCACTGAAGCCAGGGTTTGTAACAAGAGGGGTGCAAGGTGTTCCTGATACAGACACAGATTATTGAGAGCTGTTTAGTCAGGGGAAAGCTCCTTACTGGTTCTGCTCAACAGGAATATTCTGAGCTCTCTTGAGTGTCTGGTCTTTGCTGTCTTAAACTGAGGTCTTCAAACTTACAGATTATTTTAGAAAATGGTTCCGGTTTTCACTCAACATTTCCTTTGCTTTTAGTAGTTAGAAAGGGAGAAAATACCCTAATTTAAGTTGTTCTTTAATGACATTTTCTCATATAACCGGTCATATTTTCCTTTAATTATAAAAAAAATTATATATGCACTCACTCTTTGTAGTCTCTTTTGATATTGACACTTCCTTTTTTTTTTTTTTTTTAAAGATGAATGCATGGTTGAGGTGGTAAAAACCAGACCTTGATGTAGCATATTTTCATTGTTACTCTTTGCTGTATTTTATTATTTTAGTGTTTCCTTCAATTATGAATACTGGCCAAATGTATTTTCAAAATGAAATTCAGGTGTTGTATGTGATGGGTTTGAATCGAAACTTGGAGAGTATACAACTTGCTGAATTGTTTTGGGGCTTGACTTTATTTGCCTACCCGCCATTACCCACATATTATTTAGCCTCCAGGGTAGTGATAATATGAGACTTCTTAGTAGTTGTTGTCCTGCATCCTCTTCTGGATTATTAATAATGTGAAAAAGCATGAGTAGTACGCATCATGGAGGGATTATGTTAAATGCTTTTGAA
Source organism: Malurus melanocephalus (assembly GCF_030028575.1). Classification (NCBI taxonomy): domain Eukaryota; kingdom Metazoa; phylum Chordata; class Aves; order Passeriformes; family Maluridae; genus Malurus; species Malurus melanocephalus. The sequence continues at coordinate 1,263,252 of NW_026623328.1, read as the reverse complement.
AGTCTGGGTGTGAGAATGGAAAGGGCATCCTGAGTTATTTACCTCTGTGCTGATATCCTCAATAACCAAAACCCTTCTCCATTTTTTATGTGCATACCCAAAAGATGGCAAAGAAACCCGGTTCCCACGTGCACGAGCTGTGCTGGTTTCGTAGTTGCATTGCTGCCCTGCTGCAGTCTCCCACGACAGCATCTGACTGAAATAAGTAGTGTGTTTTCTTACTGYTCAAGCACTTCCTTCTGAAATTCCTGCAGAACCATTTGATTAAGATCATCTGTTCCCAGTAAGTTATTTCGCTACTTAGGTAGGCAGTTTGTTCCTGTGCCTGCAGCCCATCACTGTGGCAGGAGAGGGTCCAGGGAGTTCTCCCACTGCTGCTATTGCAAGCAAGAAAGGTGAGAGCAGGCTACTGACCTGAGACAGGGCTTGCATGGAGCCCCTGCCTGCTCCCAGAGTGCCCCCAGACTTCACGCTGGTCTCAAGAGCACGGGCACCAGAATGTSAAGGAAGATCCTGAATGATACAGCTGAGCTGCAATTAAAGAGAGCATGAAAGAGTGCCTTAATTATTGAAAATACTTTCTGGAAACGCTGTGGTTTCTTGGCACATTAGGCATCAGGTTTTTCCCAGTTCCCAGTTTCTCTAAGGTTTGGCTCCTCGGACGCTGCCTCCTGGGCGAGCGTTCCCGCCGAGCASCGCTCCCCTCTGAGCCGGCTCAATGTTTCCTTGGCAGATCCTGGAACATATTTGACACCACACGTCAGGACCCCACAGGACTAACAGCAGCTCTTCAGGCCACGGATCTGGTTGGAGTCCTGCATATGCTCTACTGTGTTCTGTTYCACGGCACCATCTCTGATCCCAACACAGCCAGTCCCAAAGACAGCTATGCTGCCAGCACAGTCCAGGTTGCCATTCAGAGTTTACGTTTCTTCAATAGTTTTGCTGTTCTTGACCTGCCTGCCTTCCAGGTAACACGTGTTTTACAACTTTTCTTAGTSGGGAAATGTTGATTATTGATTATATCTTTGGACTAAGTTTTGKTTTTAAGGTCTTAGTTATTGAAGGAACTTTCAGGATTAAATGTTTAAATTTGTAACTGTTGCTATATCTACCATATAGCTATGGCTGAGCAATTTGACTAAGAAATGAAAATTTAGAATACAGCATTGCTGAATTCAATCCATTACATCTTCAAACTTCTTTTTTATTTGTTTCTGGCATAACAGTTTTTATATTTAATAAGACACAAAAATGTGGTCAAAAGAACAAAATAACAGTTTTTGTTATGTGAAAGRATTTGCTTATATTATAACCACATTTTACAGTGCTTTCAGGGGCCACTTGCTTTAAGATTGTGCAGCTGAAATTGATAATTACTTGATATCCTTTTTATTTTGTTCACCAAAAATTGGAAATTTTTTTATTACCGAAAAAATCCAAAACATTGCACTTTGAGTCCTGAGAAGGACTGCTTACCTCTGTCTGTGAACATTTTGAATGTAAATGAATCATTTTGCCATTCAAATACTGGTATATTTCTCAGGTAAATTGGTAAAGATGTATTGTTAATATAAAACACCTGTCAGAAAGCATTGCTTGGAAAACACATTTAGCAGCATCAATCTGACATAATTCAACAGAACAGGTTTCCTTTTCATTTAATGTGTAATTGCATGTGTTGTATCATACTCCCCATCTGAAATGTATTAAACTCAGTGAGAGCTTTTCACAAGTGAAGAATTTAGTGTGGCTCCTTCAGTTTGCATTTCTTGCCTTGGATTTTCAGTACCTTTGTGCTAATCTGTAACAACAGCAGCAGCTGTCCTGTGTGCAGCAGYGTTCATCTGATGGCTGCAGCTGCAGGATCCAGTCCAGTCAGGGTTTCTTTGCAYGGTCAGAAGGAGGATATTTACTGGAGTTTCACTGCACACATTATTGACTCCCATTTCTTTGTGTAAATCAAGGTAGTTCTCTCTTACACCTTTCTGTACCTTTGAACCTGGCTGTTTATATGGTGCTGGAGGTGTATGCCAGAGWCAGGCTTGAATTGGGACAGGCACAGCTTGCAGGGGAGCTGTAKCAATTCACACTGGCTGGAGGGCTAATCCCTGATAGCCCAAGAAACCATTGTTCATTTTTAAAACATCATCTCCTGCTTACCCTGTCAGGATTGATCCCTCTACCAACACCRTTATGTCTCAGCATTTATAACAAACCATCAACAGCAACTTCTAAATCCCGTGGTCTGCGTTAGTTTGTTCTACCTAAAATGGTGCAAGTTAGAAATTATTGCATGGAGGGTGGCAGAAAGCCCACCAGTGTGAATGAATTCCCTCAGTTCATGGACACAGGGCTCTGCTCAGCTGTTTGCTGAATTGTAGGCACCATGGTGTTTGTGATGGACAGGCACATTGAGGCAGCCTCAGCAGCTCTCCCTTTCAGTGCCTTAATGGGATTTGTTTCTRTAATGTTAAAAATAACATACACCTGAGGCAGTTTGCTGGACATTCTGACCTGTGGGCYGTAGCAGGCTGGCAGACAGCAGAGGGAAAGCCTCGTTTATGTACTGAGTGATCATTATCTCTAAGGAATAGTTTTATCACAAATTAGTAGGACTRTAGAATAGGGGGTTCTGATTAACGGAAGAGGTCTGGTATTCTCGAGTTTGTATTAGCACAGATGGCTCATGGGTATATATTTCATTTAATTTGACAGTCTAAACAATTGAAAGATGGTAGTGAGAAACAGCACAGGGTCCTGAGCTGATATTAATTCTGGCTAAAAAGGAAGCATAGTTTCCTTGAAAAATTAGTTTAACTTTTATACACAAACTCAGCTGCCCTTTGGCCTGTTGTTATCAGGGGAGGTTAAACCCSGAGTGCTGGGTCACAGCATGCATGGCCAGCACTAATTAAATAAGGGTGGACCTGAGAACATGGCATTTACATGACWTAAAGCAGTAAATGGTGGCTGTATTGGGGCATTAAATTTTGAAAATATACTGACTTACCAGAATGCTTGAAGTTCAAGATCGAAAGTATCCACAGCTGAGTCTGGTTTCATTGTCAAGGATTCTGCTTTTGCTGGGTATATTTGGAGTTCAGTAAGACTAAACTATGCCACGGCCTGGGATTTATGTATATGTACTTAGCAMAGGCTACAAGGTAGAAAATGAAGAAAGCTCTGAAATGAAAGAGATTTTCTCAGGCCTGCATTGCTGTTTCATTAGAGTTAGGAGACTGTCATGCTCATTCCTTGTACTTTAGTTTTCCCCTTTGACCCTATGTCGCTCTGTCTGCTTGACATGTTTATTAAATAGAAGCTGTAGGCTGCACAGATAAAATCTAATTCTGAATCTCCACRTTACAGCAATTTGCCTACTTTTAAAAAAACATCCCAGGAAGCTTTGCAGCTGAATGTTCTCTCCTTTTAGATGTTTCTAACTTTTTTAATGTTTGCAAAGTCATTATTTGTTATTAATCATTGTATTCCATTCAGAGCATGAGTTATTTATGAGAAATGCATTTTACTCTGTTGCAGAAATGAAGATGGTTTGGTTTCTTTTGCTTATTCCTAAGAAATGTTATTAAGTTTTCYTGGATCATGTAATGTATGTCATATGAAATGGTCACCCTAATGCTACACTGAATGTCAAATAAGCAGAATCCAATTTTTCCTGTGTCCCTTGAAAATTTGAATTTATTCTTGCTCCTGTGGCTCTTAATGTTATATTTCAGTTGTAAACGATAAGCAATTGAAAAAAAAAGAGATCTCTGATTCTGGCCTTTCACAACAAAGAACATAATCTGTACTTAGCAAAAAACCCCTCAGAACAGTGCAGTTGATGTGTCTGCAACTCMCACAAGTTCTAGAACATACTGCTGGAGTGTAATGTCTGTTTCTTGGGCTTTTTTTCAGTCGATTGTGGGAGCTGAAGGACTGTCCCTGGCCTTCAGGCACATTATCAGCTCCCTGCTGTGGTACTGCTCCCAGCATACCTGTGAAGGATTGCTACACGAAGTCATTATTTGTGTGGGCTACTTCACTGTAAACAACACAGATAACCAGGTAAGGCAAATGGAAAATGGGATCAGAAGTTATCAAGGGCTCATTTAGTCATGGATCCCTCCAGAAAACCAATCCCCTCAGCATTGGGTTTGAAGCACTKGGGATTCCTGTGAGCACAAACGGATGTGTTTGTAGAAGAGAAACTGAAGTTGTATCTTGAGACAAAGACGTTCATTTTGTGTCTGTAAGCAAACTCCCTGTTCTTAGGCTGCCAATGCATTGATTTTAGCTAGCCTTGCTCCCTGCCAAAGTGTATTATTATTTTACTGATAATTTTAATTCTCAATTAGCTTTGTGGCAGCTCGATCAGATGGTTGGGGTACCCAAGTTAAACCTTTTTAAAGCCAGCTAAGCTACTCTCCCATGAAGACTCGTCCTTGGATGCCAACGTAGCTATTTCCCTGCTCATTTAAGTTTAAGCTATTCTTCTCCATGAATGTTTTTAGTAATAAACCAAATGCCCTGTCCAGCAAACAGTGGAAATTCCCTTTTAGCTTCCTTGATTGTTGTCCACTTCGGCCACTGGACTCTGTGACCTCTCTTACTGGCTTATAAAATAACAGACGCAAAACTCAAAAAATATTTCAGTTATATTAGTCTTAAAATTTGGCTGATTTCCTCAGCTTCTGTGTAGCATGTCAGGGTGTMCTGGGCAGGGCAGGGSTTGGYGCTGCTCTCTGAATATGTGACCTGACTGAACGTGTAGGTGCTGCATTGCGGTTCTCACATGTTGCATATGATTTATTTGAATGCTGCAGTTTGTGAAGTTTCTCACTGTACTGATTCCACCTGTTCTCTGTCTTGCTCAGTTTTTGGGGTAGGGGTTCAGGRTGAGGAGCTCAGTGCCCTCAGTTCAGCTGATGAGCAGGAGCAGGAAGTGCTGTAATCTGTCAGCGAAAGTTTAAAGAAAAGCTGCTCCATAACATTCTTACAGTTATTGACTGGAACTGGAACACTGGAACAGCTGACAACGCTGTCACAAGTGTTATATAATTATAGAGTGACATTTCTGTGGCACTGGCCACAGCTGGAGGGAGGATCCTGCAGCCTCCCCTCCCTGTGTGACCAAATCCCACTCAGGATCTGGAGCTGCCTGTTGGCAGCACTTCAGCGTGGTCATTTTTAACCCCTGGGTGATGTTGCTGCCACTTTGAGTCCCCGTGCTGGCTCTCACAAGCCACCAGCAAACCACGTTGCCCTCTCTCTGCAGTTTAAAAATTTCTGTTCTGGCACAGGAGCCCAAACAGATGTGATTCATTGATGGGGGCTTTGCCCCTGCAGTTGTGCCAGGAGCAGCACCCAAGAGRGCTTTCCTGCAGCAGTGCCAGCCTGCAGTGCTGCCAGTGCTGGTGTCCGGGGAAGGTCTGGCAGTGGTGAGCAGGCACTGCCCTGGCAGCAGCTGCTGGGGCTGTGGGGCTGCAGGGGCCACCAGGGCACTGAGGGGCAGCCTTTGGGACTGTGCTGCCCAGCTGGGCATTTGGCAGGGTCCTGGAGTCTTCAGCATGTGCTCTCAGGGCTGAACGTGCAGCTCTCAGGGTCAAGTTTAGGGCTTCCATCAGCCAGCCACGGTATGTCAGTACTTTTGTACCCTAAAAGCTGTCTTTTAGGGTGGTTTGCTTTGGAGGTACTGTCTCAGATGTCATGAGGTGCTTAACTTTTTATGTAATTTCTAATAGTCCTCGTTAATAAGCTTTTAACTGAGGAAGAGGCATTTCAGTTCAGCTTTTTTTGTTTGAAAAATGCATTTTGAAAAACCGAAGCTTTCCTCAGTCAGGTACTTGAAAAATACAGGGACGGTTTTTTAGTGAGAGGAAGTAATTTTTCTTTCACTACCAGGCAAAGCAGTACGACTTGCTTACAGCCATTATTTTAAGGTGCTCTTGGTGTTGTGACTTCCAAAAAGACAGGCTGCCTTTCATGAAGAGGGAAGTGCTTTCTATTCATTCAGTTATAGTTTAATTTTTTATTATGTTAAGAGCTTCCAATTTTTTCTTTCGTTGTTGATCATCTGGGGAGTCCTACTAAAAATAAAAAATTGGTCTCACAGTGAAAGTTTTCAAATAGTAGGCTTGAAGTCCTGGCAAATACAGTGTAATAAAAATAGAAACACTAGACTTGAGCTATGAAAACAAATTTTCATAAAGCCAGATAGCTCTTTTTAGTATTTGAACCAACTTCAACTGAGTCAATAACTGACGTATTTTAAGGCAGGTTCAGGTTCTTCTTGCAGTCAAATGTACATTTGTTTGGAAATGTTTGTAGTTTAAAGTCTTTTCCTCTCTAAAGTTGTATTTCTTACTACAAACTGAGGTGTGTTTTTCAATCCTTTCAATATTCAAAACAAAAAAGGACAAACAGTTTGGAGTTTTCAGTGTCCCTTTTTGCAGTCCCTTTWTCAATCCACATCAACAGATAAATATCCAACTCAGCATACTGGAATAAGGRAAAAAGGCATTAATTATTAAAAAAWAATAAAAGCAGTTCCCCAGTTTGGWCAATCAATAGATTTCTAAAAAGGGAATTTTACAGCCTGTCAATGTCAACATTGACCTTCTGTAGCAGTACTGTGATTTAAGTAAGTGAACTATTACCACYATGCAGTCAGAATCATAAGAGGGCAATTTCCTAAATATTTCACATTCATAGAACAAAATCTTCCAGGAGCATCATATGCTGGTCATTTAATATAATACAGGTTTGCCTTCATTTATTACCCTGTCTGTAAAAGTCTTTCTCTTCAGTTGAGTAGCAAATGAAAAAGGAGGGTTTTTCTCTTATGCAGCGTGGAGACTCAGATTTCCCCGCAGCTTCCAGGAGCCCTGGAGCAGAGGGGCCCTCTCRGTGGGTCCCACACGCCGAGGCAGGGCCCGGGCTCTCACTTGGTGTTTCCACCACGCCTGGCTCTTGGTCCCGGCCCAAGTGATTCTGTCGAGGAACACTGAGGACAATGGATTCCTAAGGAACACATTCCTGAGTGTTTTGATAGTGCTTGCTCTGTTTATTTTAAAAAGACTGTGATTTTGCTGACTCTGCCCACATATAATATATTAGTAATATTCCTTTCCTTCTTTCCTATTTTGTTTTAACATTCATAAAGCTTTTCCAGGGCAGCTGCTGTCACTGAAGAAATAAATCAGTTATGAAACTGAAAATTTCAAAAAGCAAGGAGTGTTTCTTTAATATTTGAAATGCTCCAAGGCCAGCAGCGAGGCCTGAGCTGCCCTGTTTTGTATCGGCACATGAACTTGTGTTTACTACAGAGCCAGACAGCCCCGTTTCACAGAGCAGCTCAGCTTTATTAGGCATCTGTGAGCAGGGAAAAGGGATTCTCTTTTCCTGGCCACCATTTAATCTATGGCCATACAAAACCAGGTCCCATGACACCAAGGGTAGACATGGAAGGCTAAACTGTGTAATAAAAATGATGTCCCATCTTTCAATAGCCAACCCTACTATATCAGGCTGTGGAAGTACAGTTTCTAATTAAAATGTTCTTGTTCATTAAACGTATCCTTCTATTTCATTATATTTTTATTCACTTTCATTGTTTGATTTAATTAGTATAATGAATATAATTAGCATGTGCTGTCAAGTCACCTTATTTGCATATTATATTGGATAATTGARTGTGGTCCTGTAATTAAATTAACAGGAGTGACAGATGATTTGCTGTATTGGGAATAGAAATCTTTCCATATTCATTGCAGTTAGGGAATATTTTTCATCTGTAAAGTCCTCACAAATCAGATCCTCAGACTCCCAATCTTGCTGACAAGCTCCAGAAAAAGTTGCATTGTTATTTGCATTGCTGTGCCTTTATTTAAATAAAAATAGYTTTTGTTCTCCCAGTCTTTGATGCACACTGTATTTAKRGTGCTCTAGAAGAATCCCAGTAACTTTAAGGATTTGTAAGATAAGAACTGTATGTTTCTAGAAGATACTATTACCAGATTTCAAAACWAAATCTGTCTGCYRAAAGAGTTAGGAAAATTGTRAGCAGCTTTTCAGAATTTTGTTGTAAAATTTGGGGTTTTAGATAGAAGTAAAAACTTATCTCAGAAGTTTTTTAAAAATTTGCACACAYTGTGTATCCTTGAAGAAAGGATTTCATTCCCAAAAGTCTTCTAGCTTCATCAGTCTAACTTCTCTGTCTCTCCARCCCCTCTGYCCCTACATATTTGTGTCCATAGCAAGGGTATGTTATTATAAATCCACAAATAATTGAAATGTTAATATCAAATAATGCATATGTTGAAAATACAGGCACGGAGATTTAGATTTAATAGTATTAGCCACCTGGTAGAAATTTTTCCTTCCTGTATAGGTGTGGAAACTTTATTGCAAAACATGTTTCAGGCATCCCAGCAAGCTCCAGGTAAAGGAGTAAGGAACAATAAGATTACAGAATATTTTGGGAGAGGAATTTTCCCATGTTAAATATATAAAACATCACACAGTAGTATCACAGGTAAAAAYATAATGTGTAAAGAAATTGAAATATTTTATGGCAGGCACAGTTGTGAAAGAATCTTGAAATTTAGGACTCACATCACCCAGAGCATGGGAATGTTAGCCCCCAAGAAAGGCTTCATCTCGATTTTTTTTTTCCTTTTTTTTTATTAAATGATTGGCTTGTAGTCATATTTTCTTTTAGCCTTTTTTTTTTGTGTAGTCTTACTTGTGTCATAAAGTAGCAGGACACTTTGTCTCACACTCTGTATCGCAAATATATATCTGTATGTGGCACTTCCTAGCTGTGGTTGTGAGGGACACATACAAAGTAACTTTAGAATAAAAGTGACCTTCTGTAGGGAAATTRTTTTGTGCTTTTGCAGAGTTAGTGCAAATTGAATTTCAGTATGTGGCCAGTTTCCTCTAGTGTAAGCGGGAAGAAAGAAAAATACTTCTAAAATGGAAAAATGGTGAAAATCAGAAGTCGACAGGAAAACTTGGAAGTTAGAAAAATATCATGTAGAGTTTCCATATGGTTGTTTACTAGAGGCCATCATTAAACTTTCATCGTTTATGTTGCTTTTGGGGCTATGGAGGGACTGGAACGATTTTGATCTGGTACATGGAGTTTATGAAAGTACAGCGTAAGAGTAAAGATGCAGGATTGGTAGTTAGCATGCAGTTAATCATCCCTATCTGTAAAGAAATAGTATCTGAAATTACTTAATTCTGATTTAGTCAGAATTTGTTTTCTCTTAGTTTCTTCCCAGAGAGGGATTTTTAGGAGTATTGATTTCATGTTGAGGTTATGGGTTTATTTCTTTAAACCTTTCAAAGAAAACCCCACACCTTGACATTTTAAAGCTTTATAGATTTGAACAAAAAATATGCCTGGTAAATTTTGTGGAATAGCTGATTTTGGCAAGTGAGTGATTCATGTGAAGTTGTAGTCTTGACTCCCATTTAGAAGCACTTCAGCTTGTGAACGAAAATCCCCCAAGGATTAAAGTGCCCGAGTTAAAGCGGAGTACATTAAGGCAGCTCTGTAATGTATGCTTTGGCTCTCGCAGCCTTACATCCTCAGACCACATAAATTCACTTAAGTGAACCAATGTCTTCAGGAAGGATGGCATTCCTGTCTGGGCAGTCAGGGAARAGTGGGGATGCCTTTTAGGTAATTTGTCAGACACCTTTGTTGTTGTTTGAGTTTCCTGACGAACTTTTTAAGGATGATCTATGACAAAGCAAATCAAATATGTCAGAAGCATTTGGGACAACACATTTCATGTGCCACATCTTAATTGTATTTCTAACATTCCARAATGCATCCCAGATTATTTTTTGGTTTTGTGAAAGTATGTGGGAAAGGTAATTTAATACGAACAGAGACATAGCCTGAAATAAAGTGTGTTAAGTTTCAGTTCCTGATGGCTGGCTGATTCTTGTAGGAGGAGGAGGAATTAGTGTGAGAAATTAATGCATTTGGATTTATATTACTGTTTTTCTCTCAAACTGTAAATCCARAAGAATAAAGTTATCTCCCAATGTCATAAAAGCCAGTATTTTCAACAACCTTAAAATACAGTCCCTAACTGAGGCTTAGAGAGGAAGAGAGGGAGCAATCGGCTAATGCCGCCTCTGGAGAGCGACGTTCTAATCTTACTCCTGGGTCAAGATAAAACAAGTTCGGTGGTCTCAGCTTAATCCCCAGTGGAACTTTGTCCACATCGGAAAAACACCACAGAGTTTGGCATAATCCTGCTTAATGAGCAGTTTGCTCCCAGCTCAGACCCGGGCCCGGGCTGCCCCGGCTTTGGACGGAGGCCGGAGCTTGCACAACGCCGTCATCCTCCTGTTTGCTTCCACCCAGCCCGGCCCCGGCCCCTCTGCATGGGAGCTGCTTTTCACACAGAAACTTAAAACAAARTCTGCAGCCTGCGAATATTTAATCAGCCTTGCGAGCTATTGTCTGCCTGGCCTCATGTGTGAGGGAACTCCCTGTGCTTCTCCCATAAAGTCTCAGTTTGCCCTGGCTGTCCCCGACGTGGCAGCCCCATGCCAAGGGAACATCGGGCTGCTCTGTGTTCCCAGCAGCTGACAGCTCTTCGGAGCCCTTGGATGCTGCTCTGAGGCTCRCAGCCTGCAAGAGGCCCAGAGAAGTCTCCCAAACACGTTGGGTCATGTTYAGCTCAAGTCACACTTGATTGAAGCGATACTGAAACATAAAGAAAGAACAAAATGTATTAATGGAGTACTATGGAAAATGTTGCTCATCTTTCTCTCCCCTTAGTAAAGGGTAAATTGTAGCTCATTTTGTGTGGCAGAAAAGCCCATTTTCTCGCTCTCTGTTTGAAGCTTTGTCTCAGCCAGCTCTGTAATATGTCCAATGGCTCGGTGTTTCACAAGTTTTAGTTGATGATTAGATACTTTGACGAACCCTTTACATTGCYTGTGGAAGCCGTAAGACAAAACGTGCTAGGAATAATAATTTCAAGACTGTATAGCTTACTTGTGAGTAGGGTTTCACAGTGTGACAGAAAACATTCACTTTTGAAGAGAGAAAATGCTCTGAGACACACAAAAAGATTTTATGTGTTTTAGACTGTAATGTTTGAATTATTCACACCTTCTGGGGATTTTGACCCAAACTAGCTCTGTTTCCAAGGATGCTGGCAGRAACCTCAGCCAATAGTCTGCTTAAACTTCTGTCGACGTGTCTTGTTTCTTCTCTGCCCTTTAAATCATCTTCATTCAGATCAGTTGGGTTTTATTCTGTGGAAATGACTGGAGAATCATGCCCAAAGCAGCAACTTCAATTTGTAACCGGCTCATCATGGAAGTTGAAGATGTTACCTAAGCGTGAGGATGATTCTTCAAAAACAGTGCAGGGCTACAGAGGATAATTCTGCTCACTTCAGGGCTCAGATAATACCTGAAGATTTCAGATGTTCCATAATGGGGTTTTTTATTTTATCTGACAGAATATATGTATTTCTCATATGTTTGATGTATAATAATATTTTCAGATTCAAAATTATGAGGCCAACACTTAAACTTATGAATCTTCTGTTATATACTTGTAGAAACAATGAAGSTTAGAGTTTTTTAGAAAGCAGTGATACCCTTCAGTTTAACAAGGTCCTTAGGTGTATGATTAACATAAAGCATGAGATCAACCTCACATTTAAAGATTTATTTTTATGTTAATAAATGCTGAAATGCTATCACTTCTGAAGTTAGGCTTTTCCTTAGTACCTTTTTCTATGTCAGATATTAGATTACAATTTTATCCTGTAGCCTGGACATGTATTAAATTAACAAGTAACCCCGATACTTACTAGAATTGTTTCCATTTTCCTCTCATCATATTGTAATGAAGTTTATCTTTTACAGTATCTGTTAAACAGTCTTTATTTATTGCTGAATTTAATCTTATATGTACTTCATTTGGTGTCTTACAGCTAAGGTGACTTGTTAGTTGTCATTTTGAGCTGCACTTTTTCAAAAGCTTTGTATAAAGAATTTCTTTTTTCCTAGATTTTCCASTAACATCACTTTTGATAAACCCTTCCACATTTTCCGTGCATCACTGTGCTAGTAGTTGCCCTTGTCCTGTCCTAAACGTTCATATGTCTCAGGATGATTACACAAATACTGATTTTTTTTTTGTGATGTATACACAGGGCACCCCTGAATCTGCTTAGAATGTGGTTTATAGGAAGACTGATGTTATTCCTRAGCTCCCTTATCTTCTCTCTGAAAGCTTACACGTGACACTAAGAAAATAAACACTGGAATTTTTCAAATAGGCAAAATTCTTATTTTTAAATTTGAATGTAGCATTCTGGAACTTTCTTTTTGCATGGAAATACTGCTTTGATTCCTGAGAAATGCTAGGAGGAATTTAGAGCATTCTTTGCTCAGAGCTTTGCCAATAGTGGAGTTTGCAAAATGCAAAGAAAAGAGCTTGACCTTAAAACAGAAGAAGAGCCTAAGTGGTGACATATTCTGCTGATTAAATACTAGCAGTATGAGATCTGTTTATATAGAAGCAAAGAAATAATGCAGATCTAGCTTTGAAGAGAAACTCTGGACTACTAATATAAAGACTTACTTCTTTTRCAAAGTTGTAAATAAGCTGACATCAAACAAAGGGATTTAACTGTTTGATGGGATAGTGTTGTTKCAGGAATTAGATGTGCAGTTCCTGTTCAATGAAGTTATTAGTTGTTAGTACAGATTAGAATTGGCATTTATATAAATGATAAATACATGGAAAAGAAGCATTAGTAGTTTCCATACCAACTACCATTTTAAGATCCTAATGTTTATAATGGCCACGTTGAAGTTTGGAACCGCAGATCATCTGAGATAGCAGAGAAGGCAGGGAGTGCTCCTTTGAGAACCATTAACATTTTTAGGCTGAGTTGTTCTAAGAAAATTGCATCTGAACGTGAACTACATTATAGAGAGGAGAACAGGCAAGTAGAAGGACACATTTTAATGCTTCATTGCATAAAAATAAAAGGAAATTCTGTTGGGAAGGATGTTTTTCTAGAAAGTTAATTCAGCTCCCATTGATAAGAACTGCWTTTGGTTCTAAGTACCTGTGGAACACACACCATTTCACTGCCAGGTTTTCTCCAAGAGCCAAGGAAAGTTTTGCTTCAGGAAGTTCTACTTCCCAGCTGCATTCTCCTGTATCCACATTAGTGTAATTTTGTCACACTTTTCACTCGATGAAAGAGCTACAACTCCTAATACTTAGTCAAAATTGATAAAAATCATCAGCCTGACTACAGAATACTAAGAGCATGACATTGTCATGCAGGGTTAATCACACAWGAGCAGGGCACTTGGATGACTTGTAAGGTTTTGTTCAAAACTTGCCATTTGGGTTTGTGCCTCCAGATTTCAGTTCTCTCCTTGGCAATCCTTTTCCTTTCTCCCCTGTCAATTTTCCCTTTCTTCTGTGGATGAATGAAACTGAAGGAAAGCAGAAAGCAGCCATCATTTCCATCACCCCTGGGAATGGTGGTGCCAAGCAGGCAGCCCTGGGAATGGTGGTGCCCAGCAGGCAGCTCTGTGCTGCTGGGGAGGCACTGCCAGGGGCTCTGGTGGCAGCTCAGTTTGTGGCTGTTGTCTCCACCTTGTGCTTTGGCCATGCCCTGTCCCTACAGCTCTGATGTGTGGGGGCTGTGTCCCAGCAGTGCCATTGGTGCCACATTTAGATTGGCTCCCCAAGTTTCTTCCCAAAAGTGAATCACTTCTCAGTTATTTTTTTGCCCTTGCACAGACAAAAAGTTTGCTGCTGGCTTTCTCTTCTACCTGATTAGAAAATAAGTTTCTTTAAAATTCCAGTGGTTTTATTGTATAGATTGACAGAAATAACTGCCATGAATGATACCTTAATGGAGCTGCAAATGTCCAAGTAAAGCAAGAAAACCTAAATCCACCAGTAGAACTAGACTAAATATTGCTCTAAAAATCAGCATTTCCAGTCTGCAGTAATCCTGGACTAATCTTGTGTGGCACAAAAGCAGTGAAAAAGTTCTTGGTCTGAGACTGAAGCATTCATTTAGTTATTTGTAATAAAATATCTGACTATTTAACATACACGCATAGAACCATTGGAAACCAATCTGGAATCATAATCTTTTTGAAATCTCTGAAAGATTGCAAGCAGAGTTTTAAATTCAGTTAAGTTTCTCTTTTTAAAATGCRTTACGGATGTAAAATGTGTGCGGTCACAACTTGGAAAAAGAAACTCAGATGGTCACCAAAAATGCTACTCCATAATAAATCCTCACAGGGCAATTTAATTGAACTGCTAGTTCTTGATAAATTACTGGCATGCATCTCCATTACATGTCTATTCAGAACATATGAATACATGAATGATATGAATATATGCATTATCAATTCACTTCAATGTAACTAATATTTGTTCAGTATTTTGCATACAGCTATTCTTCAACTTTCTAACTGACATTTTACTTTATTCAATGAAAATCCTGTTTATTAAAAGATGCTTATATACTTAGTTACCTGATTTTGAAAATACAGTTTCAATGTCTAGAGGATTCTTATTTTAATTTTTTGTAAAATTACCTGTCAAATTGGTAAGATTTTACATCTGACTTGGCTTGTAACTGTTGAGATATTCTGTATCATTGCTGTACCATTCAAAACTTCTGAATCCTATCAGTTACAAGGATTTTATTATCTTTGACAAAAATACATTCATATGCATTTTAAAGTAATGRTAGTTTCATATATGTGTATAAATATAGTTATGCATGTATAAATATAATCAGCTTAGTATGATACATATTTCATATGTGTGTGTAAATATCATTATTATTATAAAAATTAAAATATGTGTSTATCAATAGACTTAGGAGGTGATCACCCAAACACCTTTCCCTTGCTAGGTCTCAGGCAAAGCTTGCCCCGTGTGTGCTGCACGTTATCTCCCTCCCTCACTTTTGTGATTCTCRTTCTTCAGGACCATCAGAACATTATTTTGGGGCCCTTGGAGCTCACTGGAAAATTAAATGACTTGTAACATTCCCATTTGCTACCCAGAGGAAAATCATACCCAAGTTTTTTTGGGTTCATATGGTCTGTTAATTCTCTAGAAAAGGCATTCAGTCCTGGGAAGTTGTTCTGTGCCATGAAGCAGTGGCTGCAGAGGAGGTGCAGCTGTCCTGGTGGACACACAAGGAAGATCTGAGGATCCAGGATGGAATATCCTCAGAATGGGTATTCCAGGATGGAATATCCTCCCAGCAGACACCCTAGGTCTGTAGCCCTGCCTTAGTGACAGGGGAATCCTTATCTCCCAGCGGAATGATGAGTTCCCCTCACAACTTTATTGCTGTTTCATACCACACGGAGCTTTTAATTTTTTTGATTGATTGTTCTATTTTATTGCTCAAGTGCTGTGTGGCATATTGCTGGCTTTTGTCATTGGAGTCTGTTTTGAAAGACTGACTTTTACACTGCTTCAGGCTTTCACAGTGAGAACTGCAGCAAATGGCCAAGCAGCGCACTTTGCAGTGARTATTGGCCCGAGTAAATGTGAGGAAAACACAAATTCCATCTAAAGGCTTCAGAAATGAGGAATCCTGCTTCCCTAAGTGATAAACTTCAGAAATGCCAGCACAGTGGATCAGGGTGATTATTGCACTTGTGAGAGCAGAGTGCRCTTCCCAAAGAGTCACACGGGAGCATGGAATTGTAGTGGGGCAGAGGAGAGAGCCTGACCTGCTGGCTATTGGAGATTAAGCAAATTAGCAGGACCTGGAGAAGGCTATAAACTGGTGGGAGTGACAGAAGATAACTGATAGGCAACCTTGAAGGGTGTTCTGAGTGAACAGTTCCCACGGGTCACCACATCACTCACCATGCTGGACAGTTGGCTGTGGATGCAGCAGGCGCAGCCTGCGTGGTGTGGGAGACCTGGAAATTCAGACACCAAGCAGGCAAGACTGCAGTCCTAAAGATGAGGATTTAAGTTGCTCTAGCCTCTCCTTCTCAGCAGATTTTCGCACTAACAGTGTTGGCCAGTGCTTTCTGATGTGCTGGAGCTGAGTTCTTACCACAATCTGTGATGAGGGCTCTGCCTCCAAAATGATCAGGGCCTTCAGTTTGGCTGGTGGCACAAAGGAAATTTCACTGATTCATCATGAAATAGCATTTCAGAAACCTATTTGCTGTATCTCCTACCTGTGTGTTGTTTGGGCCTTCAGAGGATTTTTCTAATATTTTGTACATGTTGGGCATAAACAAACTAAGCTAGACTAGAATTTATTCTAGCTAAACACAGGCAAAACCAATAAAATTGTATAAATATCTATATATTTTAAGAGTAAGCAACATTTTTAAAGGAAGTACAGAAAACATTAATGTGAGTTGCCTGCTGTGGATTTTAGGAAAAAAAAAAAAAAGTAGCTTGGATTAGTTTGATGGGTCTAAGTTCAGGAAAAGAAAGCCACAAGCAAATATTAATGGAACATAGGMACGTAGCTGAAGTTAAGCAGGTGCTTAAATGCTTGGCTGTACAGAAATGCAGTGATTTAATTAGGATCCTGTTACATTTGACARGCATATCTGACTTTCTGGCTAGAGAAAGAGCAACAAGAAAAGCTAATTCTAGGTAAATGTGTCTGGATCTCAGTATGTGGCAGGAGGAGAGGCAAARCTGCTTTTCAGTCAGGAGTTTGTATCTTGTATGAGAGCATTTTTTAAGATGAGTATTCCATATTCCTGGCCTGCAGAACTCCCTAGAATTATTAAACCAAGTGTCTGTTAAAAAAAAAACAAAATCAAGAAAGAGAAGTGGAAGGTTTTCATTTGTTTTCTTTGTTGTTCATTGGCTCAGTCAAGTGCTGGGCTTCACTTTCTCCATGCGTTGACAGTGAACAAGGAATATGTGCTCTGCTGCAGGTTTATTTGATTGGGGTTTTTTCCAGTAAGGGGTGACTCATGGCTTTTTTCTTCAGAGTACATAATATAGTGTATCAGGTTTAGTAGCTGCATTAGTACAATGAGCTGAAATCATTAAATTGATTCCACATGTGATAAATACCAGATTAAAACAGTCAGCAGCCCCTRTATATACCTTCCTATCTTTAATGTTGATAACATCATAGTAGTAAAACTGTTGAAAAGGAAAAGATAATGAAATACTAATTCCATGGAAGCTATTTGGATATCTGCACTGTGAGTTTGGCAAGACTTCACTAACTGTCTGTGGCATTTTTAGGACAGGTAAAGGAAGTGAACTGTGAAATGAAAAATGAAAAGTCCCRAAAACTTCCTTGCCTCTGGCCTGTTCTTCAAGGGTATGGTGGCCATTAAAAAGYTTTCTTGTTCTGACGTGGATCAGAAATATCAATTATAGTTATTTTAGTACAATTACAATTTATTTTAAATATTTTTCTGATTGTAGAAGTTACCACAGAAAAATAGAATAGTATAATAACCACTCTGGTTAATTTAAAATTTCARCAGTATTCCCGAACTTGGAGGGCACCTCTTGCTTACAGGGTGGGAGCTGATAGTTTAGAATGATCCAAATGCTTCAGTGATTCAGTGATATTTTCCTCAAAACAGTGTGTGAATCTATGCTTAATTGTCACTTTATTGGCTGTCTTTTAAAAATTCCTCCTGTCTTTAAGGGCATTAAGACATTGTTACTGGTATTTTGAAAGGTTTTCAATGTCTTTTTTGACTGGTGAACTGAAAAAAATGCAAAGTATTACTTTGTTCATCTTGTTTTTAAACTGAGCTGCATTATCAACTTAGTGTGTGCTCTGAAGGTATTGTTAAAAGTGCTTTGAAAACTTGTAAATCCCTGTAATTTATGTTCCTGTAGTCTCAACTGCTTCTTTCTGTCCTTCTGGTTTTAATTTGAATGCAGTCTTGTCTGGGTGTGTACCTGTAAAATTGTGTTTTTCCAAGTACAATTTACAGTCRTGACCCTCAGTTTTACAGTGTTCCAACCTTATAGGAGCTTCCTCCTATGCCAAAAAGCCAACTTTGGGTCAAACAGCTCTTTCATATTGTAATTGTCTAATCAAGGTTACTTGGAACAGATCCGATTTGGGCATTTTTCAGTTTATCACCAAGATTTTATAAGAATATCAAGTGAATTGGAAAGGTTCCTTTGCCGGAGACCAGTGATAGCATTGCCTTATTTCTTCAGATGTATACAGTTGTAAACTTAGCCTTCTTCATGACAACAGTCCCATTTATCTAAACAATTCTCCTTTTAGAGCCAATGGCACTGATAGAAACTGAGATAAGATGGGAGGATCTCTCTGAGTCTCTCCTTACAGAAACTCCTCGCTGGGCAGCTCACAATCCCCTTTTCTTTTTGGTGCCTGAGAATACACGCAGCCATCTGCCATGAAACACAGTCCTCTCGAATTGCCAGAGAGCACTCGAGGAAGGGATGGTCGAGCTTCAGGAGGGTTTTTAAAATCCTGGTGATTTCTCTCTGGATTTTTTCCCCCATGCTTAGTGTGTTTAAATGGCAGGCATTGGGGTTTTGTGTTTCGTAGCTCTAACTTTAAATAGTCCCTGTGCTATAATTTTTTGTCTTTTGAATTAAGGTATTAAATTATCTATTTTATTGTAATCTGTAGATTAATCCCTTGCTTATTTACTGTCTTTTTGACTGATACAGAAAAAAGAACTTTCAGAGCTTTATATTTTTTTAGTTTCTCTGCAATAAAAATAGTACTTGCACACTGAAACCGAAGTTATTTGAACTAAATGTTATGGACTTTATTTTTAGTACTTACTCCTCATCCATGCTCATTTTTTTAGCATGACTTCAGCACCCTTGGTGGTTAAGAGGAAGAGAAGAACGGATAGATCACATGGTTTAATTTTGTTATGTTTGTATTTTCAGATCATTGTACAATCTGGCCGTCACCCCACGGTGCTGCAAAAACTATGCCAGTTGCCTTTCCAGTATTTCAGTGATCCTCGTTTAATCAAAGTGCTCTTCCCTTCGCTCATAGCTGCTTGTTACAATAACCCTCAGAACAAGATCATCCTGGAGCAGGAGATGAGCTGTGTTTTACTGGCCACCTTCATCCAGGTACTGCTGCAGCGCGCTGCCGGCGCTTTGCTTTCAGTGTGGGGATTTTAACTGCAATAAAACAAGTAAACAGCCGTGAAGTACTTTCAGATTCTCTGCAGCTCTTCTCAAACCACACATTCCGCGTGTACTTGAGGCATCTTATCACACTGAAAGGTTATTGAGTAGTTCAGGTTCTCACTGTCCACTCAGAATCCTATTTTCATTAAAGTTACTGGAKGTACTGGGAAGAATTGATGTAGATGTTAAAATATTTATTTTTTCAAAAATTCCTGCACATATAGCATATCTGAAATYGGTATATTAATGTGTTTACATACAAATGTACAGCTGTATACTGTGTACCATAGATTTACAGAGAACTGAATAAGTGTATATATTTTATGCAGAAAATACGCAAAACATATGTTACCAGTCTAATCTTGCAATCTTTATTTTTGACAGTAAGCCACTGAGGTCATTACAAATACTGTTTTGAATAAGGATTTGCAGTATTTTTCTTCCCTTTGTCTAAATTTATATGCTGTTTCATCTATCAGATTTTTTGCATGCCTTGTGGTTTTCATGCATTTTATTGACTGTTTCCAGTGCATAAATGCAGTTTTCATAAACACTCAACTATTAAAAATAATACGCTTTTAGGAGTCTGTAAACTTTTATCAGTCACCTGAAAGTTACTGTTGTTGATAAAGAAATGCTAGTCAAACTCTCTGGCCTAATGTTTTATAGCTAGTTCAGGAGTGGGCTACATGCATTTGAGAGAGAAAGCACAGCAACGAAATATTTATTAGATTTCTTTGCATAACATCAGACTTCTGAGAGCAACTACTTCTTATCTTTTTAATACTAAAATAATTTCATAGCATTATTTTTTCATGTTGGGGACTGAGTGTTTTTAAAAATTGCCATGTAGTAATGAACTACTGGCTAAATACACAGCTGTAATTCATATTCTTTGACTTTCTTATAGTGAAACTAGATTGTAGTATAGAAGTTGCAGTGGAAAAAAAAATTTAAGAATTTTGAATAAGTGCAGCGAATTTACTTTGGGGTGTTTTTTCAGTGAAAAAACATCAGAGTGGAGGAGAATATGAATAATGAATTTATGAATAATTAAGGTTGTTTACCTTAATTTCTGTTCTCTAAGAGATGGAGTAGCATTAAAATCCCCAGTAGCTACGGTAAAGCGTAAGTATATTTGTAAGGGTCAACATTACTAATTCGATTTCCAGTTAGAGGTATATCCCAGATGGCAAGTTCGTGTGTTATTCCTGCAGGCTTTTTTAAAAACGTGCTGTATTAAAATATGGAAGAGATGTGTGTGCTGCAAAGTGTCCTATTACTGCTGACTTCACTGGTCCTTCAGTAATTTGCCCATTTGAAAATCTAATCCTGAGCATTGCACATGCATACACAGCGAGCAGTTCTGGAAGGATCCAAGGAATGCCGAGATGCCGCACACACAGAARGGATTTGAATCTCTACTTTTATTTCAACTCGCTGCTATTTGTCAAGCAAATCTCTCATTTGCTTCAGCAGMAGGTTTGAGAAAGACTGTAAAATGTCTCCCCGTGACTAGAAAATGAGATTCTTCCTTTGCCAGGGAATGTAAAAAGAAGCCCCGTTTACGTAAAAGTTTGGTGGTGTGTACGAATATAACACTTAAATACAGAGTGTTCAATGTGTGCAGCGGAAATCAAAGGAMGAGCGTTGCTGGATTTTACAGCGACCTCCCTACCAATAGATTTATTTCCAACATCTGAAGTTTGCATCAGCCTGTTTATTTTTGGTACTTCTGTTTTGAGATGTGCAGAAATAAGTAGAAGCATTTAGGAGTGTCCATGATTTGCTATGTTGTATCTTATCTCGGCGAATCCGTTCTTCGGTGGAGTGGATAGTCCCASAAAAGACAGGATCCCTGCCTGGGTCCGGGCGAGGTCCGTGTCCTTGCTGGCTCCGAGGATACTACCAGGATCGCCCAGGGCTCCGGGTGCTCCTGCTGGGGGCACAGCTGGGGGCACAGCTGGCTGCCAGGGGCAGCAGCTCCACATTCTCCCAGGAGATCAGCATCTCAGGCTCCCAGGTCACTGGGAAGCACAGCCGCTGAAATTCGGATCCTTCATTAATTTTTTAAGAGTGTATTTGGAGTCAGGAGCAAAAACCTGAAACGCCATTTGTTCTCCAGAAACACAGCTATGGTAAATAAAAATCACAATAATAACTATTTCCTAAGAAGGCATTAAAGCCTTGGATTCTCYGTTGTGTAATAAAACAATATTTTTTGAAAACAAGTATAAATAAATGTAAAATATCCACTAATAAATGTAAAAAAATCCACTGTAAACTACAGAATTTAAGTGCTGTCATCATTCTCTTATGTAGCAAACAAGCCAGAGTTTGTTAATTTGCAGATTACATAAAATATTAGTTATTTYATGTGAAGACTTTAAAATGTTGTTTTAATTCCTCAAAAGTAAGATCTGAAACCTGATGTCTTTTTTTTTTTTTTTCTCCATAGGATTTTGCTCAGAGCTCAGGCCAAACAGATAATCAGTTATCTCAGCARAAGGGTACGTTCAATGGGTAACAAAATGTGTAGATACTGTATTTTACTGTGATCTAAGTTTTTTGAATCRGCATTGATGAAAAGAAAGGCAGTATATTGCAGCACAATTTTACAGTTTGGGGATAGACTCAGATCCTGACTTACACATATGTGTCTCCCAGTCCGCTGCTCATCGTGTCAGGGATTCAGACTGTTAATCTTTATTAAATGCTGTGTGCTATCGTGTCTTAAAATGTGATACTSTACCTGCACATTTTTAATTAGCTGACACAAAGGCTGCCTTCAAAAGTTTTAGGTTGCAGAAGCCATGCAGCCATGCCAAGACACCCAGGGAGCCAAAAATCTCTAAAATACTGTCCTGTAATTGTCYGTTAAAGTTTGTCAGTTTGCAGAAGTCATTATTTTTTCCTCCTCCCCTCATTTTAAATAATGCAGTTTAAAATGCAGTTAACTTTTCTAGGCTAAACATTTGAAAGATTCTCAGCTGAGATGGCTGTTACTTGCTGAACACATCCAGAATTAAAGTGTTGATGGGCATCTTGTCTGGAGTAGCTTATTTTGCATAAAATGTGGCATTTGGACATTGGTCATTTCTACCTCATAACAAACAGAAATCCACCACCGTTTTGTTCAATGTTTGCCAGAAGATGAGTGGTTCTAGGTCTAAACCATCRACTTTTTATTTAAAAATAAATTACAAAATACAAAATTAAGGCAACTTTATGGAGGTTTTTGCTGTCCACATTAGACATCTCAGTCTTAAGCAGCCTCCTGTATTGTCAGCACCATAAACTTTCCAGAATTGTGTTTGCACAAGAATCTGCTCAAGAAACGTCTAAAATCCAAGTGGAAAACTGCTTTTTATTTTCACTGTTCAAACTGGATGAACTTTTAAACAAGGATGTTGTGACATGTAAGTCTGATTTCTAAACACTCTCCAGTTGCAAAAAAAGTTGACTTAGCGTTAGCAGGATTCTTTATATCTGTTATATCACTTGAATGTGAAGGATGGAATCCCCAAAACCAAATGAGAATAATAACATTGATGGGAATAAAAGCTGAAAGCACAGAATTAATAGCTGGGTGCTGCACAGAGGGTCAGAGCCACAAACTTGCTCCCAGTGAAGTCCTGWCCACGTCACTGCGTGCTCTTAGGAGTGAAAGCTGCATTTATACTCGTGCTGTCAGCTCTGGGGAGTTGGGGGCACAACTCTTCTGCAGCCTTTCGTGGAAAAATAAAAAAGCTGCTGAGAGAAAACGCCGCTGAGGCTGCCCAGAGTTGAACGAGGCTGAGCTGGTCCCCGGTGGGTCCAAGAACATAAAGATGTATAATGTTCCTCTGTGTAGGGCAGAGAGCCTGATCAGCTTACAAATGGAAGCCTTTGCTCATCAGAGCCTCTGCCCTGTTCCTAAAGCCAAATGTAGATGTCCTGAGCTCCACAGAAGTGTCATCCCGTGGTCTCAAAAGATTTTGATAGGGGTAGGGGAGTAAATGACTTAAAGTATCTAATATTGGCTGCATGTTCATTATTCTTGTTTTATTGCCATCTTATCTTAAGAGGGAATAACTTGGTAATTTGATGTTCTGTCTTCAACAGAAAAATTTTTCAGTTCTCAAGATTATCTTGAGCTGTCCAACAGATTCCCGCGGCAGTCCTGGGAAGAAGCTCGACAGTTCTTCTTGAAAAAATAAGAGTTGTATTTAGTTTTTAAATCCCTAACATCGTCACACTGACCAGTTCCTGCTGACTACCTTCTTTAAAAGGCTGTTCCGAAACGTTTTTGATACTCTAAATACTTACGCTGTAGATATATAATTTGCACTATTTATATCATAAGTACTGTAGATACTTCCAAGTTCTGTTTTGTAATTTTGATAATTTGAGTTTATTTCGTTCATGTATCCAATGTCATGATTTTGGTGTTTTCTGCCCTGTGGTGGGACTTGCACTGCAGAACTGCTGAAATAAGGTTGCAAATAGAGAAAATATGTTCTATATATCTTGTAATAAAATAACTTATTCTGTCTTGTGTGACTTCTGCGTTACAATTGTCAGTGTGTTTGAATTACCATAAGCAACACGACTCAGAAAGAGGGCGGAAAAAACTCTTAAGACTCTTTCTCGTTAATCMAGAGTCAATCAGAATCAAATTAAAATAATTTGTCAGATCTAACCCTGGGGAAAGTTTGCTTATAATTTTTTGGGTGATTGAGGATACGTCACCTAATACGGATTTTTTAGCCCTCATGCATTTTTAACGTCTCGGTTAGAGGAGCACCGCTGGTGTGAGCCTCCCGATGCTCTCCGAGCGGTGGCGGTTCCGCGGCGCGGGGCTGAGCCCTTCCCGCGTGCGGGGGCGCTGAGGGGGCGCCATCCCCGGGCCCTGCGCTGCGGCGGAGCCTCGCCCATCCCGGACCGCGGGCAGGGACCGGCACAACGCCCGGTGCCGGAGCAGGGACCAGCACCGAAACCGCGACCGGCACCGGGACAGTCCCCTCTTGGCGGCCCCCGCACCGCCCGTAGCTGCACGGCCCGGCCCGGCCCGGCGCGGGCCTGAGGCGGCCAGCGGTCCCGAGGCAAGACCGCGCTCCTCGCTCCAGTCTAGCCCCGGGAGAATGCGCGGAGCCCAGCCCGACCCGGACAGAGCCAGGTAAACAAGGGGGCCCGCGACGGGGCTGGGAGGGCGGTAGGATCCCCATCCCCACCTGTCCCCAGCCGGGAGGTTGCCCGTCCCGAGGATGCAGAGCAGCCTGGGGCTGAGGCGGCCCCGCAGCCCGGGCCCCTCCATGCGCCCCGACGGCAGCTCGCCCTCGGAGCCCGGTCCTGCTCGACCACTCCGCAGCCTCCCGGGGTGGTGGAGCCGGCCCGGCACCGCGCTGCCCATCCGCTGCAGCCGGGAGGGCTCCGGCAGGACCCGGCTCTCCCCGCGCTCCCGGGTGCCCAGGAATGGGGATGGGAGCGCGGCTCGCCGTGGCTTGAGCTTGCCCGGGCCTGCGATCCTGCGGGGAGCTGGTCCTGAGCAGTCCCGCACGGGAAAAGGGTAGGGCGCGGGAGCCAGAGCGGCCCCGCCGCGCTCGCAGGTGATGCCAGAGACAGATAAGGAGCCGCCGCCTGGGTCTGGAAGGGGGGRATGGATACGCGGGAGGGTACGCCTCGCCTCGCCTCGCCGCCCGGGGGGAGCCCCCGCCGCCCAGTCCCACCACCCCCAGGGAGGAGGCGAGGCGGCCTCGCACCGCAGCAGGTGCGGGCACGACCCGGGCGAGCCTGSGGGCTACTCCGAAAGGGAAACCTGCGCTCCGCCTCTCCGCTATAAATAAGCGGCCCCGGTTCTGAAAGGCGATTAGCGCGGTGCGGTGAGGCCGTGCGGGAGAAGCCGGGGTTGTGCCCGTCCCGACCCGCTTTGTTGCACTCCCAATCCGGACGGCCGCGCCACTCCGCGCCCGGGGAGCCTTTCGCCGCCCTCCCGCAATATTTTTTAATTTGTTTTTGCTTTTTTTCGTTTAAATCCATTGTTGGTTTCTTTTTTTTTTTTTTTTTTTTTTTTATTAAGTCCAAAATATTTAATCCCACTATTCAACCGCTGACTCTGACAATAAATAACAATAACTTACTTTTGATCGTTAAAGGCGCAATAATCCGTCCTTCGTCCATTGATAACTTAACATTATTAGTACTGGTTTTCCCGTTAAAAAGTCTCGTTTCCGTGTCCCGTTTTTCCAGCGATCGTGCGGGGCCGGGCGCCGCGGCCCGGGAGAGGCATCGGTGTGAGATGAGGCTGGACGGCGCTACTCCGCGGAGGAAGGTCCAGGCCGGCTCCGCGGCCGCACGCCGGAGGAATCTCTCCCCCTTTTGCAGATTTTTTGTTTTTTAATTTTTCCCTTTCAAAAAGGGAGGAAAAACCGTCCCCAGCACAAGCTGCGAGCGAAGCAGCCTGTCACCGTGCCGGGCTYCGGCGGGGAAATCCGCGTTTCTTTGGGGAAAAAAAACATCGAAATCCGCAGGGAAAAAAACCCAAAACAACGAAATAACCAGGGCTGGGGCTCTCTCTCCGGTCTGGTGAAGGCAGCGAGGATCCCGGTGCTTTTTTGGCCGTCAGTAACATTTTTTTTGTTTGTTTTTAAATAAGAATAATTAAAAAACAAAGGCGTTTGTCCGGCGCTCTGGGAGCGGCCCGGGGCCGGGTGTCTCATGCAGGGAGCGCAGGCATGCGGAGGTCCCGCGGCGGCGAGCGGCCAGGCCGCCTCACGTCTCGGCCGGGCTGGGCACCATGCTGTTGGGGGTGTCGGGGAGCTGGGAGGACAGCGAGGTCACGTCGCTGCCGGAGGATGTGCCCAAGGAGCCGGACTCGGAGAAGGAAACCTGAGGGAGCAGCGGCGGTGAGGGCCCGCCGCGGTCGCCCCCTGCCCCGTCCCCCCTCCTCAGCGCCCGAGCCCGGCGGGCCGGGGTGTGCCCTCCCCCTGCGGCCCGACGGACGGCCCGGCGCGGCTCACCAGCTGCTGGAAGGCGGCGGGCTGCTCCAGATCGCTCTGCAGGGCGAACTCGCTGAGCGCCTTCCAGGGCGGCTGGTAGGTCTGGACCTCCACGGCGCTGCCCTGCACGGCGCTCTCGTGGCGGATGGGGCTGCCGGCCACCAGCGGCGTCCCGGTGAGGCCCTGCAGACTCTACGGGCACACGGGGATTCAGCGCGATTGCCGCCCGAACCCGCCGGCCCGAGCCCCCACCCACATCTCCCTCCCCGGCGGGGCGGGCGGGCGCTCACCGTCTTGTCGCTGTGCTGCTGCTGCTGGAGCTGCTTCATGAGGATGGACTTTTTCTTGTCCTTGCAGCGCTTGTTCTGGAACCAGACGCGGATGACTCGGGGACTGAGCCCCGTCATTTCCACTAGCTGCTCTTTCATCAGGGCGTCGGGGCGCGGGTTGGCAGCGTAGCAGGTCCGCAGCGTGTGCAGCTGCTTCTCGTTCAGCACCGTCCGCACGCGGGTGGTCTTCTCCGCTGCCTTGTGCGCCGGCGGCCGTGGGGCGGGCGGCCTCCCGGGCACCGGCTCTGCGGCGGGCAGGGAGGGCGCGCACTGTCAGCGCCGTTCCCCGCCCGCCCGCCGCAGCCCCCCAGACACCCCCCCCGCCCCGCCGCCCGCCCCGACGGGGAGCCGGTACCTGCGAGGTGCGCGCCGGCGGCCGGCGGCAGAGCGGGGCTGCGCGGCCCGCGGGCGGCGGTGCCGTCGGGGGGTGGCCCGTGGTCGGCGCGGCAGAGCAAGTCGCGCTCTCGCAGGCAGAACTGATCGCCGGGCAGGAGCTGGCGGCCGCAGGCGGCGCAGCGGAAGCACTCCAGGTGGTAGACGTGGTCGCGGGCGCGCATCACCAGGTCGCTGCTGCTGAACGCCGCCCGGCACTGGGCGCACTTGATGCCGAAGAGCCTGCGGGGACACGACGCGCCGTCAGGGCCATCGGCCGCGCCGTCGGGGCCGCTCCAGGCAGTGCCGCGGGGACAGGCAGCAGCCGAGAGTCGGGTTTTCGTTGGGGGAAAGTCGGGGGATTTAAGGGGCTTTTGTGCTTTTTCGGGTGTGGGTTGTTTTG